>NW_006800108.1:1265484-1389086 GCF_000485575.1 Poecilia formosa
GCACCAGTAGATTTAATTTATCAGACCCTTATAACAACATTTCTGTCCAAAATTATTTGAAATCATCCGTTTTGGATGAATAGATTACACAACAAAAACCAAAACTGTTTAAGTATAAACCGGTGAAACGATCTGCACCTGTTTGTGTCACCTGAACATAAACAGAAGTTTAAATCCGTATTTAAATCCTGCGTCTTCCCTCAGAGTACCAGCTGACCAGTGCGGACATCACTGCTTTACACGCTCTCGCGTCACCAGGCGGCTTGTTGCCGACCAGCGTGTCCACATGGCAACAACAGCAGGCCGTCTCCCAGCAACAACAGCCCCAACAGCAGCAGCAACAGCAGCAGCAGCTTAACCTTGCATCACTCAGCAACTTGGTGTAAGTCTCCTGATTTTGTTTTCCCTCTGCAGACATGTAGGAAATGTTTGTAACATCCTCACCTAACAGCTCAGTCTTCTGATAACAGCTGGCATACTGACCCTACCAGTTGCTTGCATTATATGCATACCATGACCTCCAATGCAAGCAACTTGCATCCTCTTTAGTGACCCGGTTTGCATGTCACCATTGCCATCACATCGATCTGAATAGTTTCCTGTGGCTTTTATTAAACCATCAGTTGTGAGCAGGGGGTAGCAGGTTGGCTTTGCCACTTTTCAAGAAGGTATTATAATAATAAAGATGTGATTTGATGATATTTTGTTTGTTAAAACAACTGTTTGACTAGAACAAGGGTGTCAAACTCATTTTCCTCTTGGGGCAAATCGAGATAAAGAATATTCTTAAGAGCCAGTTGTGCCAGGATGTATTGATAAAACCGATAAATAAACTTAAAATATTAATAAATAGCTTTCTCTGCATTTTATATCTAGTACTTACAATTAAATATCGAACATCTTTTCACATTGTTCAGTCCCTCCAGGATCTTGTGATTGTTTGTTGCTATCAAAGTCACTAATTTTATGGTGCTAATTTAGAAATATTTCCAAAAATATTTTTGCAACATTTGCGCTAATGTAAGTATGACTTTTTGTTCCTCACCATACTGATCGCTGACTGTTTGCCATCAAACAACGCCGAGGCAGTAGTGTTGTAAAAGCAAGAAATACTGCCTCCTACAGGAGAGAGTTGGCATAACTTAAACCCAAAAAACTTTTTTTTTTTGCTGACAATTTGCAATAAACTTGAAAAAAAAAATGCTTGGATTTGTTGATTTTATGTGAATTTCCACAGCAACTGGTGGGACTGATTGATGTAATTTAACATCTGGAGTCAAGAGGGCCAGGTAGAAAGCTGTGGCGGGCCACATTTGGCCCCCGGACCTTGAGTTTGACACATGGGGACTAGAAGATGTCGGTTCACAGAAATATGGTTTAGAAATAGAGAATGTGGCTTTATATTTAGAACTGGACAAAGATTTATTTCTTTAAAGTTTTCCTCACAGGGAAATAAAAACTCATCTGGAAGTCTTTAATTTCAAACAGCAGCTAATAGTGTGAACTGGGTCTTCTTGTGGTCCAAAATGTCAAGTAGCAACAGATTCTACAGACTCTTCAGGCTCTAAGGCGACGTTCACACAATGCCACGCTTATTGTCTTTTAAAGTTTATCTTTTGGAAACATCCAGAGAGGATGTGCATTAAATTTAACGAGCTAAAAGTGTTGAAGTCTCTGCACTTCCTCTTTGTGTCAACAGGAACTGTGAGTGAAACTGATACTATTCAACAGTTGGCAATAAGAAAAATACATTTTGTCATTATAGTTAAAAAGTAGTTAAAATGCCTGAGTGGATTTTAATAATACATTTGAAATTAAGGTGCTGTAAAGCCACATAGGAAATATTTTATATATAAGATGTTACTAGTGAAGTTCTGAATTTCTTTGAACAATTTGAATTAATATGAGTTTTAACAACATTTAATTTCCCATTGAAATCAATACAATATTTTTTTAATTGATTTTAATTTATATTATATGACATACAGCTCTGGAAAAAATTAAGAGGCCACTTAAAATGATCAGTTTCCCAGATTTTACTCTTTATAGGTTTATGTTTGAGTAAAATGAACATTGTTCTTTTATTCTATGAACTTCTAACATCATGTCTCTGAAATTCAAAGCAAATATTTAGTATTTATTTGCAGAAAATGAGAAATGGTCAAAATAACAAAACAGATGCAGAGCTTTCAGATCTCAAATAATACAAAGAAAACAAGTTTATATTCAACTAGAAACAACAATACTAATGTTTTAAGTTTTCAGAAATCGGTATTTGGTGGAATAACCTGGAGGTTTTCAATGGGGTTCAGTGCAGTGGACTCTTCATTGTTTCCAGAACTGCACGTTAGTTTTTAAGCGTAGTTGGTCAAACATAATAATAATAAAAAAATCTACACTTCTTATTGAGAAAGTAAATATGATTTGCTCTAAATTTTGCCATTAATTTGTGAGAGGACTCAATTAAAATTTGACCTTTTTGATCAAATAATTACTACAGCAGCTCAAGAATAATTACATTTATTTAATTTACTTAATTACTCAAAGTAATACTAAATAATTTTATATAGAAATAGAAGTTCAGTGGTTTTAAATAGCATATCTGTAAAGTTTTGAGCCTCTATTCAACTGATAAGTTTTGTGAAATTGTTGCATCCATGTTCAGTCAGGATTATTATAATCATTAGATCAGATTAAAGTTTTCACTTTTTTCCCTTCACAGAATCAAACAGTTTCCCTTCTTTTTTTCTCCTGTGGGTTTGAAATCTGGGTGCCTAAATGTCTCTGAGCGTTTTGGGGTTTTGGTCTGGTGGATCCTGAAGTGTGTCCTCTCCTCTCCTCCACAGCATGTGGGGCGTGGACAAACAGAGCAGTGAGCTGTCTAGCCAAGTGTCCAGTCTGGCTGCCAATCTGAGGTGAACAGCCACCGCTAGTGTGTGTGAAATGTCATGACTTTGTCTGTCAGCCGGGGTTTGGGAGGCTCACTTTGTATTTGGACCGATCCCGCCTCTAAAGCAGCAGAGCAGGAGATTCTAACGGGGCAAGAAAACCGTTTCAAGATGAGAAAATTAAACGAGTTTGATTTATTTTCTTTTGAAATGAGCAAAAGTTGAAGGTTTTCACATTTTGCCACATTACTACAAAATTGGTGACTTCAGTACATGGTGGTGGCAGCATCATGCTGTGAGGATGCATAAGCAGAGACAGGTGACTGGAGTAGGGGTGAGGAGGTGAGGATTTATCGTATCGTTTATCACTTATTGTGAATACCCTAAATTTTGGAATAGAGTAAACCTAGCATGAAACCAGACATGTTTTCATCTTTTAGGGTAATATTTTTTTGTTTTACATAAATAACCTGTTCTTAAAAAAATATTAGGTAGAAAAAGTAGATTCTCATTTACAAACATCAACCGAATTTTTCTGAAAAGCAAACCTTACTTCTAAAATAAGAAACCAATCAACCCTAAAAATATAGAAACTCTGAGCCTGCCTGGAAACCCAATTTATGTAATTATTTTTTAAGGTTTTTTTTATCGATAGTTAGGACTGAAACGATTAATCGGATTAATTGTGATAAATCGCTTAATGAAATAATCAATTTGTTGTTAACTGGAGCAAACAGACTAAAAAAGATGCCATTTGGTGAAAAAAAAAAACATATTCAGAGCAGTAATTAATCCAAAACTGGACAAAAAATATTTATATTTGCATTTAAGATTAAAACTCCTCAAGTGGAATAGTTCAGAATTACGAAAGGAATGCTGTGTTATTATAAAATGTTAATTTTCTTATTTAAGGTTTATTTTTATCTCTGTGTATTTCTAATACTGCATGAAAAACAATTAAGTGGTTAAGTGAGAAATCAGTAGAATGTGCCATTGTTTTATCCAATTAATCAATTAATCGTCACAATAATAGATTTAGTTGCAAATCTGAATATTTTGTTGCTTTTAATTAAAATTAAATTTTCAATTAATTATTGAGCAAAAGTCAGTTTTGAAAATGTAAACAAAAGAAAAGGTTTGGACAGCACAGATGTAAATATTGCATCCAGAAAACCCAGGACATGTCCGACCTTCTTATTTTGTCTGCTTCGAACTGAAGTCTGTTTGCGGTGCTCAGAGAAACGGCGTCACTGCGGTGAATCCAAACTTGCCTGCCATAATGTTTCACACTTTTCTCCTCACATGCCTCTAATCCACCTGTTCCCTTTCGGTTTGGGCTCCAACATGTTGTTTTCTCCCCACAGCGTTGGCTCTCCGTCCAACCTGCTCTTGGGTAGAGATGAGTGGTTGGGCCGGTACTGTATCACACTTCCTACTTCCTGTGTGTCTTGTGACTGCTTCTTGGCTGCCGCCCCCCTCCCCTCTCTTTAAGCATGCCTGCTGCCAAACAGGAAAGCGGTGTAGCTGTGGTTTCCACCATGTTTTCTAACCAGATTATTATTTTCTTCACATCCTTGCTGACTCACTGCGAACCACCCGTCACACACCCATCATTTCATGCTTCTGTTGGTGGTTTGGGAGCTGCTGTTGGGGACGTTACTTTGCTTTTAAAGGCTCAAAGATGGCCGCCGGTGAATAACTGAGTGTGGCTTTTCCCTGTTGGTGCCGTTCTGTAATGTTCTGTCCCGACACAAATGGTCTTCTGGGGATCTAATTGTTCGCTTTTTGTCACGTTGCTGATTACTGTTACAGCGCCTTACAAAAGTATTCACACCCCTTTGAGGTTTTTCATGTTTTTGTCATTTTACAACCATGAATGTTGATGAATTTTATTGCAGGATTTTCACATTTTCTGGAAAACTGGAGACTGAGTTTAGTTTTTTAAGACTGAAAACAAAAGGAAAATTCACTAAGAATAGAAAAAAATATATTTTCTGTCCTATTTTGGTCGTTCCTTTGTAATACACTTCTTGTCTCCTGTCTTGTCTACTTTGTCTCCTTTGTTTCTTCCTTTTTTGTGTACTTCCGTGTGTCCTGTTTTTATTTACACTCTTCCCTCTCTCCATCTTTCCTTCTTCTCTTTTCTTTTCTCATTTGATAATTTGCTTCCTTGTATAATTTCTCATCTTCCTGTCTTGTCTCTTATTTCTTACATTCTTGCTTCCTTCTATCCTTGTGTACTTTCATCTATCCTACCTTTTTCCTTTCCTTGCATACTTCCTTGTCTTCTTACTCTTTTCTTTCCTCATATACTTCGACACCTTTCTTCCTTGTATAATTTCTTACCTTCCTTGTTTCCTGTCTTAATTGCATACTTTACTGTCTTTTTCTTTGCTTGTGTACTTTCTTCTCTTCTTACATTTCTTTCCTCATGTCCTTTTTGACACGTTTCTTCCTTTCTTATTTACTTCCGTCGCTCCCACCTTTTTTCTTTCCTTGTATACTTTCTTGTTCCTTATTTCTTTCCTTTCTTGCCCACATTCTTGTCTTACTTTCCTGCTCGACTTTCTTCCCTTCCTTGTGTGCGTCTTGTCTTCTTCCTCTCTTCCATCCTAGTTTGTTCCTTATCATTTAAAATACTTTTTGACATTATAAATAAATTTACAGTCTGTTGTGTAAATTAAACACTGCGGACTGGGAACTCTGGGAAGTTAGGTATTGAAAAACTTGAGTTTTTACAAAAGAATCCTGTTTTTGTGATGTGATGGATCAACATGTTGCAGTTTGTACCTGAAGTTGAAGGAAAATTATGCATGATTTAATGTTTTAATTTAAAAAAAACAACAAACTTTTACTTTTCACTTCAGTTATCTGCTTCTTTGTGTTGCTCCATCTCATGAAATTCAATAAAACACTGAAGTCTGTGGTTGTAAACTGACCAAATCTGGAAAAGCTAAAAGGTTGCAGAATGATTTTTATCATGAGGGACGGTCAGTGGTTTAGTTTTTGCTCCGCCTCTCATCCTCCATCTTGTTTTCTTCCCTCTGACCCCTTCCAGGCCGGCGACCCACATACCTCAAGGCGCCATGCTGACCGTCAACACCAGCTCCGGCGTGAGCATCAAGTCGGAGCCGGTCTCGCCCGGCCGGGACCGGAGCACCCCGTGTCCTCCCCCCGCTCCGCCTCCATCCACCACGCCGTCCTCCACGTCCGGAGGCGCCATCTTGACGGCGCCGCCTCAGTACCCCAGCTCGCTGCTCTGCCTGGAGCCGCCGACGGGTCGCTCGCCCGCAGACAGCGTCAGCAGCAACGCCAGCTCCTTCGAGGGCAGCGACCGCGACGACGGCAGCGCTGCCGGTGGCAGCGGCGGCGGTACCGGAGGCGGAGGCGGCGCCACCGAGCTCCTCAGGGTGTCGAACGAACCGGATCAGGACGGAGGAAACGTAAAACGCATGAGATTGGACGCCTGGGTCACATAGAAGCCGCCTCTCGTCGCCAAGAGGAAGTTCTGACTCGTAAACACTTACCTTCATTATTAGCCCCCCACGACCCCGTGACCCCACCACCCACTGCCATGTGACACTATCACCACACGTCTGCACCTGTCCTGCATTACACGCCGCCATCTTGAACTCACAGGGCTTCGCCAAAAACAGACTGGTTTGGATGTTTGAGCTCAGCTGGATTCGGGTTTTAAGGCCTTGGACGGATTTCTGTCGTGATTTCTGAGGCGTTTGACCTTTTTTTATGCAATTCGATGCAACCACAGGACATTTTTCACGTGGTTTCTCAGTGACCTTCTTCTACTCGCGCGGAGGAGCGTGGATCGGTGGCTCCTCGGCGTTACGGACGCCTGCTGCATGACTCGTCACTTCCTGCTCCTGCAATCCCGCGGCGTTTTGATTGCGTGCTGTCCATTTTTTCCCCTTGATTTCGCCTGGAGACGTTTGAGGGCTGCTGGGAAATGTAGAACTGGACGCTTTAGGTACGGGGTTCCTCCACTGCCTGGAAAAGTCTGGAATTTGACTTCAGGATTTTCCAGGTCTGGAAAAACAAGAGCTTGAAAAAAAAACCGCAATTCCCCCCCAATTTATCTTTTGTGTGTTTCCAACTCCATTGTCTTTCTTTATTTGTGTCCTTCTTACCTTCCTAATGTGTCCCCTTCTTTGTCTCCTATTTTCCTTTCCTAGTGTTTTCCCCCTCACTTGTGTTCTATTTCCTCTCCTACTATCCCTCCTCCCTATAGTCCTATTACCTTTTCTGCAATCTGTCATTTCTTAGTTCCTTCTTCCTTTTCTACTGTCTCTCTGTCCTTGTGTCTTACTTCCTTCTTTGTATCCTTCCTTCTGAACATTCCTTCATTGTGTCCTACCTCCCTTCCAAGTGTCCTTCTTTCCTATCATCCTTGTGTCCTTTTCTTTTGTTCAAGTTCCTCCCTGTCTTTCCTTCTTTCCTTCCCTATTGAAATCCCTCCGTCAGTAGAAATGTCTCCATCAGATAAATTTAATTTCGATGCTCGATATGAAAATTTGGGCCGATATCTGATATCAATAATGCTGTTTTGGCCGATAACCGATATTTACCGATATTATATGTATTTCTCTACCGTTTTGACACCTTTAGGGGAAAAAAACCCGACCAAAAACAAATGGCAAAGAGATAGATTTATCGGGCCGATACCGACACGTTAGAGTCCAAAGGACTGGGAATTCTGGTTTGGGATTTTTCCATGGAGATGTGAAGGAACCCTGTTGGTAGGAAGAGCCTCCAGAAAAGGGGCGGAGTCGAGTGCCAGCGTCGGCTCTTCTTCTTCAAAACAAAACCAGACGCCAAACGTCTCCCTGGGCGCAGAGACGCGGCAGACTTTGGGAGCTGCTCCATCCATAGGAACTTCAACGAGCCTCTTTTAGTTTTCTTTAGTATTTGGTTCTTCGGAGTCCAAGTGTTCTTTATCTGTTGGTATTTTAAACATGTCTCGCAGGTCCGTTAGTCGTCCAGAGGTAGAAATTCAGACTTTGTATTAAAAAAAAAAGAAAAACATAATAAAAAAATAGGAAGAAAAAAAATCACTCCTTATACAAAAGCTTTGATGTCCTCTTTAGCTCTCTATATCCCTCCATAGCCGTGTTTGGAAAAGTGAAAGGAAAAAAGACTTTTTCTATATTTCTACCGCTTCGAGTCGGCGACAAAGTGAAATAGCTTTTTGGCTTCAACCACGTGTCTGTACATAATGAGTATATTTGCATAGACTTTGCTAGGTATCCCTAAAAACAAGCAATGTGTTGATTCTCAGTGGATCTGTCCGCATATATGAGTGTGACTTTGATATGTTTCTGGAGCCGCGGTGCAGGGGCCGGAGCTAGTTTCAGTAATCCTCCATTTTCTTCTAGTGTTGATGGCGTGCGCACTTTGTCTCACAGAGGCCTGCTTGGTTGTGGTGTCATCATTACTCTCCTGCCGCACATCTTTAAAAACCCACAAATGAAGGTAAATCGTACACCGTGATGTAAACTCTTTATTACTATTCTTGTTAGGATTATCATTATTATTATTATTAGGACACTGCCATTCACTTATATTGTAGCGATGGAGATGAAATACACTTTGAATTGAGTGTACCATGTAAAAATGTTTTCCACTTTACGCAGACACAGATGATGCTGGCTTTCCTCTTTGCAGATTGGTTTCAGGTTTTCTGTTTTTCTGTCATTTCAAGCGTGAGCCCAGGTGGAGCAGAAAGCTTGCTGATGAACCTATTATTATATTTTTTTTCTGCCCCAATCAGGAATCAAGATGTTAATATTTCACATACATTTGATAAGCAGCTTCTTTGTCGTGGTTTCGGCCCAAAAATATAAAATATTTATAATCAGAGACTTCAAAGATGCATAGATTGGGCTTTTTCTGTTCTGAAGAAAACCAGGGCTGAAGCAATTAATCGGATTAATCATGAGGAGTATATTATTGGAACAATCATCAGCCTATGTAGTAATTGATCAATAATTAACAGGAGTACACAAATTCAGAAAGAAAAATGTTATTTGCTGAAAGAGTGAGCATAAAACTGCAAAAATATGAACATTTTACAAAAAAAGCTAAAGGAATTCTGTTATTTCATTTCAGGTAATAAAATATTTTTCTTTTTTTAAAAAAAAAATTATTTATCTGCAACTTTTACAATACTTCTAATATTTTATTTTTAAAATCAGGCTTAAGTGGTTAAGAATGTGTCCATTCTTCCATCTGATTAATCGTCAAAATAATCAATTAATCCCCAGAATATTTGATTAATTGAAACAATCGTTAGCTGCAGCTTTAAAGAAAATTTGTCGTTTTCAAACTGAAATTATCCTCATTTATGCATCAAGCATGTCCCTGATTTTTCTCAAATAAAAAAGCAGCATAAACTTGTTAAATAGTGAGAATCTTTACTCTGAATTCTCTTAAAGAATAAGAGGTCAGGATTCGACCTGCTAATCAAAGGGAAAACTGGACAATTCCAGCCTCTGGTTTGATAGTTTAGCACTAGACTTGCATTTTTACTCAATGCATTTATTATAAAGTAACCCATTAAATACATAATGAACTCAAGTCCTACCATTTCTCTTGGTAAATCTGTTTTAATTTCCTTTTTGAGCTGTAATAAAACAAAACAAAGGAGCAGCACAAGGCGAACTGTGTTGCTCAGCAATCATCTTATATTAGTAATAAACATTTCAGATATCCGTCTGATAATTGATCCACGTTTGCAGCCAGCTGATGATAATTTTCTGTAATAATCAGAAAATTGCTCCTTATTTTGTTTGTGCTGTGAATTTGAATTTCTCGACAGGGATTCTGCACCCAGAGATAATTATCCACATTTATTAGAATCTCAGTTAAAGACAAAAATACAAAGTAGATTGTCACCAGCGTACTTCATAATTACTGGCACCCCTGATAACGATGCCTTAAAAAACTAGTTCCAGTTTAACATCAGGCTCTGACGGAAGAGGCCCGCAGCATCACGGATCCTCTAAAGTCTGTTTTCATGTTGGATTGAAATTCTGATCCTGCTGGGGGTTTTCAATTCAATTCAATTCAAATTCAAAAACACTTCATTGATACCCAGTGGAAATGAAATAAAATTAAATCAATCTGGCCAAAGAAGTGAGTTCCAGGGTGTTTACGTTTGTGATAGTAGGAAACAAAATGACTTTTTTCCAAACATTTAGTGTATAAACACAGTTTAATCTGGACTTTTTTGATTTTAGTTACTCCTCCTAACAGCAAACTTGTTTGAAGTTTTAACTTTAATTGTTTCTCTGACTTTAGTTAAGGGTAAGTTGAGGAAAGTAGCTAATTTCTCTAGCGTTTTTCTAGCTGAACATGAATGTGGTTTTAAGGAGTCTCTAAGTAAAGTCGGCCTGTTATGAATAAATGCTCTCCAAAGGTTGAAGCTGCTGCAGCAATAAGTCATTTTTCACACGTCCTTAGCGGGGGCGCTAGTAGATGTGAAGACGCTGAGAGTCGTAATCGGTGTGAAACGAGTTCGTGACTCTGAAAGCCCAACATAACCACTAACAACCAGTTAGGAACAAAAGCATGAATTTATTTATTTTCCTGTTTTTAGCAGCTCATCTGGCTTCAGAAGCCTCCCACCCCCCATGCTCACATCTTGAGTTTGCTCTTCCTTTTTGTAGGATTTTTGAGAAATGGGCAAAAGTTTCTCAGACTTTCCCCTCTGAACTCTGACGGGCGCCGACATTTCACCCATTTTTCTCCTTTTTTTTCTCTCAGACATGCAAAGAAAGGTTGCAGTGTAGAGACAATCTATATGAGGAAACCTGCACCCCTGTTACCTGTTGTGTATAATGTTTTTTAGAAACTCACTATTTTTGGATTAATTTGTGCTGGTGACAGTTCAGACGTCTGTTTATTATGATGATGATGATATTCTGGAGCTTTTATTTTATGGCTATATTTTTGTGTAGGATAGCTGTTTTCGTTCCACCTCTTTTTAATCTTCCTTATAAACATATAGTACTGGTTTCCTTTTTTGTTTTGAAACAACTTGCTGAAAATTGCACGATCAGTTCTTGTGGTATTAGCAAATGCAACGAAGGAAATACCAGTTAAATGCTGCAGTTTTAATTAAGATATATAGAATATATTTATAAAACGGGAAACAACAGAAATTAGTCATTCATGGAATAAAAAACAAAACATGTAAATGCATGGGACACAGGTAACAGCTAAGCTTCTGTTACGTACAGTAATGATAAGGACATGCATCATAAATGAGTTAAAACAGCTCAGAATAATGTAGCATATGAAATACTAAAGATGAAATTTATAGCTAATATATTGTGTCGAGCTGGTCTGCTTTGGGTTTTATTGTAAAGAAGATATTTCTTTTTTTGTTGTTCTTTTTGTTTTTGAGAATGATATACAGTTTGTGTATATTTTCATATACAAAGTATGCACTGATATGTTATTAAAATTCTATACCGCTTTTACAAAAAAAGTGTTTGTTGTACCAAAGTATCCAAGTCCCTTGAAACCTTTATCCTTTTTGCGTATGTTTTACCGTATTTTATATATTAAATAGACAAACTGAGTGAAATGACACCGAATCTGTGGGTTTTATTTTCTGGTCTTGGTAGAAAAGTGTTGCAGCACTTTTATCTCCGGCTGTTTTTCATGGTTTTGGTGAGAACTGCGCCGCTAAATTTAGCTGGTTTCTCGTGACCTTGCTCGGCTCTCGGGAGCAACAACAGGAGCTGATGAAGAAATTAGCGTTGTGGTGCTGAAAGATGCTCCTCATCATGTCGGCTCATTAAGTTTTTTTTGTCCAGCACAAAGTGCAGAAATATAAATCCAGGGTCTTTTTTTCCAGGTCTGGATAAATCTAGGAAAAGAAAATATTTGGATTTCCAATCTTTATTCCCTCACCTTCAACTACAATTCAAGAACAAATCAAACAAAGTAGGACAAAACTATGATTTTTAAATCAAAATCTACTCACAAAAATGTTAAACGTGACACAAAGTAAGATTTTTTACGTTCCTTCTGTTGTCATGGTAACTAAGGCCACATCTACTTGTTGATTTATACTCTAAAGTTCAACTTGGTGCACCCAAGTCTACGTTTGTATCTAATGTATTAAAACTTTATTAAATACGTCGGGTGTTTTCAAATGAAGACTGACGTAAATCCTGTTTTTACCTTTCAGTTTTCTTCAATCCAACCCAGAATAATAATATCCAAACTGGATGCCTTTCATTTAATAAGGAAAAAAACATTTGACATTTTGGATCTACAATCCTGTTCCTACAAAAACAATTTGATTATTTCTTTAATTAAAATAGTTCATTGTTGAATATGTAGATGTGTCTTCTTTGAAGAAGACGACTGCATGGCTTTCTGCTGGCGTTGGTGGGTCGTTCATCCAGCAGGCTGCCGAGTTTTTGAGATAAAAATGTTTAAAGTTGACAGGAAATTTGAAAATATCACTTGATAATTACATGTTATTGAAAGATTGGAAGGAAGAGTAATACCTGAAGACCAACTATAAAGTCTTAAAAAATACAAGCATTTTTTAAAAAACTAAAATAAGCAATCCTAAGCCTGGTGGGGGCACAAGTAAAGCCTGGTGGCCCACCAGGCTTATAATACACTGGAGGAAACCCTGACATGATTTTCTGGGGTAGCCAGCATTTTTTAAAAGCGGGGGATGGACCCCTTACGCCCCCCTCTTAGGGTTGCCACTGGTTTTATTTTACTTTCTCACATAAACTATTTTAAAACGACTGAATTACCTACAATAAGAAAAGTTTTTGCAACTAAAGTTGTTTTTTTCCCCTCCTCTTTAAGCTGTTTTTGCACACACACACAAAAAAAAAAAGCTGCTCAAGTTAAATTCAGGTCGTCTGGTTTAGCGATACCATGGACGCCCATATATAGGCATCTGCCTGTTTCCTGTCTAAGTTTTGCCCCTAAACGTAAACATTTCTTCACCTCCAAACATTCACTTGAGTGACATAAAAGTTTTAATGTTAAAGAGGCCAGCAGGGCTTCTGTATACCAGACTATAACATGTTTAATCATCTGAGTCGTTGAGGGTTTATTGGAGTTGCTGCTCAGGTCATGACATGTCTTGCTATGGAAAAACATGAAGGGAGTTGCTGCAAAAACACACACCACCCCCACAAAGAGAGAAAAAAGGTTACGCTGAAATAAGAGAACATTTTGTATCTTTTCATAATCAATTGATGCCAACTTTGCTTTAACTGTGCTTAAAGTATTTAGATTTTTTATTTTTATTTTATGACCTAATTATAGTACATCAATCAATGGGATTTAATATATGGGAACATAAAACTGACTTTATGTTGTAATAATTGTCCATAGTTAGTTATAGTCATGTGTTACAATGTTTTCAAAATACTTTTACAGACTCAAAGATCTGAGTTACTGAGAAGAGCAGATCTTTTTATTCAACAGACTCGCGGGCCACATAGACATAAAAAACAAAGACATGATGCACAACATGATAAAAAACTGAGTTCAGATTTTAGCAGGATTATGATGGTTATAAATGGATGCCATTTCCAAACATACACTGATTTAGAGTAAACTTAACACCAAAAATATTGCAGAGTCTTTTGTATTTTGCACAAAACAGATTACAGGTTGTTGGAGATAAATATCGATTTCCAGTGTTTGTCATTTGGGATTGGCAGCAGTTTTTTTTAATATGGAAGCCATCGAAGCTTGGTTTTGTTTTTTGATTTTTTTACATTAAGTCTGTCAGCAGAAGACAGACGATCCAATAACCAGTAATTTATTCTGCATTGTCAGCTTTATGCACCATAAAACTTCACTGAACCGAATTACTGAATGAAATATTGATCCCATCTGCTTCACATCATTCAGGAAAAAGAGACGAGTTTTATTTTTTTTAGCAGATTATGTTGTAAACAACGAGAAGCTTTGATCTGGGAAACAATGATTTAAGTTTCATTTAATGATTTATGTTAACAACAGTGCGGAAAAATGAAAACTGCATTCATTTAAAAACAAAAACATCATAACATTTTGAGAAAAATAAAAATGACCATAAAATACAAAAAAAAATTTGTTTTTATTGTTTGTGCTTTGAGGGATTGAGGGGAAATCTGTGAAAACAATTTGTTTTATGAATCCAACTTGGTTTGCAAAACATTTAAACAGAAATAAAAAAACATAAAAATACAAATTTAAAACTTCACTTTTAAATGTAAAAAAGTCAAAGGGAACAACTGTCATCGATTACACTCTAAACCACATATTTACAACAATTTAATTCAATAAAGGTTTAGAAATGTTTTTTTTTTCTTTAATAGATAAACCAAATTGTTTAGGATTTACTCTGGACTTTTTGATCAAACTTTAAATTTTTCTCTATTTAAATCAAACATTTCTCCCACTTGCTCTTCTCTAATTGAAGCTCATATTTTATGTTTTTATTAATCAAAACTGACATTTTAGTTTATTCAAAATAGACTCATTAAATCCAAAGTTTTCACACTTCTCATTTAATTCAGACTTTTAAAGTCTACAACCAGACAGTCGCTTGTTTATACATTAAGAACATTTTTTACTTACATTTGTTCATTTAAGTGAATATAAAATTAAAAAAAGAGGCACATGTTATAAATTGGCTTTAATTGCACATTGTTACAAAAGTTTCATTCAAACACAGACAGAGCCTCAGATGCTTATCTGAGCCAAACAAAACAAACTTAATGTCTTTAATAGCAGATAATTGGCACATAATAAGTAAACACTTAGAAAAAGCTGAGAAAATATGTAAGTTTGGTTGCATATAACAACTAATAACTATATAACTACAGGCAGGGCGATGCAAAGGTTAATACAGGAATGAATAGTGAACACTATAATCCTCAGGATTTTAACTAGATCAGACGTATTTGTAGATATTTAGTGAGAGCAGAAGTTTTGTTTGGCTTCCAACCCAGTAAATTCAGTGGTTTTATTTACAGAGTCATTACAGATTTCCAAACTGAGCTTGTTTGGTTGGTTTTCCGTTGTAAACAAGCAGCTTAACTCGCCACATGTTCACCGCAGAGACATAAAAGTCTAAATCAGACTTAATGATTAAACATACAAAAGGTGTCTGTGCGATTGGCCTGAGTAAGTCATGTTTCCTGAGGTTCCTGAAGGTGTCGCAGCTGCTTTTCTCACCACGTTTTGGAGACCTTAAAATCATTAGTGCACCTTGGGCGAAGGATCGGTGCTGGGCGGCGCCACGTCGAACACGGAGCCCGGCCCGACCTCCGAGCAGACGAAGTAGATGTTGGCGCCCAGCATCACCAGGACGGGCAGGAAGGAGAAGCCGAAGCCGAAGGCCCTGATGGTGCTGCCCAGAGCGAGGCAGACCCAGTAGATCAGCCTGCAGAGAGACGAGGATCCATCAGAACCACTTACAGCAACAACAGGAGAAATATCAGAACAGAACCTCTAGAGAAACCCGACAACTGAGTTCAGGCTGAAAAATGTCTTCTGGCATTTCTTCAAATTATAGAGTGGATGAATAAATGGAGGGAGGGAGGGGGAGCAGGAGAGAGAGAGAGAGAGAGAAGGCGGATTGATGGTTGGATGGATGGTTAAACGGATGGATGTTGGTTAAACGGTTGGTTGGATGAACAGATTCCCTGGCTGAATTGTTGATTTCTCTGATTTGATCAACCAACTTTACAAGTAAAAGAAAAACATCACATCGTCTTTTCTGATTGTCAGATGTGTTTTTAAACAAAATTACCTCCAAAACGAACTAAGACGTAGCAGAAAGTGAACATAAATCACTCCAGAAACTTCCAACCAGGTTGAGCAACAGATCAAACATCTCTGGTTCAGATAGTAAAGTTGCAAGTAGGAACTTGTGTTTCCTGCTGAGTCACTGCTGGTTTCATGAACCAGGTTAGGGTCGGTACATTTCCACCCGTGTTTATGAAGAAAAAAAACACTTTGTTGAGTATTACTGGCGGTTGAACTTGCAGGAAGTTTAATTGTTACAAAAGGAAGTGTGTTGCTGGAAAGTGTTTAGATAATGATCCATCGATCTGTTGAAGGCAGACAAACAAAACATGAACACTTTGCCAAGACTAAGATATGGAGCCACTTTTCTAAGACAGAGTGAGAAATCTAAGCATCTGGATGATCCAAAGGACAGCTAATATTGTTTTAAAGGTGACTATTATACTTCCTTGAATAGGTTGGGATAGGTCTGTGGGTGACGTAAAACATGTTTATTACATTTCTTACAAAAAATTATTCTTAGATAATGAGATTTTAGTCTGCTCGGTTCTTTCTGAATGATCTACTTTAGAGCCTCTTGTCACTTTAAATCCAAATAATCTGCTGCTGGCAACGCCTCCCAATTCAACTTTTACCACGTGAAAATGGCTGCAAGCAGATGTGCAATTATATGACTGTCCAACTTTGAAAAGCAGAAGTAGAGCCTCCTGCACAACCAACAAGAACAACAAAGTGGTTTCGAAACACTTGCTGCAACAAAAAAAAAAACATTTGTCTTTTCCAGAAGTCAATGTAGAGCGCATGCAGAGGTAAAATCAGCTGACCAAACGTGCTGCCGCTTTACTCAGGTTGCTAGGTGACGGGTGGAACTCCGCTGGGGTTGCTAGGTGACGGGTGGAACTGCGCTGGGGTTGCTAGGTGACGGGTGGAACTCCCCTGGGGTTGCTAGGTGACGGGTGGAACTCCGCTGGGGTTGCTAGGTGACGGGTGGAACTCCGCTGGGGTTGCTAGGTGACGGGTGGAACTCCGCTGGGGTTGCTAGGTGACAGGTAGTGCCTGCTGATTTGTGACGTTACATTCAGGAGGTTTTTGAAACGGCTCTTTTGCTGGACACCAAAAAATGTTGATTTATTGTTTCTTTTTTTGTTGTTTTTTTTTTTTAAAACACTTGGGGTGGAAGTACATAAACATAAAAAATGTGAGTTTTGCATAACAGGCTCCCTTTAAAAACAACAATCAGCACAACAATAAAATCCCTTTTTATCCATTTTGCGTAAACACCTACCTGCCAAAAACAAATATGACGGTGAGCAGCGGCACCAGCTTAAGAAGGTCCTGGCTGATATACGTTGCCATGACGGCAAGCTGCAGGAAGTAGAAGAGGAAGAGATGCAGCGATTCGTTGACGTAGTGCCAGTGAACCATCACTTCTTTGTCCACCAGATGACCCTGATAGAGCGGCTTCACGGCGCTGAAACGCAGCCGGACGATTCCCTGGACCAACACACCTGCGCACACACACACACACACACACACACACACACACACACACACCCACACACACACACACACACACACGTTACTGGAAATCAGAGCAGAAATCACACAACATATGGGAACTGTGAGGTCTTGCTAGCGCTAAAATGATTAATTGATTAATTATTAACTGGAGTATACAGACTTCAACAACACAGAGCAGAAATTAATTAAAAAATGTACAAAAAACATAAAAAATAGCATTTAAGATGAAAAACATAAAAATGTTCGACCTAGAAGTCGTCAAGTCAAAGTTTTAGCTTGGTTGGTTCAAATTGGTTCAAATTTTGTAAATAAATCTCCTGTTAACCACCTTTTACTATGCAATTGTTAATGAGTTTATCCAAAAAATAACCAACAGATCAGTCTTACACTTCATTAGAAAGCAGAAAGGTTGAGCTTTTCACATGTTAGACATACATTAGCTGTAGATGCATCTTTTACTACAAATAATCAAGCAAACACTAAAAAAATGCTGTTATTATCATGTCTCTGTTCAAACAATCACTTGTAATATTAAGTTTTTCCAAAAAGACAAATGTTAAGAATTAGAAAACAAGGACCACCATCATTGGAAAAATGTACTCGTTGAACACATTTCAGTAGATTCTCACTTACATTATAAATAACATAATGATCTTGTGATTATCATTTTTGTTTCTTCCTTTTTTCTCTCTCTTTTTTTGTCTTTTTTCTGTAATATTCTTCCTTTACATTACAGGTAATTCCTTTACATAATGTAACAAACTTCACTTGGTAACTTCTTAACTCTGTTAATTTATTCATTGCATGCTTATATTTAAATGTCTCTTAAAAAGAAAATGTATTGATTTATTAGTATTGTTACTATTATTACTTGATTGTTGTTGTTTTAATTTCTTTACATGCTGATAATGTCAGTGTTAATTCATTTAGTTCAGCATCACTGCTCACACACTCATTAATATTCATTCATTTACTCAAAGTACTTTTTGTTTTTCCTTTTTTATACCATTGCAACATACAATAAATAACTAGAGAAAAAACAAGAAATGCCTTTTATGCAAGAAAATGTTCTCTTATTTCATGTATTTGTTTATCTGCATTAATGTAGTTCTAATATCGTATAAAAAAGGCCAAAAAATTAGCAGAATCAATATTTGTATTCAATTAATCAAACAATTAATCGTTTACTAAAATAATTGTTAGTTCCAGCAGTAGGTCTTACCCAGGATGATGGGGATGATGGCAAAAAATGAGCAGCGAAGTGTGTAGAGCACTCTGTAGGGGGCGCTGTCGAGCTTGGGTGGGTCAAAGGGCAGCAGCGCGTATCCACCCCACACCAGCAGGGGGAAGCAGACCCCTGCAGCCAGTGTGGCTAGCACCAGCTGCAGCTTCTCGCTGCACACATCTGAGGACGAGATGCAGTCAGAGGTTATCAGAGGAGAAACAAAACATAATAAAAGATCAAAACTGAAGCTAACAGTTCACAATATTGGTTTAACTATTAATAAATGCATTTTTTGATCAACAAGCAAACTCCGTGGAGAAAGACGTAGAGAGCATGTGGTCCATGTTCTCCCTGGGTTTCCACCCACAGTCACTTCTCTACTTAAAACCCAAATATAAATGTAATTAATTTCCATAATAATGTTTTATTACCTTATAATTAAGTGAAATCTTTTAAACTGGTAGTCAGGTTTCAACCCAAATAAACTTTTCACTTATCAGACTGATATATTTTAATTCAGGCTGGGACTTTAATGCTTTAATTTTGATTATTTGATTGCATAGATTTTAACACGTTAAACATTTTAACACAATTAATCGATCTTTATTTTTCCTTGAACTTCTGGGGGTTAATTTTTTTTCCAGTTTACAATTAATCGATTACGAAATTAGTTGATGATTATTTTAGTAATCAATTAATCTGATTAAACCTTTTGGCCCTAATTGAAAATGTTGATTATTTTGACCTTTAATCGAGTCCCAGCGCCGATTTTAACAGATACTGACTAATTTAAGTATTGACCATTTCCTCTGGATGTGTTTGGAAGTTGATCGGTTCCATTTGGTTCTAATAAACTGGGTTTTTCACTTACAGTACTTGTCCTCCTGATCTTCCCACTCGTGGTAAAACTGTGCATCGGGGTTGTGCTCCATGTTCAGCTCCCGCTTCTCCTCCTCCTCCACCTCCTCTTCCTCCCTGTAGTACCCCTCTTCCTCAGGAAGCTCCTTGGTGGTGGGACACATGATCATGACATGTGGAGTGAAACCCATAGACGGTTTCTCGGACATCCACCCCTCATCCCCCTCGTCTTCATCATCGGCCAGTGAGCCGTCTCCTTTGTCGTTCCTCTGCAGCTCGATCTCGTCGTCCCTCCACCTCTCATCCTCTGGCATGCTCTCCCTGCACTTCGCTTTGCTCCTCACATCATCTCCGTCCGCTTGGCTTCGCTCCTCTGACAGGTCCTGACTCAACCCAGAGTCCTTCTCCTCGGGCCCTAAGATGTCGTCGTCCTGCTCCAGCAGCAGCCTCCTGTGTTTGTCTCCAGACCAGGGTAAAGTGGACGGCTCAAAATGAGCAGATTTCGCCATTTCTTCTTCTTCTTCTTCCTCCTCCTCCTCCTCCTCATCTGTGCTCTCCTTCAGCTCCTCTGCGCTGGTGTCACTGTCTTCTTGTTTTTCACCTTCTGCTACTTTAGGTTTTGCATTTGAACCATCAGGTGGAAAAACCACCACATCATTCAAATCCATGACTAACCCATCCTGACCAGCCATTCTGAAACTATTTTTATTTGTTTATTGATTTCTAGCCAATATCCAGTTGAATTATAAAGATCCTCAGTGTTTACAGCTACTCCTTTTGCTCAAGGAAGCCATTTTCAGACACAGCAATCCTGGAAATTTCCCTGTGAAGACAAGAACAACAATACGCCGTCTTATCCTAATAACCAAAGTTCAATGTTTATCATGGGTGTGTTGCTCTACATGGCTGATCCTGTCCCCACACAGGACAATCCAGTTTACATAGTAGGTTTCTGTTCGGGCAGCTTTGATTCCACAGGCAGTCAAAGGATATTTCTACTAAAAGTCGCTGGATTTGTGCAGAATTATAAAGAAATTAAGGGGGAAAAACAGATTTATTATCCATTATTCAATAATATTATACTAAATTCAACACAGTGAATTTTGGCTTAATGTATGTTTACTTTAATTAGGGATTAATTATTTGGAGTCAAAATAATCATCATAGCGTCACTCACAGGCATTGTGTTATTTTAAATTAACTCTTTTGAACATAACAATAACACTAATAATAATAAAAATAAACATACAGTTTCGTACAGGCAATAAATCGTCACCTATTTTTATTTCTATTACTATTTAACTTCTTCAGCCTTAACCATTCAACGTAAAACTGTTGGTTTTCGTTTAAATCAGATAAAAAAGAAATTATACTTTAAGCTAAAATAACTTATAGCAGTAATACGTTACACCTTGTATGTGATCTCTAATGTAGCTAGCGCTGTTTAGCTATGCAGGAATGTAGTGTAGCTCAACCTGTTTAGTTGAGCTACGCTTGTTTGTTTTACGTAACGACTTTAAACGACATAAAATATCAAACCTGAATGTTTCCACCAGCCGGGTTTTAGTCGATCCACATCTCCAGAACTTCGTCAACCTTGTGATTTTGTTGAAAGTTATGTCGTTTTGTAATCCAACGTTTATGCCAGAAGTTACCTGGCAGGTGGAAGAAAGTTGTTTGTCTCAAAGATTGTTCATTGTAGGAGAAGTATCACTCCGCCGGAGATGCCGGTTCCCAAACACGTCCAACGTAACGGTCGACTTTACCTGACGTTTTCGCATTTATCCCGCAGTATTCGATAAATAAATAAATAAATAAATAAATAAATAAATAAATAAAACATTCCTAAATAAATACATTTTCAAAGAAAGAAAAATAATTTGAACCCGTTTGTATAATATTTTATTTATTTTTTATTTATTTATGTTTTTGCATCCACCTGAATAATATGTAGTTGCGCCCCTGTAAACACACATTACAAAGAAGACCAGAAAGATAGATGGCATTTATTTTTTAAAGAATATGAAACTTTTAGGTCAAGATAAAACTCACTCAATATAAAAATGCATTTTTGTCAAAACATGATATAATGATTACATTTCTATCAAAATAAAGGTTTGCCATCACATTCTAATTTAATATAAAATACCATATTTTCCGCACTATAAGGTGCACCGGAGTATGGATTATAAGGCGCACCTTCAACGAATGGCCTATTTTAAAACTTTTTTTATATATAAGGCGCACCGCATTATAAGGCGCATAGAAGAGACGCTTCAGTAGAGGCTGGAGTTACTTTATGCATCCACTAGATGGAGCTGCACTAAAGTGAATATCAACAAAACAGTCCGACTCCGGTCGGTGAGGAGAGCCTTCTGCGACTGGGCAGGGGAGTGGCCGGACCATGGTCACCCTTCTCCGTTTGCGCACAGCATGTTCGTGGAGAACGTGGTGCTAAATGACCTGCAGACGACCTGATTCTAGATGGTTGGTAGGTAGATAGGTCAGTCAAACTTTATTAACAAACTAACATTCTGACAACTATCCCAACATGCACTGCGCGCTTCTTCTTCTACGGGTGAAAATGAAGTCGGTGGCTGCTTACCGTAGTTGCTGGACCTGTTGTGGCTCAATACTGGTCCATATATAAGGCGCACCGGCGGCTTTTGAGGAAATTGAAGGTTTTTAGGTGCGCCTTATAGTGCAGAAAATACGGTAACCGGAGGATGGTTGTTGATTTGTGGGAGGAGTTTAAGAGTAATCAGTTTTTTTTTTTGAGAAAAAGTGGAGCTGGTTGAGGACAGACACGTCTGGGTTCAACTGAACTGAACCGGTCGCTCTAAATGACTCGATTGTTTGACTCATGATTCCTTTGCATATCACATCAGTCACATTCCTGGATATTTCACGCTTGACTTTGTTAGAAGCTGAAACATTTAAGTGCTTCTCAGTAAACCTGAGTTTGAATTTCTTTCGGCATCAGGTATTGAGCAACAGGTATGTGCGGCTCCTATGTGTGTTTTTTTCCGCCATGTTTCCACCCTGAGGGCTCCGCAGTGCCAACTGAAGACACTGGAAAGATTTCACAACTGGAGTCCGATCAGATAAGCTGGAGGAGAAACAACATGAGGGACATGAGGTGATACTGCCAGTCATCCACTAAATAAAACTTTAGAGTCAATAATGTTGGATTATCTGTTGAAAAAGAGACAATGTATCATTTTAATCAACATCTACTACAGGAAATGAGTTGGCATTCTTAAAGAACAACCATTCAACTGACATTTTTGGGTTTGAAAATAAGGAATACCACATAGGTTTTGCAAAAAAAAAAAAAAAAAGAATGAATTATGTGGGAAAATTATATTAAATGACAAGAAAAACAGATCTAAAAGAGGTTGCTGGGTCAGTCCGTGCATTGACAAAAAGTTAAAATCCTCATTTGTTATATTTAATATATAAGCTTGTTCTGTATTAATTTAACCCTTGTGAAAAGGTTGCAGATCTCTGATCTAGAACAAGAAAATATAAAATTTTAAGGAGTTTTACAAGACAATAATGTGGCAGTTAAAACCACCAATCCTTTAATTCTAGTTTTCCATTAATTTCTAAATGTATAACTTATAGCGGACATTTCTACACAATAAGCTGGTTTTAGAAACCATCAGGCTGAGGAAGCACACAGAGAGAAGATTGGGAAAAAAAGAAAAGTAAGGAAAGACAAAATGTTGAAATAATTAACAGGAAATGAAACCAGGAAAGAAAAAAAAGGAGGGACAAGCAAGAAAGAAAAGAAGACCGCGGAAGAAAAAAATCTGAAAGGACATAGAATGAAAAAGACGACAGAAAATGAGGAAGGGAGCCTGGAAGGACAAAATGAACGCAACATTTAGAGAATCTGACATTGAATAAAATCTGAAAATACAAAAATTATTCTAAAATCTTGTTTTTCCAAACTTTTCCAGACCTGGAAAACACTTCACTATAATAAAACTACAATAGACATGTAAAAACAACTTTTTAAGTAGGACTTTTATATATATATTTGAACGTATTTCTCTGTGTAGTGATACATCTGTTCTAGCTCACAATCTTTATCAGTGACTCAGGGGCATTGTTCATTAATGACGTCACAAACAGGAGTTGAGGGTGTGGAGCCGCTAACGACACAGAATTATCCTGAGCTCCTAGTAGCCATTATTTACTCAAATGTTTATAAAATTTACATTAAAAAAACAAACAGCAGAAAATAAAATGGCCAGATGAACATTTTATTTAAATTCAAACATTTTCTCACAAATTATTAATCTCAAAATCCACCTCGAAGCCTAATTCCCTCTTGGATTTAAAAAGTTGTCAATATCACGTACAACGCACAAGTACCCCAAAACACACACATGAATGTTGGTGAAATCATCAATTGATCCCAAAAAATGTTAAAAATAAAGAATAATAAAAAAGAAAAACAATGAGCGCTACATGCCTAACATTAAAAGACAAAACAAACTGTTAATAGATACAAAGAGGAGGAAATCTTCCAGGTGCAACAGGAAAGCGACATGTGGTTTTTATTGGACTGCTGGAGGAATGCAATTAACAGAAAGTCAATAAAAATAAAGTACATTCAAAGCTTTGGCACTGAGGCAACAACAGAACATGGAGTCATGGACAACGTCAGCACAAGAAACAACTGAAATGCTTAAAACCAAAGAACTTCATCCCAAAATGAACGTTAAATCATTAGAAACAAAATACCTCAAATTGACACTTTCTTTTTTGTTCAATACTTTGTTTTTAAAAACTGTTTTCCACCGTAGGTTTAAGAAATGAAAAGCACATTTTGGCCAATTTACAAGGCATAAAAACAAGATTCTAAATGGAAAAAACTAGACCAGCTTCCAGCGCCACCTTCTGGAGGATGTTGAAGGTCTTGAGTTTCATCTCTTAATGGACGTGGAGGGTTTGTGCTAAAAACAAGGCAAAAAAAGTGACAAGAAAAGTCAATATATGCATCATGTGCACCGATAAAACTGCTAGAGATCGGAATCGGCCCGATTTTCCATTAATGAGCTCCGATCAGTGACAAAATAAAAATAAAATAAATGCATCAAAAACAGGAAGTTGCGCCATTTTCAGTCTGTAAAGGCGTCAACCATCGACGTATACTTTGACGCATTTTGTTTTGAACTGAATACAATTCAGATAAAGTTTAAAGGACATAATCTTGTATTTCCTTCATGCGAATGCACAGACATTTTTTTTTTTTTACAATCCTTAGAGAAAAAACAGGACAAATAGTCTGAATCAAAGTTCTTCTTTTATGAATATGTCCAATAAAAACAAAAGGCTGCAAAAACACAAAATCCTGCCAAGTATTTCTGCTCTAGTTTTCACTACAACCATGTTAACGCTTCGGGGGTCGTCTCCCTCAGCACTGGCTCTGCGTACTGAGCCCACTGATGACCCGTCAGGCTCAGAACCGCAGCACTGGAGGGTCTCATCAGGGACAACAACGAACGGGCGAAGCATCAGGTGGACTGGTGTGATGCAAACCATCTAATCCTGAATGTCAACTTCATAATCTGCACTCTTTTGGTTGAATGTAGTTTTTATTTCCACTTTGGTTTTATGTTGCGTTTAGTTGCATTTTTTAACAGAGACTGAGAGTCCATTTTATTTTTGCTTTTGTTTATCAGTTCCAGTGTTAAATGTTGAAAATAAAATGTATTTATTTTTAGCAGGATGTGCTAAAATGACATAATGCATTATCATGTCATTTCCATTGCACCAGTTTAAAATGGTCTTCAAACAATATTATCGTTTATCGCAATAGTTTTTGAGACAATCTGTCATCGTGACGAGAAGAGCAAACCTTCCTGCTCCCATACTCACCGCTTCCTACAGAGGGACAATAGAGAGCATACTGACCAGCAGCATCTCTGTCTGGTTTGGAGCATCTAACACCTCTGACTGGCAGCGTGTGGCGAGGACAGCTGAGTCATCGGGACCGATCGTCCTTCCATCTTTGACGGCGCTCACAGTCGCTGCCTGTCCAGAACTCGGTGGATTATGAAGGACCCTCAGCGTGGTTTATTCTTCCTGCTGCCTAAAAGCTTCAAATACAGAACAACCAGATTCCACAACAGCTCCATCCCTCATAAGATTACTAAACTGACATTAGTTTAACCTTTTATTATATATATTTACATTAAACCTTTTATTATTACTAATTTATTAGAGCCTTGCAACAAATTTCTTTCAATTTGTACATTTTTAAACGTACAACTGAATGACAATAAACTATGTCTGATACACTTGAACTAAGACAAGTCTTAAAAACGTTTTAGCAATATGTAAAAGCTAGGTTTAAGTAAATAATTTCTTAATAATGTTTCACTCATAATATTGAAAAAAATTTTTATAAATGCCAGTGGAAATATTATTTTCATCAATATTAATGAATTATTTACATAAACAAGCTCCTGTCTTGCTGAAAAGTTACTATTTTTGTCTTGTTTTGAGTCTACTATAGATTTTGCACTAAAAACTAGACCAGAAATACTTGATGTGTTTTTGCAGTGAAACGCATCAGAATCTGTCAAAATTTGAATAAGCAGGATCACAAAGAAAACCGAATTTCAGTTTCAGACGACAAAATCCAGATCGGTGCATCTCTATAAGAACAACCTGTCTGTATTGGCTTCCAATTCTCACTCAGAAAAAACTTCTTTAAAAAAATAATAATAATAGTAAAAGCACAACAAAAGAGATGACGACGTTAGAAGTAAAAATGGAGACGCTGCTGAATGCCTAGCCTAGCGAACGGACAGAAGGTTAAAACACATGATCTATGACTCAACGGCATCGACTACAGCGGTCAGACCGGACCGTACATCAAGCCTGCTCGCTGATGTCATAGCTAACGTCCTGAGCCAGGACAGTTTCTCCCGCTTCCTCCCCGCGTATCGACTCCGCCTCCGTCTGCTCCTGTTCGCCTTCGCTAGCTGCCTTGGAGTAGTTGAGCTGTGCGTCTCCTCTGGTGGAGCCTTTCGGGCGGCCCCGCTTCTTCCGGGGGACGCCGTCGTCTCTGCTCGGGTTAGCCGCTGGGCGGCCTCTTTTCCTCGGCGTTCCGTCGCGCGAGGAGGAAGGAGACGTTAGGCTCTTTCGTAAGTGAGCACCTTTCTTGGACTTGCGCGGCCGACCGCGGCCTCTACGAGGCGTCGTTGACGCTTCCTCCTCGACTCGGGGATATTTCAGCGGTCTTCCCAGGGGTTTCCACACTTTGGGCTTCTTCAGCTCCTCTGCAGAAGGCAGAGGGTACTTCCGTGGTCTTCCCTGCTTCCTACGCGCTTTAAATGGAGACGGATTATTCTTCGTAGAGCCTTTTGGTCGGCCTCTTCCTCTCTTCACCGGCTGGGGGTCATCCAAGTTCTTCCTCGGTCTTCCTCTTCCTCTGTGAGATTTCTTTGAGACGGTTTTGGGAACGCCACCACTGTACTTCACCACAGGCTTCCTGGGCCGACTTGTTGACATATTCAGTGATTTCTCGGCTGTGTGCGCTTCCGCATCCCAGTCACTATGCTCCCGCTCAATCCTTGATTTCTTATTGGGAGAGCCTTTCGGTCGGCCTCTTTTCCGAGGAGATACGGAGATGCCTTCGTCTACATCAGACTTTCGCTTTATGGGGGCTTTTGGGCGCCCTCGTTTGCGCGGACTTGCGCCGCCGTTTACTAAGCCTTCAGTGGCGGGTTTCTTGCCAGACCCCTGTGGTCGTCCTCTTTTCTTTGGAGATTGTTCTGTATTGTCGCTGTTTTTCTGTTTCGTGGACCCTTTCTGTCGTCCTCTGCCCTTGCGGGCTGTAACCGGGGACTCTGCGTTTTCTTCCCCAGACTCCCGCGGCTCCTTGGGTTGAGGCGTGTTGTTTGAATCACCTGAATCCTGAATCAGGATTACTGCAAAAAGCGGTTTATTCTTGGAGCTCTTTGGCCTCCCTCTCCCTCTTTTGACCGGAGTTTTATTCACCACGTCGGCCTCCCCTTCACTGCTGGCGGGGTCTTCTTGTTTCGTCTTGGCCGTTACCACTTCCTCTTCCATTCTGCTTCCTGAAGCTCAGACCTGCTCCGTCAGTCTACTCCTGTAAACCGACAGAAGATACAATCCAAACAATAACTGGTTAATGCTTGTTTCAGCTCCGATTATTTGAGCAGTCGAATACGCTATAAATTATTCTGATGACTAATCAGATAAAAATGACATCCTGCAGATTTTTCATTTAACCAGACAAGTTAGAGATTCATTAATATTGCAAATATAGAATTCAATTCCTTTTTTTAAATTAAGAAAATATCTATATTATTGCCTAAAATTACATAAAATTTGTCTGTTTGGGTCACAAATAATAAAAACCTTTTGGTGAGCCAGTGAACCACTGTACCAATAAATGTATAAAAATTTTGCAGACCATTTTTTTAAACTCCTGATTAATAGGATTGTATCATTAAATTACAAAATATTTTGTCTTTTTATGTTGTTTCAAAATAATGAATACTGTCGCTACAGTAAAAACATTATTTACAAGTAACAAAGAAAATACAATTGGAAATGACAAATACCCACATCTATTTAAATGTTTTAATACTTTTTAATTACAGTAATATATTAGATAGCATGATTGTTAAATCTTTTTAAGTTAAAATTAATTCTTCTATATTTAAGTATTAGTTGTATTAATTAAAATTAATTCAAAATCTAAGTGGAATGAAAATAATTCACTTTCACAGAGACTCAACCCAATGTTTGCAAAGGTCCAATAAACTCCACTGAAATAAATAAAGATACAAAAAAATTAAAAAAATTAAAACCTTTTGTTGTTTTTAAAGTATTTTATGAATGAACTTACACTGGTGTCTTTTTCTGAAAATAAAACATTTTATTTGTAACTTTATCAAAGATATTAAAAGTACACATAAAAGTTAAATTAAATATTAATATTTCTTATACTGAGATATTACATAAATTAAAATTTGAATGGCTTTCGACAAATAATTAAATTTAATTCATATATTTATAATTAAATTTTAAAAATATTTACTAATCTAATTTTGGCACCTCTGGTACTCCATATATATCTTATAAATAGCATAGTAAATTTATTGCATTCACTTTTATTCCAGTTATCAGAACGAGTAAAAGGCGCCCTCTACCGGCAGAACGGGACTTTTAAGGTGTACCTCTAACTAGGAAGCCAAGTTCTGGTTGCTTCTCAAAAGGCTCCGTCTATTTCCCGGATTACAATCTCATAACGGCGGGAAAATGCACAGGCGGTCTAAATCAATACAATGCAGTCAGACAACACAGAATGAGTGTTGTCTTACTGTTCATTTCCAGTATGCACAATAATAAATAAAAATATATGCAACATGCGCTAGAGAGCCCTTAAGACACGGCGCATTTTTAATCAGAGTATTTATTTAAAATTAAAGCCGTAATAAAAGCTTTGACCACAGTCTAGATTATTTTCCAGGTATTAGCCAGCTTCATAAATCTACCGCTGTAGATAGAGATGTAAAGACGATCAAAGGCTGCAAACACCACAGTGCATTTCTCATCTTAAACTCCACCCCTGTGAGATTTCAGGTTAATTTTTCGGTAAATATTAATTCAGGAGACATACCGTAAACTGAAAGTGCGTGTTTATTGTTGCTGTGATGGCTTCTTCTTCTTCTTGAAATTTATTGACGGTTTGCAAAAAACGTTAGGTGAGCATTACCGCCACCAAATGGTAAGGAGTGTGGACCACTTGACATAAAATAAAATAAACCAAAGGGGGGAAAAAAACTATATCCTACTCTAAAATTTACAGTTTTTAAAAAATCAAACATAGCCTGATATTCACTGCTTCCTGAACAATTTTGTCAAATTTCATTTTCATACTTATAAGGTTCCTAATTAATTTGTTTCTCTAAATCCGGTAATTCCTGCGATGTAAAATAACATGTTCTATTGTCTCATCTTCCCCACAGCCACATTTCCCTGTCTGAAGTTTCCCTCTCAAAAAAGCTCTGATAGCTATTCCCGGTGGTCCGTCATGTCTGGCGGACTCTGAAGGAAACAAGAGCTCTGCATTTTTAGTTCCTAATCGAGTGCTCGAATGTTGTTTCTAACATTGGAATAAGATTCGCACATATTAAACCCTGCTTTATGTAGATAAAATAAAATAGAAACACTATATATAGATTGGAAAAACAAAACGAGAGAAAAATAAATAAATAGCAATACCAGGTAATTATTATGTTATATCAAAACTTTTTCCATAAAAAGCTGCTACTTACCTTGTACAGTTCTGTTGAAAAATAAAACCTGAAACTGGCTTCCGAGTTTGCTAAAGGGATATTTCAGTTTTTTTTTGTTTTGTTTTTTTAATTATTAAATGGACTAAAATAAATCACTTCTGGTTAAAACATGCAGCAATTGGCATAATGCTTCAGAAAATTTAGTGGACGTTTGTAAACATTGGTTTCTTCATGCCAGCAATAAAAAAACAGTTTAAGGATTTTATTTTCCATTTGAACCAGTTCAACCAGATTTTAAAGTTGTTTAGAGTCAAATAACGTAGTGAAATTCCACTTTTTTGTTTTTTGTTTGAGTTTTTTAATGAATTCAGTTAGTAAATCAAAAATAAACAAACAAAATATAGATGAACAATCCAATTTCAAAAACACTTTATTTATACCAAACATACATTCAAAGAGTTGATGGTGATGCTGCAGACAGGAAGGATCTCCAGCAGCAGTCAGTCTCGCAGTTAATCTGAAGAAGCCTCTGACTGAAGTCGGTTGTTGTATGACAGTATTAGAACATGATAACAGCTCAGCAGTAGAAATATTCCACAGCAGCATGTTCTGGTGGCTAATCCACCTCATTTGCTTTTGTCGCTCCTCTTTACGTCTCTGTTTTAATTCCCTAATTTAATTCACTGTTACACCATTTCAACTTTTAACATCTTATGCTAAAAGAATATTTAAAAAGTGCAATGTTTGTATGATATAAATTAAGGTTACATAAATACAGGTCTTCTCAAAAATAATAATAAAAATATAAGTTGACGTTCATAATATAATTGAAATAAAGATATAATAAAACACTAGATTTCAGAAGACTACAGTGGAACCAAATTTAAAGAACCTGACTTAAATTATGATTTTAGTGTGACCTGTCTCATAAAGAAAAGGAATAATAATAGTTTGTAGTATAATAGAATATAAATATATTTATTGGCTGCAAATAGACTCACACAAAGAATATAAAATACATGTAAAAACAGGAAAAAGATTAAAAATACTGCACAATACGGACAAAATATCAACATGAATATTAGATAACAACAGCAGGCTTGTTGTAGACACTTTATTAATCTAAAATTACTGGATGAATTCAGCATGTTGTCATAAACTTCCACAATCTGAATCTCTCTTCACACAGTTTGTAATTTTAGCTGAGTTTATCCCACGTTTGTCCCTCCCGTCTTCACCGAGGAATCCTGTCGGCCGAGACGAGAAGGCCAGAAAAAGACGGCAAACAACAAGAGGCAGACAGATTATGTTGCACATGGTGGCTGGATAAGGGGGAGGAGAATGAGGTAATGTCAGGGTCAGCAGGAAGAATCTAAGACAAAGAAAAAAGAAATATGCAAATGTGTTAATATGTGAGACAAACAGAGAGAGAGAAGCTGTCGGTGTGAGACAAGAGAGGCTGAGAGACAATGACAGACGTGGCCGGAGGAAAGGGAAAGGAGCGTTTGAGAAAGACAACCCCTGAGAGACGGCGCGCTGAACCCGCTGCCCCGTCTCACCCCGCCGCCTCCTCCCAGCCTGTGTGCTTTACCATGGTTACCAGACAGGGCTCCCAATGCAGCCAGTTAATGTGTTTTTCAGCAGCGAGTGCGAGCTGGGTACTAATGTGTCTCAGTCTGTCTCCTGCACAATCAATGTCAACCGTCCTGGGATGCACAAATACGCACGAGGCGCAGAGCCAGGGAGCGCCGAGACGCGCTGGCTGGGTGTCGGGCCGAGAGCCGCAGAGCCGACCTGGAGGTTCTGACGCAGGGCGTTTTCCACGGCGGCACATTGGGGACGAGGAAAAATAGGAGGAATTGTATATCAAGAAACGCAGAAATTATGAGATTAAAAAAGTTAACATTTCTGAGTCTGAAAAGTCAAAAATGTTGCTAGAAAAAACACAGAAAGTTTGACATTAATCTATTAATCATTAATCTAAAAAAATCTTCAAAAAACATGACAATTTCTGAGTTTGAAAAATTGAAAATTTTTGTGGAAAAAACCCCCCCCAGAAAATTTAAGATTAATCTCAGAATTTTTTTTTTAGGAACAATTCTGAAATATTTGAAAATGCAGAAACCTTGTAGAAAAAACTTGGAAATTTTGAAAAGTCTGAAAAGTCGAAGATTTGTGAGAAAAAACTCAGAAATTTTTAGATTAGTCTACATACTTTCAGAGTTTGAAAAGTTGAAAATATTCTAGAAAAAAACAAACATTTTCCATAGAAAATATGGATATTTCTGAGTTTGAAAAAGTAAAAAAAAAATTGCTGGAAAAAACAGAAAGCTTAACATTAATCTAAAAAAAATTTCTAGAAAAAATTTGGAAAATTTCTAAGTTTGAAAAATAGAATATTTTAGTGAAAAAAAGTCAGAACATTTTAGATTAATCTCGGAATGTTGTGAGAAAAATTCTGAAATTTTCTTCTTTTGCAAATTTGGAAGATTTGCAAGAGAAATGCAGAAACTTTCTAAAAAGGTCTTGGAAATTTCTGAGTTTGAAAAGTCAAAGATTTATGAGAAAAACACACTTTTCAAGAAAAACAGATCATTTCAGAGTTTGAAAAGTTGAAAATGTTACAGAAAAAACGTACACATTTTCCATAAAAATATGGATATTTTTGAGTTTGAAAAAGTCAAACATTTGCTTGAAAAATACTCAAAAATTTTAAGATGCATCTCAAGAATTTTGGAGTTTGGAGTCAGAAATGTTTTGCTTGAAAAAACTGTTAACTAAACCAGATGCAAATCATTCAGCTTTTGTGCCTTGCAAAGATGTTCACGACCCTTCAACTTTTTCTCATTTTGTCTCATAACTACCACAGACTAATCAGTAAGTTTATGTGCTAAACCAACACAAAGTAATGTAAAATACTGAAGTGTACGTTAAAGGATGTGTGGTTTTCAACCCTATGAAAGAGTGAAAAGGTTAAAAAACTTGGTTTGCATCTGTAGTTTTAACTCCAGATGTTTTGGAGATTTCTTTTCTTTCCAAGTAGAAACTCAGTTGAATTGGATGTAAAGCATCTTTGCACATCAATTTCAACATCTTTTGTTGCAGTATCAAAATAAAAAGCTGCATTAATCGTGTGTTTAAAATCAAAATAAGGATATAAATATTTGAATTTCCCAAATTCACTGACAGCAGAGTTATTGGTGTATCTACACAATAATTACTATAAAATAAAAGTAAGCAAAGCACATTTTTATTTCCACCTTACTGTTTGAGGTTGATGTCTGGAAATGTGAGTCAATGACTTACAAACATTAGGTTCAATAAATTTAACCACAACCAAATAAAGACAAAACATAAAATTACATTTTATTTATGAGTGAATCTAAAACAGTGTTAAAAACTACATTAATCAAATGAGAAACAAATCAAAATATAATCAAACAGGTATAAACTTGCATAAAACTTAACAGAAAAAGTTAATGAAATAAAATAACATAAAAAGACATGAATTGTTGGAAATGGGAAATAAAATAGAGCATTTATGTGCGTTTATTTTAATAAGTCAGGAATTTTCAGAGCAATAAATAAAAAGTTTTTAAAAAAGTGGAAATGTGATAATTAATATATCAATAACCAAAGTTTATCTCAAAACCTTCTGGAGAACATCAGCTTATTTTCATTGTTTTACTATTTTACTCCAAAACAAAAACAGCATAAGGCTTTTCCAAAGCTGTGGCTTTACTAAAGAATAATAATAATATGAATGAATGAATCCTGCGTGGCTGAAAACATCGGGGTCACAAACCTTGGCTGTCTTCTTATTGAAACGCGGTGCACAAAGCCAGCCAAAAGCTACTGTCCCCTTCAAAATAAAACGTCCTTCGTCTCAGGTTTCCATGATGACTGAAAACGTTTCCTACAGATTCAGCATCTGACATGTTGTCTGTCAACATTTTAAAAATATATTCTGAAAAAAAGACTTAAAATGTTTGATTCTGCTGGAGCAAATGCATGAAACGTTGTTCCCAAGGACCTCACCTGTGACCTTTTACATCATCACAGGTTAAGGGTCTCAGGGACAATGAAGCACACCGGTGCGACCCACCAAATTCGAGTTTTTAACACTTAACTTTCACACTTATTACGCTTTAAATACTAACCGCATCCTGCAGGATGAGAAAAACAAGGTCTAAAATAAGAAACAGTTCCTACGTCACAGAAGCTGGGTTGCCGTTTGTCATAGACGCTCTGCAGAACCTGGACCGGATCCCATCCTGCGGAGACAGACGCACTCAGTTAAATTTCAGTTTGTTGCAGTGCTAGTGGATCTACTCAAACGTTCTTCATTTTTAATCCCTTTTTATCATCTGTTTCAGTGGCATAGCCAACGCCTTTCATTCAGTGCAGGTCTGTGGGGTAAAACAGTCAAAGAAAGCGCCCCCTGCTGGCAGACACGTGTTCGAGCGTTTGAGGTAAGCTGAAGATACAAATGGAGATCCGTAGTTTTTATCTGCAAGTTGGAGGAATTAAAGAAAGTAAATTAAGTCAAGATGAAATGTGTATCTTTTTGTAAATATTATCGCCTGTGCTTCATCGGCAGCCAGACAGCGATGCCTTCTTATATTCCTACAGGCCTTATGATCTCATAGGATTATGTAATCACTCCCCCATGACAAAGATGTTCAGCCCTGAATATTTTCTGCAGACAAATCACACGGCACACACATGGGGGGCTCAAATAGCACCGGTTCGTCCAGAGGACACCTGTATCACGTCCCGAGCTCTGGACGCTCGTCTCCGTCCGGGCGCAAAACATGCAGACAAACATGCGACTCGTCCGAAGGGACATGTAGCGTTCAGTCTGTTATGAATTTACGCTGCGTCTCTTTGTTGTCTCTTTGTCTCTGCTGCACTGAGACGCCCTCCTCTGCCCCAGTTTTATGAGTTCCTCTGCTGTCCTCGCAGGCACAGGAGACAAAGACAGGAGGACGTCAGAGAAACATTCACACGTGGAAACGCTGAATCAGACAGAATGGACATGGAGACGGATGATGGAAGGCGGACGCGGTCAGTCGGACTGATCGTCTCAGTTTGTTAAGCGGCCCAATAAGTTATTCTGGACTCACCATTTGCTTTTGCCTGCTGTTCCTGACATGAAAACACACAAAGACACACGTTTACACTCTGGTCCGCACACAACACACTGTTACGATCAGTTATTAATCCATGGGAGAAACAGGAAAAACGACATTTATCCATCTGCTAGGGAAGAAAGCGTTTCATAAAACCTATCCTGCCCCGTCTCCACAGTCTTCTCTGAGCGCAGCGTGCGGCGGCGAATGGGAAAAAAGCTTCTTTTTTTCCCCCCTCTCACTACCCCTCCATCCCTCACTCTCCTCTCTTTTTCCTTTTTTTGTCTCTTCTTCTATCCCTCTCTCTCAGCCGCTGTCCCTGGCTCTGGTGTGTGCCTGTCTCCCTCTGCCAAGTCACATCACTAATTCTCCAGGCGATTAGCGTCCGAACAGTCGATGCCTACGGCGCAGGTACACACACACACGCACACACACACGCACGCACGCATACACGCGCGCGCACACACACCCACACACACACACACATGCAGACAGTTGCATTGATTCCATTATCTGGTGCTCTAACGGCACCCACACTTCCACCAACCCCCAACAACCATCACCCTCTCCTGTCATAAATCTGTGTCACCTGCATACAACACACACAAACACACAGAGTTACTTATGCAAGCATGCAGCATCTCCAGCTATTGCTCTTTCTCCTTCCTTTACACCCTCCATCACCCTGTCCCCGCCTCCTTCTCTTCCGTCTCGCTCACTCTCTGAACCCCCTTTTTACTTTTTTTCTCCAAGACGTGACGTCCCGTCTCGCCAAGAGAAGAAGAAGAAAAAAAAAAGCGACATTCACATGACGGCATGTGTCTCAATGCGTTCTTAGCTGCATGTGTGTGTGTGTGTGTGTGTGTGTGTGTGTCTTTGGGCGATAGGATGCTCCTGCATCTGGAGGAGAGAGTTTGTCAGGAAGGGGGTTTGCATTCTGGTTCCTGCATCCCCTGCATCTCAAAGGGAGCGGAGTGTGTGCGTGAAAGAGGCAGCAGAGAGACACGAAAAGCTGTGTGAGGATGAAAGCCAAAGGTGATTAACCTCCCAGCCGTTTCTGACCACAGCAGCACAAACAGTCTGCAGTTTATGTCAGCACACAACGCATCCACCGCGCTTTAATTTGGCAGAAATTATGCCAAATTCCTCAGCTTAAAGTCCCAGCTTAAAATAAAATAAGCGTGAATATAATGGAGGGTAATATAAACACACAATTTACATCAAATTAATCCGGCTGCCTGTTCAGAAACAGCAGGTGTAAAGTGGGTCTGATGTGAAGGCTGAATTTCCCCTGGAGTTGGAAACCTGCCGGGGAGTTGCTTCTTTGTGCAGTGCTCAGCAGAGATCGCTGATATGTGCTTTTTTTTTTTTTTCCCACCCTTCCTCGCTGGAGCGCTGCAACGCAATGCGGATACTGGGTGTCTGAGCCACTAGCCAGACACACTGGGGGACAGGGGAGGGGAAGGAGGCGGAGGCAGGGAGGCAAGTTCAGCCTCGTGCTTCAGGAGACACTGACACTAATGTCTGCTCGTTTAATCAGACATTTGTTTCATTTTTTTAGGTTTTCTGATTCAAAACATGTCTCTAAGGTTTCGCTTAGAGTTGAGAAGAAGGCCTGCTGCAATAAATCAATCGCACTATAAATTAAAACAAGTTAAATTATTTCCAATTGCATGATTTATTGGGGTTTTTTTTCTCTCTTTCTACCAAAAACTGGATGAGAAAAGTCTTTGGTCTCAACCAGACCTTCTTTTGAAGGACAATTTTGTTACAGAGACTTCATTTTCAATTTTATTTATTTTTTCTGTTGTTTTATTTGGATATTTAAAATGTCTTTCAGTTCCAGAGTTAAATGTTCATTAGAATTTATTGTTAATTGATCTTTGAGAATGACTTCTTGCCATTACCATAATGTAACAATATTACAATATTATCATTTTTCGCAAAAAATTCTTGGAACGATTCATCATCTAGCAGAATTTGCTAATGTGACAAGAGCTACTGAGCAAAAAATAAAAAGTAGTTTCAATCAAAAGAGCAGAAATGAAACAACGTTTTGGAAAAACTTGTAATTTTTAATAGATATCTACAGCAGAAATTTTAAAAACAGAAGCACCACTTCACTTCTATTTTTAGGTTTTGAAAAAGAAAAATAAGCAAGTAGTGAATGAATATCTAAAAACATTACTATTACTTTAGTCTCATTCTGCTGTGATAAATTCAGACAAAACGTAAGATTACCTCCTGGAGTGATGTTAATGAAACGAAGCCGTTATTGACAGATGGCTCTTCATCCCGTTAGACTGCACCAAATAACTAATCAAAGACACTGCAGGGCGAGGTGTCTGTATTGAAAACTGGATTATCGCGATCTCGAAAGCTAATCAAACCTAATCTAGATTTATTAAATTTACAGTCAGCACTGAAACTGTTTTGTTGTTTGTGTTTGTGCAAATATAATTACTGAGTTGAAAGCGAATTAGAATAATTTGAAACCTAATAATAGCTGCGATGTGTGTGGCGCAGACTGTCAGTTCGTCTGTTTCACTGTCTGCATAACAGATATGCTCCTTTTTTGCATAAAGACGTCAGGAAACAAATTTACAGTAGGTTTAGTTTAAATTTAACCCGGGAATTACTTTAATCTGTGCTTATTGAGACAGATTCCTCTCTGGGTTCAGCAAAAAGTCATTTATATTATAACTTTCTGCCCTTTTTCTCTCTCCGCTCTCTATACTTACCATATCAAAAGGAGGGTAGACTGAAGGCGTCCATCTGAAGTCTGGGTGACTCCGCAGGGAAAGCTAGAAGGTTGTACAGTTATCTCCAGGCTGTTTATTATGCGAAACCATACAACCAACTACCTCACACTGCAGAGCACCGGAGCAGGGTCAGCGCTGGAGTCTGCCGGCTCTCCATCTTCTTCTCCTCCTCCTCCAGATTCTCTCTATCGTCTTATCAATCATTGTATTTTTTTAATCTGTTTTCTAGAAAATGTAAAATGTCATGCTTCCTAGTGATCTGCATCAATTCTAGAAGTTTAACAATGTGACAAAAGACAAAAAAAACAAAAACATCCTGCACTGTGGTTTTCTGTGGACTTGTCTCCCTCTTGTGGGAGGACGCAGAACAAAGACACCCCTTCCCCCTCCAGAGGCCGCAGCAGACCTTCGCTGTCTGGAATACAAAGACAAGCACTTAACCTGCAGTTGCATACTGTAGGCGTCTGCATGACCTACTTCTGCGAGTGGAGCGGCTGGAATCTTCCTTATCCTCAAAGATTTGATTCAGCTCTGTGCTCAGCTTTGTTTCGCTGCCTCTCAGAGGTTCAACTCTTAACTGTGACCTTTTATTGTTTTTGATCAGGTTGGACCTCTACCTAAATAGCAGTGCTGCTGCAGTTTCTCCGATGCATTTTAAATAGAAACTCTTAAACCGTTTTCTTCTGAAGACGGGTGGCAAAAGTGCTCATGTCTGTATTTTGTGACAATCTCAAACCGCAACGTATTTTAGTCAGAGGTGGGTAGAGTACCCAGAAATAGTACTGAAGTAATAATAGCACTACTTCAACATATTTTTACTCAAGTAAAAGTAAAAAATAGCCTTCTAAGGAATTACTCCAGTAAGAGTAAAAATCAGGCTCGACAAACTGGCTGAAAAACCTATCACGATTTTAAAAACGGATAATTATTGATTCCCTTTTTGTTTTAAATATCTGAAATCCTGCCAAACTCGTGGTGTAACCTTTCCTGTTTTATTCAGTCTTTACTCCACGCTGTTGTTTTTTTATTTTTAAGCAGTTATGAGGCACAGTGGGCAAATTTTTAAACTGCTGCTGCGTCAATTAGTCCAGTAGTTTGAGCCAAGGTACATTGTTTTAATTGAAAAAATCACGAGGCACACCACCAACCAAAAATGTAAACAAAGATTAAATTAATAGTCATTCTTATCAAAGTGTCTTGAATAGGAATCAAATAAACACAAAAATTTATTTTCATCATATTTTACATTTCTTATTTCAAATTGCACTTAACATGTCCACTTCAAAAATACACCTGAACAGCGCCACAGCACTGTTCAGGTGTGATGCATGAATGTAGTAACATTCATGAATGTAGTAACATTCATGCATCACTAATTCTCTTGTTTTAATGTAAAATGCTCTGTACCTACTGCCATCTAGTGATAATAAAATTACATGATTACGCCGCTAGTCACTACTACAGCAGAGACACTCAAACATGGCGTTATTTGCAGATAATTTATTCGTTTTCAAAAAATCTTTTAAGACCAATTACCGTATTTTCCGGACTATGAGCGCACCATACTACAAACCACACCTTCAAATTTTTTGAACCCGCCTCCCCTCTCCTGGAAACTAACATATATCAGCCGTACCGGGCTACAGGCCGCTGGTATCTCTGCCGCTCTCGGTTTCCCATAAGGACCCAGCAGAGGGCTGCGTCCTAATAACTGCTGGATATATTAAGGACGCAGTTCTCCGTCTCCAAATCCGGTTTTGTTCACACCGAGTTTACGTGCAGCGGCTTTATGAGTGAGTTGCTAGGTAAAAAAAAAGGGTGAGTAGTCAGTTGATTCCACCAGCTTTGCTTACCTGGCTGTGAGAAATTGAGCGGTGTGGTTTTGAATCGGAGTTCAATGAATATTCTATCAGATGTATTAGCTACTGATATTGATCATGTCGCGACATATTTTGTTACTGAGTAAAAAAAAAATCTGGCTAAAAGGCTTTTCAAGTCCAGAGTTACTGATCTGAACATCTGATTTAATATTTATAAATGATGCCATCAGACAGACAAAAATGTTATGTCAAATTCTGGTATTTTAAATACTAAAACTAAAAAAATTGAAAAAATTCAAATAGATGACATGATTACAAAATAACCGATTCAGACAGTACTTTTCCAAATCATAAAAAATAAACCATGAACCTAATACTTACAGTCAGTAATGCAAATATGTATGCTAAAGCAGAGTAAAGTACTTCTAGTGCCAAATGGAACAGCAGGTGGAAAAAAATTAAAAACAAAGCTTGGCACAAACAACAAGTCTCACTTTAGATTAAACTGTAGGTGTGTCTGTATTTCATGCATTATTTTCTTTATTGGTGAAACTATCTCACTAAAAAGAAGCAGCTATTAAAGTATCCAGACATTTTACTTGTTATAAAAATATTACTGAGGTAAAAGTAAAAAGCATAGTGTAGTAAAACAATTTTTCTGCCAAAAGGTTACTCACGTAAATGTAACTAGTTACTACAAACATATGATTTTAGCAGGATTTTATGTGGCATAATTGTTTGGTGGGATGAAAATTTAGATTTTATAAGTTAAAATATGAAAAGTGTGGCATTGTATTTTGCACCTTTGGGTATTCTGGGTAATGTTTCTGACAGCTTTGCAGATCTAAAGTCCATCTACTGATTTAGCCCATTCCACTATAGCGATGCACTGCAAAAATTCAAAATCTTACCAAAAATGTTTGGTCTAGATTCAACTGCAAATATCTTAGTACACTTACAATAAGACAAAACTAACTTACAAGTGACTTTTCAATCAATACTAAAACATTATTGACTTAAGACAAGCTCCTGTATCATGCTGAAAAGTTACTTGTTTGTTCATTTTCTCTTATTTAAAGTGTATTAAGATATTTACACTAGAAACTAGACTAAAAATACTTGGTAAAATTTTGCATTTTTGCAGTGCAGAGCTTATTATTGTTGTCCCTTCAGAAGATAAGTATCTCCCTCAGTCTCAAGTGTTTTGGCATCCCTGCAGCATGATGCTGCCACCACTGTGATTTCCTTTCTCCAAATGTTTCCCAAATACAAAGCTGAAGTTCTGATCATGGTAAAGAGCTGTTTTGCTGTGTTTTTTTTGCATCTGAACTAACTTAAATCAGTTCTCTTCTACAGCATAAGACACATGATCCTTAAAGCACAGACAGTTATAACTAATGCCTTTTTAAAACTTGAAAAAGGTTGTTTCAAAGTTTTATTTGGCATGTGAAACACATTTGATACTTTTTAGCTAGTAATCCACAGGTTTAGTTTAAAACTGTGATGTAAAGTGGAAAATGGGTCAGAAAGTTTTCGGTTTTCAAATGAGCGGGAAAATATGTGTAGTCAAACTCTAACATGACAAATCATTGATGCAGGATGTTATTTGAAATGACTGGAAACTCAAATATTTTTCTGTTTGCAATTTTCTTTATCCATACTTATCCAGGCAAATTCCATATTTTCCGACTTTCTGAGCGTGTGTAGCAACCCTGTACACGGCAAACAGCATTTATTTTCCAGGTCTCTTTCAACAATTTCTTCTGTGAAGTCCAGATTTGTGCAGGGCTAGTAGATGTCCTGCTGACCTTTTCTCCTATCTCAGCTGTGAATCTCTGCAGCTGCTCCAGAGATACCATAGGATCTATGCTGCTTAAATAATTAATCTCATGCGAGAACTGAGATTAAACTGCACACAGGTTACTCTGTATAGTAATTAGATGACATCTGAAGGAACTAGTTGCAATATACTTTATTAAGAGATATCAAGTGAATGGAATACTTTTCTAATTTGATATGTGCCACTTAGTGAAAGTCTATCACAGAAAATCCCAATAAAATTCACTGAAGCTACTCTGATAAATAAGATTAAAGAAAATTGTCAGATGTTTGAAAATGTGATTTATTTCTGTTGTACATGCCTGAGAGTTTTTTTATTTCCTTTTTGTTTTGTTGGATGTTTTAACTGTTCGGTCATTTGATTCTGACCTAAATGTTATTCGTGTACGAACTTGAAAGTGCAATTAAAATCCATGCAATCTTGGACTATATAAGTTCGCCTCTACTGTTATTAAGAGCATAACAAATGTTTGAATGGTTCTTCTGAAAGTCCAGAATAAAAATAATGTTTAAAAAAATTCACAGAAGCTTGTGGTTGTGATAAGACAAAATATGAAAAAGTTTAAGGTATGTGAATACTTTTGCAAGCATCGTATTAGAAAGATTACTCATCCATTTTGACTACTAAGTGAAAAGAAAGATGTTTTATGCAGCAGCCCTGAAACAATTCAGCTGCAAAACTCTGAGTATTATCAAAGGTTACCTAATGCAAAATGTCACCTGTAGAAATTACAGCTATCAGCTAAACACCACAGACAATGTGAGCACAGCAACAAGTCAAATAATGACCAAGTAGATTTTTAAATTTGCAGCCTGTTAAATTAGATCAATTTGGCAAACAGAGTGTGTATCTATGCATCTATACTTTCATCAGATTCCCTGCATGGTGTCATGATGACAGCGCCTTGCAGTGAAAGGAGGCTGCTGGTTTGTGCTGTTAAACAAGGTATTTTCAGAGTGCTGCTAAAATTGCCTTGTTCTACATTAGTTTTCAACGTATCAAATAGAATTTAATGACCAAATAATTGGATGACAGCTTGGAGCAATGGCACCATATAGTCAATCTCTCTTATTATGTTCCATAAATAATGGGGTTCACCCACACATTCGACATCTCGCCGAGGTGATCTCCAGCGAAAGCAGCAAATTGGCTGTTATTAGCCGTCAATGGATGTGTTTTGACACTGCTGCTGTGTGCCTCAAGGACTCATGGATTATTTGATGGCTGCTGCACAGCTGAGCTGCAAGGCCTTCTATTCAGCTTGGTCAATGCACCAAAATACAACTGCAGATGTAGAAGTGGAAGCAGCTTATTGCTGATTCCACATAAGGTAACTCACTCTATTAGCTGACAGGGTTATATGTGCTCGTCACTTTGAATTACACAACACAGCCGGATGCAGTAGCTGATTGGTTTATTTAAAAATATTTTGTGATAAATCAGATAAATGTGACAGCGTAAGGCAACGCCATTTGAATTGGTTTGAGAGTTTCACATATTTGACAAACATTTTTTTGGCTACGTTTCGAACAAAAGCCCCACCTCTCCACTCCCTCCTGCTATTGTAAAAGCCCGCCTCCGCCCACCCTTCACTGCCTCTCTTTGACTCTCCTCTCTGCCCTCTACGCGTCTCTGATTCGTCCTTCATCACCGCACACTTAAAGTTCCCAAATCTTTTGAAACTTTTTTCTTTTTTTTTCTGACAAGCACCACTTGAATCTCCTCCCTTCATCCCCTTGATTCCTCTTCTACCCATTTAAACCTCACACCGACTCATTCGCAGTCCGGTCACGCATGCATGCGGCATGGTTGTGCCAACGCCAGCTCTGTGCCAATGTGCCCAGGCATGTCTAAACAGGAGCCTCCGTTACCAGAAGCCTGGGTGGCCCCGGGGCCAAAAAAACAGCGGCTCCTGGGTCAAATAAGGAGGTTTGGGATTACACTTTAGAAACCAAAAAAAAAGACAATTCTATTGAATTAAAGCATGAATCTTCAGTATATGGGTTGGAGTATATAAGCGTAATACAATAATCCTGTAAAGGTTTTTTTTATGATAGAAAATTTAAGTTAAAGTCTTCTTGTATTCACAGAATTAAAGTATTCAATTATTTTTGACAAAACAACAGACCTGCTGAGCTAAATTACAAACTGTTCACTTAAAAAATAAAATAGATCCAATTAAAAAAAATTAATTTGTTACAAGCAATCAAATTAAGTTTATCCAAGTAAATATATTACGTTTATTAACTTATGTTAAACAAACAGAAATAAAATAAATTTGACAAACTTAATTTGACTACAATTAAAACAATTTTTTTAAGTTGTAGCTCCATTCTCTTTTTTCTCCATGCAAAAACATCAAACAAAGAATACTGAATAAGTTTCCTTTCCATTTTACGGAAGATAAAACTGACTCTCAGACCTAATAATGTTTTCTAATTCTTAGATGAACTAATCAATCAGTTTGAGATCAAAATGGGCCAAATATCCCTTGATCGACTCTGATTGGTGATCAGAAAATCTGAAGCACATCAAAACTAAGAATTTCTATTTACAAATCAACAAGCTTTTTTGTTGTTTCTGTAAGAATATGATTAAAGTTAGACATATACTATTTGATGAATAATTTCTGTTGGATTAAAAACTATCATCAAGAAACATGGAGCAAAATTTTAATATTTTATGTCCTGTTTAGAAAAAACGGATTTGCAAGTTCAGATTCCAAAGAAAACTGGATATCGATATCAATTGACCAATAAAAAATTGATCAAAGCATCTCTACTAATTTACTATTTCATAGATGAGACATTCATAATTCTAATAACACGAATCCTCATTAGACAAAATCATTTAGAAAAGGCTTGAATGACACTCACAAACCGAAACCAGCAATAAAAACTATTTAAAATGCCACACATTATCTCATAAAAATGACATTGCAGATGCATAAAAATAAGCCTAAAAACATGAAATAGCTTTGATCTATTCATTTAATCCTGATTTTTACATTCATAGTAATTTAAAAACATAATATTCACTTCTATTCACATAGAAAACACACACATGCACACGCACACGCACACACACACACACACACACACACACACACACAGGTCCACACAACCCAATAGCCATTGACAACACTGCCCTAGCAACCACTGGGCATCATGCCAAGCCACTGAGGTTGCCTGGTGCTGTGTTCCCATGGCAACGATTTCTGGCTTTGTAAATAAGGTACTATGAGAGCAAAAAAAAAAAAAAGGAGGGGTTTGTGATAAATCACACTTTAGAATCAAATTAAGAGAGCTAATAATTTATGGTTTGTGAATAATTATCCTGGCCTTGCACCAAACACCATTCTTACTGAAGAGATGCATTAGCACCAGTGGGGATCTCAGGTCAGAACCGTTCCCACACATGGCCGATCCGATTTTTCATTTTTGATTGGGATGAGAGAGGAGCATCTAAATCTTCTTCCATGATCTCCAGCGCGCTCTCGCAAACATTTAGAGCGGGTATAATGTTCAAATGCTACGGTGAGCTTTGGTGATGGAAGATTCCTCCTTTAGATGTGCTTTCTAAAAATATCAGCTTCATCCTTTATTCTGTCTATCCACAGACTCATATTTTTAGCACAGCAGCTCACCTTAATTTCACTTATATTTCTCTCTTCATCCCTCCATCCATCCACATACACAGAAGAGCTTCTATTACAACAGACACGTAATAAATTCTCGGTAAGAAAACAACATTTTATAGATTCCTTTTAACAAAGCAGAGTGAAGTCATTTGTTGGAGTTTGTCTTAATGCTTAGGCATCCATGAACCATTCCAACCCAAATTGTGCATGTCTGTGTTACAATTTACTTCTGCAGAGACTTTCTAAATTATCTGTCTTCGTCTGTGTCTGAGTCTCTGTGGGCAGATTTTCTCAGCGACGAAGATTCGACTCTTTTCATTGGAGAAACCGCTCAATCAATCAATCAAAAAAAAAAAAAAAGAAAAGATTTTACTTCTACTTACTGAAAAAACAATTTGGGTGAAATATTCCTCAGTGTTGTTTTCAGACCTCTAGTTTGTTTACTTTGGCTCAAATCTGTTGTTGAGTTTGTTAATTTTTTATGGTGATTCAACTTCTTTTTTAGAAAAACTTCAAACAAACTTAAACCTGTCACTACAAACCATGCAACAGCATTCAGCATATTTGCTGGTCAGAAGTGGAAATACAGGAAGTAAATGCTACGTTCTGAGCTACCACAAAATATGGAGAATTATTTATATCATTACTGCATTACTTGGTTCATTTCCGGCTAAATTATCCGAGATGATGTTGTTGTTTGGACATGTTGAAAGTTGCATCAGGCTTTATCTTTTACAAAAAACACATGCGGCCATTGTCTCTTAGTTTCCTTACTCTACCTCCTCCCACAATGCAACTGATACCTGGCTACAGGAGGGCAGTTGGCTCAATCTTGCAGCTGTGTCGGATCAGAGTCGGACCACATCCAGACCACAAAAGAACCGCTCTAGTGTTAATTTGAAACCACACTGACACCACCTCCTCCAAATAGCCTCAGTACTTTTGACTAAAGCAAAGTGGATGGTTTTAAACTGTGAAAACATCATTAACTGAACAGGATAACTGTTTAAGTTTTCAAACTAAAATATTGCGTTAGTGTCTAACTAATGCAGAAAGGAAAATGGGTGATATGGATTACTAAAGATGTATACCAATTATTTTTTAAAATATTAAAGTTTATACTGCATTAATAATAATAATAATAATAGTATTTATAAAGCATTTTATTTGTTAGCGCCTTTCAAAACACCCAAGCATACTTTACAACACTAAAAACACAAATTAAACAGTAAAAAATGGCTATAAAGACACAAAACCGTAACATAACTTTAAAATATACATATAAATGTGAGAAAGCTAACTTCAACAGAAGAGTTTTGAGTTGTGCTTTGAAGGTCAGAAGAGAATCGATATAAAAAGGGATTAAAAAAGGACTTGATAAGAAACAAATGAGAACAACTTTATAAAGTTGTAAAGTTGTGTGTTTTTAACTTATGCAATCATTTAATAATGTAAAACACTAATTGTTTTAAATATAAGAAACCAGAAAGCAGTCTCTTTGTAGCTATGCAAGAAAAAGACTCATTTAAACAATATTACAGCATCTTTAAGAGCTTTTATAAAAATCAGGGAACACGAGAGAGCGACTGATGCAGATAGAAAACATTAAACAGTGACATAAATGTTAGATTACTGATATTCCCAGTCAAACTTTCTGACATGTCAAGCTAATTTCATCCCTTTTCCTTTTAAACATGAAAAAATATGTTGTAGAAAGCTTTACCTTTAAAGCAGGAAGCAACTTTTACCTCTCTTCTCACTGGGAAGGCGTCTATCGTTGGACATAGCATGTAAGGAGATAAGCATTATCAGATTAGCTATACAATAAATGATATAAAATAAATTTGAGATTGATCAATACATTTACACACATTTATTTCTAAGTAATATACTTAGTGACAATCAAAGAAATAAAATGGATTTTTGATGAAGGAAGCTTAAAACATGTCGTGTTCATTAGGAAACTAATTAATAAACTGAATATTGTAAAATGAAGGAAGAGAGTAATGCAAACACAGACAAACAACAAAGACAGTTAGACACTGGAGATGAATAATGCATTAATACTGACAAAATATACAATCTAACAGGAGTTAGCCAAACAAATGCAATAATTATGACATTGCAACACAATGAAACAATGACAGAAATGTGTGTTTTGTGTTGGCATGTTCTCCTCAGATATATGTTTGGGTTTGTGTGTTCCTGTCAGCATGTACGGCCTCAGGCATCTTATCTAATTTAACATGGAGGACACACAGCCTCACCCCGCCCTCGCTCCTTTCCTCTCCGGCTCTTTGAACTCAAGCCGCTGCTCGAGATGCATTCTGACTGAGCACAGCGTGTCCTGAAAGGAGGTCAGAGGGCAGCCCAAATAGTCTGGTGTCATGGCAACTTGATGCCATCAACCAAAAATTTGAAGTGACAGGTTAAAACTTGCTGAAAAGTTTGGTCAGCGTGAGGACAAAATGGGACAGTTTTCATCAAAAATACCAGAAAGTAGACCTTCAACAACTCACACTAATACGTAGACAAATTAATTGTTGCATTTATTTTTTTCAACCTTTATTTTAGAGTCTACAAGGAAAACCAGTGGACTGTCAAATGTACACCTTTGATTGAGATATTTAACACTGAGGCTGCGATGAAAACAAACAAATCAGTTTATATGACTCTTTAGTCCTAAATAAGAAGGGAGAGTAAAAACAAACTAGTTACCATAAAGGAAGATAAACATAGAAAACAGATTTTCTCCTGGTTTCAATAAGTTAAATTTAAGACTTTTTATGACTATTGTGAATCCAGTGATGTATGATAAATAACTTTTTTAAGTTGACTTAATAAACTACTTTCCTACTAAAATTAAGAATTCAATTATTTTATTTACTTAGCTTACACATGGTAAATGTAACTATTTCGGTGTTTTTAGGCTCCACTGCATCTCTCCAATGCATGACACTTACACAACAGTGTCTTTAGTCAGAGGCTTCTTTAGAACTACTGTAATACTGACTGCTACAGGAAATCCTTCCTATCTGCAGCTACAACAACTCTGAAGGAACTTGGATAATATGAGTTACAAAGTTTAATTTCCCTTTGGATTAATAAAGTATTTTTGAATTGAATTACCTAAATTCAACACACTCCTACTGCAGCAAAATCTGCAGTTTAAAATCCAGTTTTAAATAAGCTCTTTTAACAGAAGAAGGAGCTGGAAGCTGATAACTAAGAATGTTCCAATTTTAACTTCTAAAAGAAGTTACAATGAACAATATTAAGAAGCACATTTATTTTAAGCTGACCTTCAGGAAGACTGAATGTCCAGCACTGAATTTTATCAAACAGGACTGTTTGCTGCCTTGCATTGGTGCCACAGCCAGTAACCTCTAAATTTATCAGCCAGTGTGAAAAATGCCACCAATGCAATCAAAAAAAGAAATAAAGTCAATGTGATTTAAGATGAATTATGGAAAATGTGGGTAAAATGAGAAACTTCTGTGTAAAATTACTAGCTTTTTAACATTCTGTCCTAGAAGACAATTGACTGATTAAATTGATAAAATTAATCTCCATCAGCCTTCAGTCAACCATTGTTTACATGGAGAGCATTATTTGGATTTTAGTTGATATTGAATACTTTAGTTATTCACAAGGACACCATAAATGAAACTTAACAGTTAAAAAGTTTTCCAGCTTTTAAAACGGGCTAAATTAATCCATCCATATCTTTAAATATAATAATATTTAAAGTGGGTGTTTAAAGCAAAGAGATTGCTTTAAACTGAAACTAATACCAACTTAATGAGGGCCAATGTTTTTTTTTTCATGTGAGGAATGACTTAAATGTATATACAACTCTGGAAAATGTTAAGAGACCACTGCGAAATTATCAGTTTCTCTGATTTAACTTTTTACAGGCTAATGTTTGAGTAAAATAAACATTGATCTTTTATTCTATAAACTACTGACAAAATGTCTCTGAATTTCCAAGCAAAAATGTAATCTTTATTTGAAGAATATGAGAAATGGTTAAAATAACTTTAAGACATCAAATAATGCAAAGAAGACAAGTTCATATTCACTCAGTGCAGAGGGCTCTTAATTTTTTCCAGAGCTGTACATCCTCTCTCATTCAGGGTGAAATTAACATAACTCAACCAAAACCAAATGTTTCAACAATATGTCTGTTCATTGTTAGTTGTTGCATTTTTCCAAATTTCTAGTAGTATTTACAAAATGCTGTTGAGTTTTGCTTTAACCTTGACTGATTTCGCTCAATATCGAGGCTCTTTTCAGTCAAGACCGATTTAAAAAAAAATAAAAAATCCACACAATTACTGGTACAAATGTCATCTTGATTCATATAGCTCTGCACAATTACCACCAAAATGAACTCCTTTCATTTTTTTTTTTGCTCTAATGACTCTAAGCACATTTGAGCCAACCTGAGAAATGAACTGCAGTCTTAATTGTGTCGCACGCCCGTGGCAGCTCTAGACGGCCTGTGTTTTCATCTCGCTGCTAAAGTGTTGGATCAATACAGAATTCGGGTTCCTTTGTATGTCATTAGCTTACTTGAAACCTCTTAAAAGCCATTGTGTTTTCAGCCTCTTAAATCTCCCATGAAGAGTACGTGATTGCAAGTGTGCCTCTCTGACGTGATTGTGCGTTCATGACCTTACATGTATGGTGGGTTAGTAAATGCGTTTTTCCTTTAGGTGTTTGTGCATGCTCACGTGCAAGGCTTGCCAGAGAGCTGCATCAGAAAGCTTTTGTGTGCGTGGTATGTGTCCTAGCGTCTGCTCAATGCGGCAGAGGGTGGAGTGGCGGATCAATAGAAAACAAATGAATTCAGATCAATATTAAACCAGAGAGTGAAGGAGAGGAAAGGAGAGATTGAAAGCAAGCGAATGGGGTGATGCACCAAAGAGGAGCATGAGCAGAAGGAGGAGGAGGAGAAGGAGGGATGTCGGTGGGTTGGTTGGACATGGCGATGTGTTACCAGCAGCTCGCCGATTAACTGTGCACATGGGGAAAAAACACTCGTTTCTGAAGCCAAAACCTCAGAGCTATGAGGTCACTGGCAGGTAAAACGGATGGTTAAGCGAGGAAACGCAGAGGGACTACAGCAGCCGTGGACTTGAGACAAAGGGGGCACTGCTGCATTATTGATGGTGGTCTTTAGTGGAGAGTGGGTGTGAAAGACAGTAATTAGTGCTGCTTTTAAATGAGCTTATAATGAATCACTTTAATAGAATTTATTTAAGCAATGTAAATGAAGAATGTTTTCCGATAGTTTTAGATTTTAGTTTATCTTTTATATGATAAAAAGCTTCATGACAGGATATCATTTCATCCAGAATTTATGAACTTTATCTCTATAGAACAGCAAATTACTTAGTATAAATTCTGGTTTGTTTAGTCAGAAGCAGCCTGTTGATAAGCACAGATGTGTGATCGTGGTTAAAAATAAATAAATAATTATCTATCTCAAATCTAAAAAAATAATAACTGAACACAGCAGCTGTAGTAGAGACTAAATTTTACATTTTCTGAAGCTAAATGGCTTAAGATTTTCACAATATAATTAATATATGAAAATATATGTATATTTTTAATTTGAATCAACAAATATGCTCATTGCTGATAGATTAATGCAACTTTTTGTTTATTGCAGAGGTTTTAATGTTATTTGTATGATATTTTATTGATATTTTGATCCAAAAAACTTTTGGTTCTAGTAATACAACAAATGCAAACAAAAAAAACCCCAAACCTCAAAATTTGTCTTCATTCTACCCCACCTGTGCAGCAGCAGGTGGGTGAGGGGTAGCACTGTGCTACGCTTCAAAAAACTGGAAAACTCGTTAAATTACTTTAAGTCTTAAGAAAGGTAATGGTTGAACAATTAATGGGTTTAAAAACATGACTTTTTACATTTTTGATGTAAACTCATGCATACTATCTCATACTTCAAGCTAGTGAAGACTCAATTTTGACCTTCTAGGGTAAGTTGCTGATATTTTCAGAAAATGCAAAATATGTGAACATAAAGAAAACGTTCAGACTTGAAAACAGCAAAACTTAGAGGTCAAATCTGTTCACTGCTCAATCTGTAAGAGTGGTACTAAACTTTTGTTGTCTTAATAATTTTCTACTATACCAGATTCATGTAATTTATACAAGTTTGAAGCATGATCTTAATTATTATTGATGATTTAAACTCAAAAAGCCTAAACTATAAAACAGAAAACTGTTTCCAAAACAGTTAAAAAAAAAGGTTTTAGCTTCATCATTCCTAACAGTGATGTTTGTTTACCTTTATATTTAGTCATATTAATATTTTATTATTGTTTAATTTTGTCTGATATGAACTTCTTTAAAGTAATCAATACAATTTTATAAAGGTATGCATTTTATCTGACAAGCATAAATTATAATATCACAAAAAGGTAAAAGAAAATATAAAAATTAGAGATGTTTGCCTTTTTTGATGTTAGAGCTAAAATTGTTAGGTTAAAATTGAAGAAATGTTTCAAAAATACTTTCGATGCTTTTGCTTTGGAGAGTGACCTTGAAACAGCAAAATATGTTTGCTGGGTTTTGTGTACCAGCTCATCTTCTGGCTGTAATATCAAAGCTTCAAGAGTCATTTGGGAGTCGGAACTCAATGTGACTTTGAAGTGATTGTGGTGAAAACAAACACAGGGGAGCTGAGTGCCGGGAACAAGTGCTATCTACCTCGAGTTCAAGGTTCCCTCAGTCCTGACAAGAATGACAATTAGTACTTTAACTCTTCTTTTTTACGCTTTCAAGGTAGACATTCCTGAATAGCCGTATTTGATAATATTTAGCTACACGCCAGGGCAATAGAGAAACAAATAGTAACGAGTACAAAATGAATTTTATCTACAAAATTAAAACTTAATATAAAAAACTTATCTGGTTTTGTAATTCTAAAAGTTATTTGCTTACATTGTAACTCATGTCAATACATTTTCAAATACAGATTTATTCATTACTGTCTGGAAAAGCTTAACATTTATAAATTAAAATAGTGTCAGGCTGCACATGTTAGGAAATGTTGTAAAAACCTAATATTGGTGAAGTTGTGATTTATGCCTGTTTTCGTATTTCTTCTCTTTTTCCTAAACTCTGCTATCATTTTGGACAATATAATTTGTGTCCAGTCTGAATAACTGCAGAACTGGCCAAACATTACATAAGTACCTATAAAATAGCACCTATAAAAGATTAGCCAATAATTTCTGCACTCCTAAAAATCCTTCATGATATAAATATTGCTATATTACTGAGATGGGAGACAGCTGCTCCGCCCAATGGTTATTCTGTGAATTTTACGCATCAAGTCTTGTGCCAGTCTTAAAAAAAAGTAATTGTTCTACTCAGAATCACACTGACACATTTGATAAGACCTGGGATCTTTTTAACTTTACATTATTTATATTTGTAACTCAGTGAACTGAGTGTAACTCACTTCTGCTTCTGGTTTTATAGTTTTGACTATTTGCTTTCCTGCACCACTGGTGACAAGTCCAGCCGAGTCGACTCCCGCTGGATAAAATATATTACCTTTCATAAATGTGAATGTGGAATATGTAGATTTGAAACGATTAATTGGATTAATTGAGATGAATTGATTATTGAAATAATCATCAACTAAATTAGTAGTCAATTAATTGTTAACTGGAGTATATAGACTAAAAAAAGGCAATTTGCTAAAGAAAGAACATATTCAGAGACGTAATTAAGCAAAAACTGTAAAGAGATATATAAAAATACCTTTGTCTGGAAATATGATTTACCCAAAACTCCTCAAGTGGCATAGTTTAAGTTTCATTTGATCAAATTCACTAAAGGAACGCTATATTATTGCACATAAGGCAATAAAATGTTTATTTTATTATCTAAAAAGGGAATTGAATTATTTATTTATTTGTATCTTTTACAATATTTCTAACTGTATAAAAAAGCTTAAGAGGTTACATAAAGAATCTATAAATGTTCCAGTTTTTCATCAGAATCATCGATTATTAAATAGTGAAGAGCTGTTTGTTTTTGTTTAACTTTTTCATATAGATGACTTTTTTTAAATAGGTGGATAAGAATTTGTTTTTGTGAATTTATTACATTTTGTATTAAATAAAAACCATTATAGTCATATAAGTATGAAAAATAAAAGGACAACTGAAAACTATGAAGGAAAAATATCCAATAAATATAATATGTGTAATTATACCCACTGAAATCGCATCTGTTAAGCCGCTAATCAGCTGTTATGGCTTCACATGAATCATAAATACTCTTTTCTGGCATTCGATGGATCTAGAAAAGCCTCAGTCTTTCTAGATCCATTCTTCTTCTTCCATGAAGAATAATGTCCGAGGCAGCAAGTTCAGCAGTCCTTCAAATGCATCACTGTCACTCATATCACCAGTGTTAACTTATCGTTTTTACCTCTGGCAATCTCACTCAGTGAGCAAAGCTGACAGACAGAGGCCATGGATATAAACGAGATTAACTGAGGGAACATGTGAGAAGCTGGAGATAAAAATATCTTTTTATCTACAAAAGGGGCCAGTGCAGAGTGAGAGTCAAGCAACGATTTAACATTTTGATAGTTTCTTTCGCCTATATGTTGGCTGCTAAGACGCTAACATTATGTTTTTGCTATTTTTTTAAACACAGTGAAACGGGAAAGAAGAATATAACGGTATGACACAGAAGACAAGGTGGGAATTAAATTCTGGAGGTTTTACACCCACATATATGTAAACATATATGTGTGTGTGTGTGTGTGTGTGTGTGTGTGTGTGTGTGTGTGTGTGTGTTTCTAACACAATGACAATGAAGGAATTCTGATTCTGATATATATATATTCCTCAACTCCAACCAGACAGTCTGCTGAACAAAGCAAGAATCATGTCTCACTGCTTTATTTTTCAGCTTTCTCTGCTGTTAAATCTGACACCCCCCCACCCGTCTGTCTCTTTTTCTCTCTGTCTCATTGTTTGTCTCTCTCTGTCCCCTTGAGCTGTGTTCTGTGCCGTTCTCTCCTGCTTCTCTCCATCTCCCTGCCTCTAATGTGCTTTGGCGTGTGTTACCCACGGGTGCCTGAGTGCTGCCTCCGTCAGTGTCCTAAAGCCGGGGCAGCGGGGCAGCAAAAGCGGCACGATGCTGTCTGTGACATCATCAGTCGCTTCTATTAGTCACGTCTGACCTCTCCTCGCTGTCTGGGCTTTGGTGGCGAATGCATACAAACAAACATGGTCAGTGAAATGGTATCTAATGAGTCCAAAATGCTGAGTCTGACTTCCCTAAAATAGTTTTACAATTTCACACATAGCTGACACTGAAATTAGTGTAATGTAAACACGGATTTGATTCCAAAAATATTGTATATATGATGTCTATTTAAACGCCGTCAACAGAAAATTAGAAGACCTGTTTAATGAAAAGACTTTTGAAGAATAAAAATAAAACTGCAGAGAGGAAAATAATAACGCCCTGATGTGTCTTTCACTCTCTATATATTAAAATTATAATGATCCACATCTGTGTAAAACAAATAAAAGCTCATTTCAGCCAGTGAACATGTGTGAGGATCAGACTGTGTCAAATTGGCTCATCTGCCATCGGCGGAAACACTTCAGTACCTGAGGGTCTGTCTGTCGCCCCTGCTGCCAACCAATGAGGAACCAAAGCTAACTCCTCCACTCTGCTGCTACGGCAGACCTCGCTGCAGTGTGTGGGAACATGATGTATAAATCATACATGACCAGCTGTATGTTACTGTACCGCACTGAAAACAAGCATGGCGGCTTTTCAAAGCATTTCCCTTCCAAAAGCACCTGCAGCACTGAACTCAATACGCCACGCAAGACAGACACGGAGGCAGAAAAATATTTAAAAAGTGGAGCTCGGGGTTCAACGACGACAGAATAATGGCGTCTGGTGCAGAAACACCTGAAGGCATGAATTGTGAAAAAGGAAAAACAAGGGCGAAACGAGCGAGCAAGGGGACGGATAAAAGCCAGGAGGGAGGGCGAGAAAAAACGTGAGGCAAAGTAGGACAGCAAAGTAGACAGATTAAATAAAAAGGGACACCAGACACAGAAACAGACAGCGAGAGCAAACAAAAGCTGGGAACGATGAAATGCAAAAGATAGAAAGAGGAGAGGAAAGGACAGAATTAGAGTGAGGGTGTGCATGCTAAAATAGGTGGCAGACTCTTGTCAGTGCAATGACCTAGTCACAAAGCACTGAGGAATTCTCCCTGATGACCCGAACACATTCCTCTGGTCAGATGTTAACCCATGCAACACTGCCATACTGTACTGCAATGGCTGACCCACAAATAATGCCTTCAAACCTTCTGGAAAGGCTGTGCATTTTTATAATCAACAGTAGCAGCTCTGAGTGGGCGCTGAGAAATGTATTTGAAAATCTAACTGGTGACCTGGAGTATATTTACAGTGGAAGTTCTGCAAATCTCTAAGCAAATACCTTCCACAAGATTTGAAGCATCAGGTGAGCAGCTTGACCTGCTGAGTCAACAGCCCCCGCTGCTCGCAGAGGGCCGTGTGCACACGTGTACGAAGGGGCCGTGCAAAAACATTGTGAAAATATCAGGCCAAGAAGGGCTCAATTGTACGGTGGAGGCAGAATGTAGCTCTTATTCTGGTGCTGCTGGTCGGGGGGTATGGGGTGACATTAGCACAAAGACAGAAATGTAATGTGAGGCCATCTCCAAAACTAGCTTCAAGGCTAAACCACAGGCCCGGCTTTATGCCCGCAGTCTCTCACTTTTCAGCAACATCTGATAATCGGGACGTGACCACCTGATGACCTTTCCACTTGTTGCTAACCAACATAAGTCATAATCTACAGTATTGTGCCGGACTGACTCCAACAGGCATGCAGTGAAACAGAAAGCTTCCCTGTTTGTTGCTTTCAGACTGGCCCATGGTTAGCGCATATCTGTTAGGTTAATCATGACAGAATGATTCAGGGCAGAGTAATTGAATTATACTGATGGTGCATTGACATTTCGATCGCGCCACAGACTAAAACGGCTGACCAAGTGTTCTAGTCTGCTGAGTGCTATCAGGCAAAACTCGGTTTAAAAAAAACATTTGAATTCACTGAACCTTTCTAAACGCATCCACTCAGCTGGGATAATAAATATGTAAATTATATTCTTTGAGAAATTAGAGCAAATTGTATAGCCTTACCTTGTATAAAACATGTCCAAAAGTTCAGGTCATCTTAAATTCAACCTGAAATACAAATATATATGATATTAAAGAATATTTTATCCACATTAATGACTATACGGTGCCATGCAAAGAACTTACACAATTTGTTTATAATTTATCACTTTAAAGTCAGAAAGTTTAATGTATTTTATCAGGACTTTGTGTGAAAGATTGACACAAAATAGTGATTTTGCTTATATATTCTTAAAAATAATTGAATATATCTCTATACATTTACCTTATATAAAGCATGTCCAAGAGTCCATGTCATCTTAAATTCAACCTGAAATAGAAACATGTTATATTATAGAATGTTTGGTGATTTTTTACATAGTTTTTTACAAAAATTCACAAAATTTTTATTTTATCACATTAAAAATCACAAATTTCAATGCATTTTATTGGGCGTTTATGTAGAAAACCAATAGAAAATTGTGATTTTTCTTCCTTGTTTACAAAATAATCAGAAAAATTCACAACACGTTTTTATTAAACCCCTTTCACTAGAATACTTCTAAATAAAATGCAATTGCTTTGAGAGGAGACCTAATTAGTAAAACACAGTCCACCTATGCGTACTTTAATAAAAACGGTTCTGTGACGGCCTGAGAGGTTTGTTACAAAGAACCCAGATGAACACAGAGGTGAAAGGTGAACAAAGAGGTTTAAAACACAGTTTGATCATAAAAGTAACCACATGTTTTGAACGTCTCAAAGAAAACTGATCAGTCCATCATCTGAACCTGGAAAAAGTAACAGCAAAGACATGGCCGTTCATCTAAACCAAAGGTCTGAACACCTTTTTTTCTCTCAATTTCTTTTCTAAATAAGAAATAATAAATATTTTTGAAACAATAAAAGCCACCGGGTGGTCCAATATGTTGTAGAGTTGACCTGAATTCAAATCCAGATAAGTAGAAGCTGTAAAACACACTTGTTAAACAAGATGGCGGCCCTGGACGTGCTGACATCACTCTGAACTACAGAGAAAAGAAATCCAGATTTTCCCAAAAAATTTAACCTTTAACAAGGAAAGAATCATATAAAAAAAATTTTAAATTGTTGAAATCTCGCTGCAAGAAGTTTGCAGTTTGACGCCAAAATTCGCACATCATCCTGAACACTCGAAGCACTGTGATGGCAGCATCATGCTGTGCACTGATGCTTTCCTTCAGCTTGCACAGGGAAGCTGGTCGAAGCTGATGTGAGGGTCTTAGAGGGAAACATGTTCGATGCGACAAAAGATTTGAGACCAGAGTGGAGGTTCACTGAAGCAGCTTCAGTGACCAAAGCACATTCATGTGACCTAGTCAAAGTCCTGACCTAAAAAAACAGACATGAAAGTTGAATATTTTAGTTTCTAGATGTGTCAAAATAGTAAAAATGTCACCCAAAAGACTGACAGCTGCAATTAAAGCAAAATCTAGCTACTAGGGGGGCTTTATACACATGCATGCCACATTTTTCAGATTTAATTTGGAAAAAGAACATTGAATGCCATAATTACAATTTACTTTGTGTTGGTCTATCTTAAAATATCCCAGTGACATACAACATTAAAAAATCCAAGGGGTTGAATACTTACAGCACTGTTTATACATACTATGGTTTTTAAAACGTCAATGGCATTACTGGTCCCAGTGACACACAGCCCACATCTTCAGTTACTGCAGCACATTTTAGTTGTTCTTATTGAGCTACAAGGACACAAACTGAGCAGCTTAAAGTCAGACCTGCGACGCACAATCGCAGCTTGCATGGGAATTCCTGAGGTATGTTCAATCCGTTAATGTATGCTGCGGTTGGATGTCATCAATTATGAATGAGAAACACACTAGACTCATAGAAAGCTGCTATAGAAACATGGGAACGAACCCGGGTTGCAGTCTCTTATACATCTGCAGAAACAAAGGTTATGTAAAAGCAGAGTTCTTTAAAATAATACAAGTTGAATATGTATTAATGATGAAAACAAGAGAAATTGTAAAGCTTAAGCAGGAATGGGGGAGCTAGTTCCTCCGTTTTTCTTTTTGTAGAGATGCTGCAGTATCGCGTTGAGGTTTCTTCCCCTTTAAGTTCCAGGTATTCAAGAGTGTGTTGACCCTGTCAGCGAGTTCATACCATAAGCAGACCCATATAGCTTCTCCTCCAGAGGCTCAGATCACGAGCCTGCTGAGCTGCCGCCTCGGTTATGTAAGATTACATAACACCAGGCCTGTCTGAGTAACATTTCATAACCTGGGGGTCCCACTATACGGTTGGAAGCGTTAAGTTCCCTCGGATGTGGAATCGAAAAGAGCAAAGAAACGCAGACAGAAATTTGAGCTTTAGAAACAAATAACAGCATTTCAAGGGTTTGGAGGAAGACTGATCTCTCTGAACATGCTTTGAGTTTTGCTGACATGAGAATGGAGGTCAGAAGAAGGCTGACCTAAGGATGCGACTAAACAAAAGCTCCCATAAATTGAAGAGCAGCCTTCTGCCTACAAAGCTCAAATAACTGTGTATTAATTCAACGAATGCATAAGAATCGAATCTCCTTACACTGACTATCATAATTTAAGTAGGGCAGTGACTGTTATCTAACGATCTTGGCATCGTTTTTATCTTCTGGAAAGAGAAAAATGACTCGACTGCTTTTGATCTAAAGTAATTTTAGAAGAACATGCTTTTATGATTCAAGTTATGACGCTTAAATAGCTTAAATGGAGGGGGGGCAACGATGGCATGTCCAAGATATGAATACCCTAAAACAACGAGGACAACACGTGGATGTCCTCCGCTCAGAACAATGACAAAGAGCGACGGTGGAGTTAGAAAATATCACTGTGCAGAGATAACACCTGGTTGTGTAAATAAAAGAGGAGGCAGAGCACAGAGATGAATAACGGAGGAGAGGGGAAGAAAGAGAGAAAAACGGAGGGACAGAGACGCCTTCGGATTTCTGAGGCAGAAATATTTGACATTATTTTACAACAAAAATATCATTTAATGTTGTTACAATACCTAAGCAATATCAAGACTCATTTTAATTGCACTTAGATGTATAAAATTGTAAAGTCACTCCCTTCAACACATATTTAATAAAAAAAACCCTGGAACAAATCGACCATAAATTTCCACGGTAATGATGAATCACATGCAGCGATACACGGATAGATTGACGATACCCGGATGAATGGATGGAGGTTTTGTGAGAAAACCCCCCACAAAATATTGGATAAGCGACTAAAACTCTGAGGTAAGTATTAAATATTTTTCTCTCACAAATGTAACACCTCATGTGTCCTTTCTGTGCATTTCATCAATAACAACACAGCCCAATAAATCCTGAAATATGAAGGACGGCTCTGTGGATCCACGCATGCGTCGGAGGGAGGACCCTCTGACACTGCCGGCTCCATTAACTCCAAATCACACCACGGCATATTAACACACATGCACGGACACAAAAATACACATGACTGATACAAATGCACGTACCCCGAATCCTCCGCGAGCTAGCCTCCCATTCATGGGCCCCTCTGAAACCAAGTGTATTCGGAGAACACAGAGCTCTGCTGAATGTGAGCAGAGGTGTGTGTTTGGAGGGGAGAGAACAAGCAAAGACTCAAGATACAGAGGGAGCCGAAGGAGGGAAAAGAGCGAGGGATAGATGGACGGATGGAGGGGGAGAGGCAACTTACAGACTTTTTTTTAAACAAACGACTACAAAAAACAGGAGAGTGAGAAGGGATAAAGTATTTAAGAATGGAGAGGAAAAGGACAGGTACATGCTGCATACTTACGAATGAATGAGAGGAAAGATCGGGGAAGTGATGAAGAAAAACCAGAGAGTGAAAGTCTGAGTTTGAGGAAACGTCCAGTTTCTTCTAATTCAGGAGTTTTTTTCCACCTCTTTTTTTTTTTTTAATGATTTTACCAATTCCTATCCGGCCGTCCCTCCTTCCTGAGTCAATACCCCCTTTATGGTCCTCTCGTTCCTCTCTTCCTCCTCCTGTTTTTCTTGCCAGTACTGATACTCTTTCTCTTTTTGCCTGTCCTTCATGCTTTCTACCGCAGACCATGCTCTCCATTTCCCCCTCATTCTTTCTTTCTTTCCTTTTTTTTGCCTCTATCTTCTTCACATGTCCACACACACGATTTTCCTTTCTTCAACTCCCAGCTTCCGCTTTTCAATGCACACACGACTTTAGAAAAAGATTACTGCACAGAAAGCGATTTCCCGAACAAAAAATAAATAAAAATACTGCAGAAGAGAAGCAAAAACATAAAAAACAAAAAATGTTGACAGGATAGGACAAGCGGTTTGTGGCATGCAGTCTAATGCGGGGACAATCCACGGCCTACATTTTTTTTCAGGGGCGCCACACATAGTAAGAGTGCGGCGTCTGAGAGGGGGGTGCCTCCGTACATGAAGGGATAACTGAAGGGAAATAACGGCATGCGGAAAGAAAAGTAAAAGGAAGAGGAGAAAAAAAAACCCTAAGCGGATTGCAGTTGGTCTCCAGTGAAAGTGGATAGTAAGGGCGCGTGAGGGAAATGAGTGGGAAGGAGTCTGGGGCGTGTGCATGTGTGAAGAGGTGGGAGGGGAGAGAAAGGAGAGTCAGAGAGAAAGGAGAGAGACTGGAGGTTAATGGAGAAATATCCAATAGGGAGGGATAGAGGAGGAGTGTGGCAGTCTGAAGAGGACCCGGAGAAATAGGGGGGAAGGAGTAGAAAAATATATATTTATCTATATATATATATTTTTTTACACACACAAATAAATCTTTTGTGCTTTTCCTTTATACCTTCCCATTCTCGAAGGAGTCGGTGTGGGCTTCGTCTCTAGCTCCTGCCGTTCCTGTTCCTGCTTTCCTTTCTGGTCCGGCTAGCCTCTATTCACCCTATTTTCTGCACGTGCACTTGAACTCTAAATCCTGTCTGCTTTCCCCTCCCCTCCGCTCTCCCTCTCTCTAACTGCGCATCTGTGTGTCTCTGCCTCGCTCGCCCTCCCTCATTCCTCGGCAGAGGCTTGAAATAGTGCTAGCAGGCAGGAGAGCGCGAGGGGAGGGAAAAGGAGAGGGCGAGGGGGACAAAAAGGGGAGAGAGATGTTGAGCTGAGAGAGAGGGGGGAGGGGAAGAAGCTTAGACGGGCTGACACAGAGAGCACGGAGTGTGTTTATGGGTGTGTGTCCTGCATGTGAACATGTCTCACGTTCGTACGCATGTTCATCCGACGTTTGATTTAGTTGCGGTTATTTGATAACAGAAATCTAATATATTGCATGTTCAGTACAAAGAAACAGCTGAAATACCCTCAGCACATTGTGCAAGGCTGTAAAATCTGCTTAAACTTCTAAAAACCAGGCAAAAACTTTGCAGGAAAAATATGCTTTGTAGGAGATTTATCACAATATTTTACAATATTATTGTGATAACAATAAAAGTGATGATAAGAACTATTTATTACTTATTGTTTTAAGCAACTATATTGCTGTGACTTTATGAGAGAGCTTTAATAATCCCACAAATAAAAATACTAAAGTTATTTAGGACAACAGTCACATAAAGAAGTGTTATTTATATCATTAAACTGCTCGCAATAACTGCATCTAATCATATATTCAAATGTATGGACATTTATTGATACTCTTATTGAACAAGCAGTTGTAAGTAAAATCAACAGTACCGACAGTTTTAAGGGCTTTTGCCACTTTTAATTGGATTTATTGTGACAACAAAAATCTAAATACTTATAACAAGAAATGTATCAGAATAAATAATAATAAACAATATGATAAATGCCCACCCCTAATGCTTTAATGGGTGTTTATTCTCTTTACTTGAAGATATAAGAGTTGTTTGCTTTAAATCAGAAAGTTAAAAAAAATATGTATGAGATTGACTGTGAAATAACTTTGAGTAAAAACACCAAGGTGTCATTAAATCACAGTATTTCCACCAAAAATTTAAGCAAAAATATGTAAATTTATGTAACTGTCTTAATCTCAATCAGAAAAATAACAATTATTCAAATTGCTGCAAAAATAATTTAACATTTTAACTATTCAAATATGCATTGTCTGCAATTTGGTTTTGATACATATACAGTTAAAAAGGGAATAGACACCTGTTAAATTTTGAAAACATGAATTGAGAAACCTATTTTGTTTTTGTTTTTTTGCAGTTTTGATTTTTAAATGACAGGAGTGAAGGGTAGCCTGCTTTAGGTTTTAACACATGTATTGTTTATGTTTACGTCTGGATGTATTTTTAAACACTTAAAATGTCTAGTGGCTTTCTTTCAGCCAGCTCAGCAGCAGTGCACAGTAACAGGTGGGGACTGGGAGAACTACATTACCCCCAGAAATATTCAGGCACTCTCAGACTTTCTCTGTTATCTTATTCAAAAGACTATAAACCATGTTTATAAGGATTTTAACAGTTTTGAAAGCCTAACTTTTCTATTTAAGATTTTATGTCATTAGTTGCTTTTGCTGACATTATATTTTTTGTCATTTTGTATCAAATTTTCACTACATTAGCTTCTGGAAAAAACAAAAACAAAATTTTATATTAATACCTAGAAAAATATTAGAAATCAATAATGTTCAACATCACCATGGCAGAAGATAGAGAGGGGATCTGGGAGGTTTGTTACAAATACATGGCTCTCAATATTCTTAGACACTCCTCACACATTCTCCATGAACTTTTTGAATTATTTCTATAAAAAATATGGAACCATAACATCAGATGCAGAACCACCAGATTGTTCCACAGTTTCCGCCTCAAGCTGCCTTCTGTTAAGGTTATGCTCTAAATATTGTTGGAGTTATTTTTCATGTATAATTTATTTTGTGTTAAAATGTTTTTGTTGCCTTATTTATTTTACTATTTTTTTTTACACCAATCTGTTGAAATATCCCAGAGAAACATCTCATGTGGTTGCACACTATTAGCTAAAAAAAGAATTACAGTTTAATTTCTGGTTCACTGTTTGTCTTTAAGAAACTACCAAGGTCATAAAAATACATTTTTGTAAATTTATTTCACAAAGCAGAAAACTGAAGCCCAGATTTATTCATGAAGCACATTTTCCATATTAAGCTGAATTATCTCTATTCAATATTTAAAAATTGACTTTGTTAAATTTATTATTTAAGTTTTGATTGTTTATATTTTTTAAATATTTGTACATTATTAAAAGAATATATTTTTTATTTATGAAACAGAATATAGCACTAGACTTCTTAGTATTCTTACAGAAGGTATGAACATTTTTTTGCATTGCAGATTTATCGGACAGAAAATAAATACAATGAATGCAATGAGAAATGTAGCATAGCTAAATTATGTTGCATATTTTTAAATATAGAGCAGCAAGGTGCAGTAGGTATCTGTTGTTTTTCAACTAAACATTAATGGACACAAAATGTACAGTGAAGTAAAGTACTGATTTCTCCTCTACTTGGTTTATTTTGTTATCTTTATTGTGTAAAAGGAGTGCGTGCAGCAGTAATAAAAGCAGCAGTTTCGACAAACTATAACTTATATGATACATCTGTTGCTATTTTTTGATTGCGGATTCAATTCAAAACCCAACCAAAGAAATCAGAAAATATGTTTGAAAATGTGTTAGGCACAAATCAAAAAAACTACACTATATCTAGCAAAGTGCGGTCCCAACACACTTCTGTCATTTTGTCATCTTGGTATGGATGGACGAAGGTGATATCTGAGCTACTTCAACAGATAATGTGAAAGAAACGCAGAGGGGAGCTTTCTGTGTTTGTTCTGTTTACATTTACTTACTAAAAAGGAAAAAAAAATAAATAACCCAAACTGTTAGCCCTTTGTTTTCTTTAGTCTTGGAGGAGATGTTTCAGTAAGTGAAGCCTAGACGTTGCAGTCTGTGCCGTAGCTGGACTGGCACAGAAACGGCTGTTAGAGGCTGAACAGCAGGTCAGAGCTGATCGAGCCGAAAACACTCGCCCCACATTTCAGATGTTATCAGGTACGAACGGCTACCACATGATTATTTTAAATGCTAAAATGAACATATATATAGACATTTAGCAATTATTTTTCCCCAATTAGATATACATTTTCAAATCATCTGCCTAAGTTATAAGCCCTAAGCATATTCTCTATTTATAATTATTTTTATCTTGACAGGAAGGCAGTAGTTACTCATAAAATCCCTTTATCATGCTTTTAGATTATGCTTATTATTATAAAAGCTGTTAGTATTTTAGATGCTAATCTCACCACTTCAAAACCTTTGTTGTTTCATTATTATAGTTATATTAAAGAATATTTGACCTGAATGAGTTTTCAGGTTGCAACCGATCCAAATTTATCTTTTTGCCAGTCTGAGATAGGTTAGGGTTTAAATGGTGCTTGATTATGATTTGTGAAAGTTGTGCTTATGTGTTGTTTCTGTTGTTTATTTGTTTGTTTGAATTAAATTTTAGGTCAACTCTGTGACGCTTTTGTAAAGACAGCAAAAAGCTAAGCTTTTGGGAAACTCTGGCACATTTGCTAAGCTGTTTATTAAAGTGCTCTGCTCCTGTTAAATAAACAAATTAACAAAACTGACCTCTAATTATTAGATTATAATCCTGTTAATTGGAAGGGTATATATGCAGAAAATAAATACATTTAGGTAAATATTTTTAGTTTTGCCAATATGTGTATCATATCACCAAAGAAATTAATTAAAATGATAATTTTTAATTCATTTCAGTCAGTCTAATTATATAAACAACAGTAATCGTAACTATTAACTTTTAATTACTTTTCAATGTTATACATTTATCCACAAAATGGAAAAATATTCTACAAGCTATTCTAAAATCCCAAATAGCAAAAATACACTCAATTATCTCATCTCAAAACAATATATATTTTAATCACATATTATTGTAATTTGAGCACAATTCATTTTAATCAGCACATTAGTTATTGCTCCTTAGTTTTTATTTGTGTGCAAAGCTGTTTATCTCAGCTTTGCACAATAATTTCCATGTACCCAGGCACACAAATTGCAACTAAAGATATAAACTTACACAAGGCGTATTACATAAACTGAGAGATGTAAGGCAGGTGCTCTCACAGTATTGAAAACACAGTTAAAGTCTGTTCAATGCACATTTTTAGGTGCTGTTTAGTATCACCTACAAACTTAATAAACTTGTAGGTTGGTAAACAATCCAATGACTTTAACTTAGAGATATTATGAAGACAGGAATATAAGTAAAAAAGTAAAGGAAAAGAAAAAAAAGAAGAGGTTGCAAAGAAAAAGAACTAAAACCTAGAAGTTTGATTGGCTGGGTTCGTGTACACTGTATTTTCTCATAAATGTGAATTAGGTATGACATTTGTAATGACGAAAATCCCTAGAAACACCCAGTGCTTATTTCTTTGTTTTTGAAAGGTAGCATTCATCCTGGCAAAGGGAGGCCTGTGACTTAGTCTCAGTCCGAAAAAAATGGCCATTGATCAAAGCAAACAGTACCAAATGAGAAAAGATTTATCTTCTTTAAAATGCTAAGACCCTCTTATGCTTTAAAACTCAAAATAATTTGCTGTAAACTGTCTTTTTGCAACAAAAACACACAAACTGCAAGTAAATCACCCCTAAAAAGAGGTGTAGCTCCTTTCAACAAGCTAATACAACATAGCAAGTGTATTTCCAGACAGGAATAGTAACTTTTATTACAAATATTATAGAGTTACTGACCCTCTTGTGTTGTCTTCCTCACTCAGACGACTTCTCCTCTGTTGCCGTCTGTACCGCAGTCCTCAAAAGAGCTCTCGAATCTGTTGGGAAAAAAGAAAGATAAGAGAAAAGACACAACACTACCCTCTGCTGGAATACAACCGGAATTACTTGATATTTTTTGTATGTAATAGCTTGTTTAAACGTCATTATTTTTAATCAGTTTGATAAAATAATTCACACATGAATAAAGAGAAATATCCAATTATCCTTAAGGTGGTTTTAAAAGGAGAGGTTAAGAGTAAAATTAAAGCCTGAAGGTGTGTTGAATGCACTCATGGTGTCATCCTTTTCTTATGCGGACAGTCTTCCTCCATCCCTCATTATCAGCATCATTTTCTTCAGATGCTCCGCCGCGTTAGCTTCGACTAAACGGGGACACTTTGAGACCGCAGAGCCCTCCTGGCGTCTTTAAACTATATCATAAAAGTATGATTCTTGGTGTAAAATAATACTTAAAAGACGAATATAGACAGAAGCTTCTCTTTAGCTAGGTTAAGTTAAGCTAGTGGTTAGCAAGAGGACCGTTTCCAACGGCTGCGGCACGCGCCACATCCCAGCCGCGACAGGTCTCTAATGTTAAAACAATTTTATCAGCTCACTTTTGTCTCCATTTGGTTTTTCTAGATGCCCAGCGTGACGGTGAAGGATGTCAACCAGCAGGAGTTTGTTAAGGCATTGTCAGCTTTCCTTAAAAAGTAAGTAAAACAAAGCGTAAAGCCAGACTTTCTGTGTCACCAACCGCCAGTCCGTCACCCAGTCTGATGTATGCTAACTCTAATGACATAACAAACATTATGGGATGTGTTTCCTTATTTATAATTGAGGGAGGGAATATTAAAATATATATTTTTAAGTAAACAAATTCTTCTTCTTCTTCATTATTATTATTATTATTATTATTATTATTATTATTATTATTATTATTATAATAATAATTATTATTATTATTTCCTAAGTATTTCTCTCAAAGGTTTGTTTACAAATCGAAGATATTTGTATTTGTAGACTTTATTCTCTTTTTCCTTGTCATAAAAAAGTCTGTCCATTCATCCAATTGAATTCAATTTATTTATGTAGCGCAAATTCACAACACCTCAACTCAAGGCACTTAAATGAAGTTATTTTTATTGTTATTCCTACATTCTAATTGATCCTAGTTATCAAACAGTGCAGTAAACTCAGTTAATTATTCAAATCAGTTAAAAAAGTTTTCTGTCTAAGGAAGCTCACCAGATTGTAACAACCTGCAAACTTGCAAAAAGTGAAATGATTTGATCTGCACAGTTTTTTTTTAGAAAGCATAGTACAGAATCCATGTTGTTTATATAATCTTTGCTGATTCTCAATAAAAACAGTTTTGTTAGGTGAAACTTGATTCAGTTTTATTAATTTGCAGTTTTTAAGGACATTGTTCAACTATTAAATAAAATATATTTTTTTATTTCTTTAGTTCTTTAGTATACATCTTTTGGACTCCATTATGGTAAACACTCTGTCTTTTGTCTTGTTTGTGAGTAGATTTAGTAACTCTCAGTCGCTTTCCATGCAATTATCATTGATTTTGCTCTCATTTCCCCTTAATAAACGGTCATCTTGCTGCAATAAAACATAAAATATGCTCTTGTTGTAAACCGTGAAGCATAAATAAAGTATTTATTTAAATTTGAGGACATTCATCCCCTTTGTTTCTTTGCTGATTAACCTAACAATACACATATTTGCTGTACATAACATAATATTTATCCATATTATGCTAAAACAAAATTTCAGATCTGGGAAACTAAAGGTCCCAGAGTGGGTCGACACTGTGAAGCTGGCCAGACACAAGGAGCTAGCTCCCTGTGATGACAACTGGTTTTACACCAGAGCAGGTTGGTTACTATTCACCCAACTGGACTGGGCCACACGCTGTGCCAGATCCAATTTTAATTGATTATTTGGATAATTAATTTTTTTTTTCTTTTCTGTGTTGGACTTCTCATAAAATTACTACTTCATTATCCTAATATTACAACTGTATTCTTGTAACATTAGGATTTTATGTGGACTTTGGACCTGAATCCAAAGTCCACATAAATAGAAGGTTGTCAAACAAGATGGCCACCCTCTTAACTATGGAAACCCAAGGAGGACATTGGTGGAAAAGAAACAAATTTTCTAAAACTTAAACCTTCAAAACACAAAAATTTGATTAAATCAATCAATTTAATTTATCACCCAGAAATGACTATAAATTGTATTGAAAACTTTAATAAAATACTCCATCCATCCATATTTAAGTAATATTTGATATGTTTTGTTTTTAATTGTGCCACTTTTGGACCTCCGTTGATGTGTTTAGGTTAATCCAAATGTCCATTTTGGGGTTTGTAATCAGATCTTAACAGTAACAATATAAATAATTGATTACAATAAGCAAAACAGAAAGAAAATCATTAGTGAAATTAACTATTTACGCATCCCCTCTTCACTCACTACTAAAGAAATCACAACTGTTATTTGTCCAGCTTTTATTTTAAATGTGAGGATTTATTTGATATAAATTGGCTTTAACATAATGAGTTGATGTTTAATTTCACTTTATTTTGCATCCTGACAGTAAATATGTCAGGAAATAGCCAGTACATATTTATTTTATTTTTCCCTCCTCTCTAGCATCCACAGCCCGCCACCTCTACCTGCGAGGAGGAGTGGGAGTGGGCGCCATGATCAAGATCTATGGAGGCCGCCAGCGGAACGGCGTATGCCCCGCCCACTTCAGCGTGGGCTCCAGGAACGTAGCGAGGAAGGTCCTTCAAGCCCTGGAGGGCCTCAAGATGGTGGAGAAAGACCCCAATGGGTAAGACAGGAAAGAAAAGAAAATCTTGGTCAATAGTTTGCCAATCTTTATCAAAGTATGGATGCTTTTTCACTCATTCTCTGTCCAGTTATTGACTCTGAACGACAGAGTATTAGGGCCAGACTAAGAGATTTATTTATTTTTTTAAATTATGACAATAAAGGAATCAGCGTCTAATCTTTAACATTTTACAGCGGTCGTCGACTTACTCCTCAAGGTCAGAGGGATTTAGACAGAATCGCTGGACAGGTGAGGTTTTCCATGATAAATATATTTAGAATTTTATAAATATGTATAAATGTATGTGCTGCTTTAATGTGTCAAACTTAATTGTATAAAAAATAATCTTGGCTTCTGTCTGTTTTTACACTGCAAAAACACAAAATCTTACCAGATGTTTTTTTTTTGTTTAGTTTCTAGAGGAAATATCTTAGTGCACTTGAAATAAGACAAACTAACTCACAAGTAACTTTTCAGCAAGGCATAGGAGTTGATTTTAAATAAATAATTCATTAATATTGATGAAAAAGTTCTAGTGATAATTTCACTCATATCAAGACATTTTTCCTATTTTATAAGTGAAATAAGCTGCCATTGGAACTATCACTTTTTTTAATTAATGTTAATAAATTATTTACTTAATCTCCTCTATCTTAGTAAAAAGTTACTTTAAGTTAGTTTTGTCTTATCTCAAGTGCACTAAGATATTTCCTGTAGAAGCTAACCAAAATAATCTGGTAAGATTTAGTGTTTTTGCAGTGTATTTTTGATAATTATTAAGTAAATGATAGAAGTGATGTCTTATGTTTTATCAGGCTTCAGCCTTTGCGCCCAATTAGTGGTTGTGTATTATTATTAAATTCTGAAATTAAAATACTATATTTTCAGAAATGTTTTATTTTTTGTGCAACATAAAAACTAAAGTGATCATATTTAATTTTATTTGTCTTATTTTAGAGAAAATTATTTTTTTAAAAAGATATAACAAGCTGTGGGGGCTCACACTTGGCCTGTGGTATTTGCTGCCATATTGTCTCTAAGAAACTGTTAAACTGTCTTTAGGATGTTGGACACTTTATATTTATTGCTTTCTTGTCCTTTTGTGTGTTCAGGTCGCCTCTGCAAACAAGAAACAGCGAAGTTTACAAAGCGCCGCCTGAGGAAAGCGTCCAGAGCGCGTACGCCGTGTTTATTCACTTTTTATTTGCTTGTCTTTCCATATCAGCCTGGTTCCCACTCTGTCCAAGGCAGCAGAAAGAGATGCATGAGTCTGAAGTTCAGCTGAACTTGTGAACCAATATAAAGTATAAACAAGCATTAGCATGTTAAAGTTGTTGCTCTCCACCAAGAAGCTGTGAAAAACGGAAAATAAAACAAATGCAACGGACCCAAAAACATGTTTTACTTTTTCGAACAGCTTTCTCTGCAGAAAATTATGCATATTGTTGATTTAGCTACACTAAAAGCTGATCAATAAATGTATTTGTCCTGTCAGCACTAATATCTGGTGATCTGTTTTTCTGTGGAAATATTCAAAACATGTTAAGTTGTATTCCGAGTAAAGGTAAAGGACTAAGAAAATTAAATTAAATTGTTTTAATTTTGAATAGTGACAAAGGGGAAGAATAAAAATAAAATAAAAAACTGCAGAAGTAGTGTGTTTAAATGCAATAAAAAAAACTCAAGGGAAAAATTTCATGTTAAAAACAAAGAAAAATAACAAAAATGTATGGAATACTTGGTCAAAATTGAGAAAATATGCAATAAAAAAACTGCAGTGGAATTTCAAGCTTTGGCTCAAAGTGAAAAAAAAAAAATCAGCAACATTTAAGTGAATTTAAAATTATTTCATTAGTAGATTTAGCATCATTGTAGCTTTTTTAGTGTATAAAAGGCAGTAAAAATAATCTTTGTTTTTTACAACATTTTGTGTTTCACACCATCTAGTAAATAATTCATAAGCCTGTCATACAACTGGATCTTCAGTCAGAGGCTTCTACAGAGCATCTGTAATACAGACTGCTGCAGCAGACGTGTAATAGCAGTTACATTTAATTAATTTACCTTTTGAACTAATAAAGTAACATTTGTATTAAATATTAATTTATTGCTTGAATAAAATGGACAATAGAACAGAAACTTTTAACAAATTTTTATTCAACATAAATAAAAAAAAAAAAATGAAGGTAAAAAAATATGTAACAGGTTTAGAAATTTTTTTATACAACTATTTACAGGATCCATAATCCGCCTGTAAAGTAACTTGTGAAATTGAATTGAAATTTCTAACATAAAGGAGAAAAAAAAAACGATTACAAACCAGTGACTTCATCCGTTCTCTCAATGAGAGCAAATTTGTTTTCATAATAGTAGCTTACGCTTTTTTTTAGTACTGAAAGATTTAACAATGAGGAATCTGTGTTCATTAAACGTTTTATTAAATACAACCTTGCTCTATAAAACCTTAGAGGTAGTACACCTGAGAGAGACGAGAACAGTGTCCTTCCTGTTCATCCACCTCCAGCTGTTTAAAAGCCCAAACGCGTTTCTGTTAGTTGGTTTAGACATTTATTGTTCAAATATACAAAAAGATTTAGAAAGGACTGCACGGCAGGATCAGCGAGTCCTGCAACAAGAAAATTCTCCTTCATCAGCCTTAAAATGCACACAGAAAAAAAAAGATAAACAGAAACATCAGCGGGGTAAAAGCACTCGGATCATCACAAATAAAAGTAGAAATATTTAACTGGCTGCAGGCGGGACGCACTGATGGAGGACTATTAAAACTAACATTCTGGGGATAAATAACAGCAAGACCTAAAACACTGAAGTCCCTGCTCTCCGGAGAAGAGTTAAAATGTAGCTGCTCTACAATGTACACAAGGTGCTTTGGGTGTGACAGGAAGTGGAGCTGTGTCCCGTCTGAGGAGGTCGTGTCAAAGTAAGGTGCTGAATGAATCCTCCTCGTTCTGCCGACGGCTCCGTCTCCCGCTGCTGGTGAGCTCCGTCTGCGGGCTAAAGACACCTTGAAAGAGCGTGAAACAAACGCTACAACTGTCCAGGAAAGGCATGAGAAGATAACCTGCCCATGATTTGTTTATAAATTAAACTCCACAGAAGATGGCTTCTTCTTGACAGAGCGGTGATGTGCGTGGCTAGAGTTGCTAGTTTAGGTATCGGCGGCACCGCCTGGCGCCGCAGTTGCAGTGCAGCTTGTTGTCGTCGTCCTCGATGGGGAACTTGTAGTCGTAGGTGAGCTCCTCGCCGCGGTAGATCTTCCTCAGGGCGAAGATGACAATGTGCTTGCGGCCGTCCACGTTGATGACGCGGGAGTAGCAGTTCGGCTCGCACGAGTGGTTGATGAAGCGAGCGGCGTTGCCCTGCATCGTGGCGTCCACCACGTCGAAGTCGTCGATGCGGAACATGTAGCAGCCGATGCCCTGGAGTGAAACGACAAGAGAAGAAAATCTGTAATTTCAAAAATTAAGATGCATTCCGTGTCTTATTAAAATCTAATTGCGGACCACTTCCGGTTCGGACTTGTGGAAACTACGTATTTCAATTCTTTATAGAATCTTTTTGTTCTACAACTTGCACAAGCAAGAAGAAGAAAACTGGAATCCAAAGTCTTAAGTTGCTTGGAGAGTTTGGGGGAAATTCCCAAGCAGCTGGAGTCGGTGGTTAACGGTGTAACAGGAAATTATGATTTAATAACTCAGCTGGATTCTGCACCAGCCAAAACTGCAAAAAGTGGCAGCATCTGCTTTAATTACAGAGAGGAAGGCGATTATAAAGAAGATGAGACACAACAATAAAGACAAGCTGAACTGACTGCCTCTTTAGAATAAGAAGAAAAACCCCATAAAAGACAAGAAATTGTTTCTGCTCCGTCGCGTTTTCGGCTGTCAGTCACTCCACATTGGGAGCTTCCTGTCTTCAATCAGCAGCTTTACTCTGTGGACTCGTTTCTGTTTGCGTCACAGCAGGAGGTGAGACAATTTTAACATGCAGATACGTTCATGATGCAGATATTTAAGAATATTTATGAGAACAAAATGCACAAACTCAACCAACAAAACTAATTTTCCCTCAATGTGTGAATTTTGAACTGAATTTTATTTCTACAACAGAGAATTAATTAGGGCCAGGCTAAGAAAAAAAACTAATTACTTCAAGAATAAAGTCTTAATATTAAAAGAATAAAAATCAATATTACGCTTAGGAGTATAAAGTTATATGACAGTAAGTCATAATATTACCAGAAAAAAAGTTGTAATAATACGATAATAAAGAATCATAACAATATGAGAATAAAGTCATATTGTAATGAGGAAGAAGAAAAAAATTAAATCAGAAAGTTATAATATTAGCAGAATAAAGTCATAATACGATAAAGTCATGTTGTAATATTAAGAAAAAATCCATGAGAAAAAATGAGAATAGTCACAAAATTACCAGAATAATACATGATAATAAAGTGGTACAATAAAGTCACATCACCATAATAAAGTCGTAATAAAGTAACATCACCAGAATAAACCTGTGATTTAATAAATTACATCATAATTTGTCTTTTAACACGTCAACATCAAATTAGTATCAGTAGCACGATTTGAAATGATGGTGCAAACAAATATGATTGTTTCAAAGAAAGAATCAAGTCAGATCTTGATGGCTAACGAAGCTTTGGTCTCAATAAAACAACTTTTTTCTTCTGATAAATCTTTATTCTAAGATTATGACTTTAATCTCTTCGTCTGATCCCGGCCCTCGGGGTCAGACTTTAATTTGTCAGAGATTCAATTTAAACCTGATTACTTGAACTGAACGTTTGCCAATTACTGCGGTTACTATTTATAAATAACATTTTACATTTTACGTCAGGGGACAGATTGAGGAAAATGTTTTGCTCACCTTGCTGTCGTAATATTTCTCCCGTTTATCGGTCAGGACGGCTCGGATGACGGTGCCGGCGTACTCGATCACCATCTCTCCAGCATCGATGTTCCTCTTGCAGAAAAGTCCACGGCCGTGAATCGGAGATCTACCGTGCAAAGATGGAAGAAGGATTTCTCTTGTGTTCTAAAAAACATCAGGGGTTTATTCAGATGTTTCTCCTGTATTTACCTGTAAACGCCCACTGCTTCTTTGGAGATTTTCTCCAGGTGTCTGAACCTCATCGCCATGGGAAGCTCGCTGCTGGTCGCTCGTCTAGACGAGTTAAAGACGAGTTGAGGTCAGAGCCAATCAAGAGCAGATGTTTAATGAATAGCAGAGATTTAACTAACTAACCTGGAGGCTTTAAGTGGGAATTCATCATCGTCTTCATCGAACGGGGCGATAAACTCTGGGAGCGGTCTGTGCTGCGAAGCCAGGAAGTTGAACATATCAAACGTTGCTTTCCTGGTTTGAAAAACAAAAACAAAAAGTAAACACAAGGTAAGTTGCCATTTAAAAAAAAAACAAAAACAAAAAAAGACAAATTAAAGCCCCAATGATGTGCTTTTAAAACTAAAAACTGCTCAGATGTACAGCAACAAGATCCTTCAGAAATTAAAATAATGACACCACTTAATTGATGTAATTATATTTTATTCCACAGATTGTGTCCTGGTGTTGAAACTGCAACGTTTGTGACCCGGCCTGTCAGTATTTCTGTCAGGTAAAGATATTTAAAGTTTGTTTTTCTGCTAGTTTGGAACTCTGAAATGTTAAAACGAATGCTCTTCATGTCAGTAGGTTTTAAAAAGAAACCGTTCTGGGACCGTCTTCTCTCTAAAACAAACAAAAACACTGAGGTTTTAAATAAAACAGAAATCAGATTTTATTTTAAGCCACTCAGCTCTACCTCCTTCCTTTTCTGGTTTGGAAAAACCGAACTATGTGCAAAAATCAAGCACTAAACAAAGTGATATCCTAAAGTTTGATCTTTGATCTGTTAATTAAACTCTAAGCTGATCTGATTACAGTCAGAGGAGGTAAACAGAAATGAGTCCAAAATAATATTCATTGTCTGTTTTTAGATGATGTATATTGTTGAACGTAGCTGTATGTAATTAAAAACAACTTGTTTAATTTAACTAAGGAAGAAGGAAAAGGGTAAAATGTCATGTTTTCAAAAGAAATGACAATATTCTTTAAAACTAATGAAATAAATATTTAAATTTGTAATAACTGGGCAATAATAGCTACTTGTTGGATTAAATGTTTGTTTTATTTTGTCTTAATCATTAACAGCTATTAGTGTCACTACTACCAAGTTAATCATTGATTTGCCAAGAAACTAACCCCAATTTAATATATTTTGATTGTACAACACATTGACCAAGAAAATAAATGTATCTTTATGAATAAGATATACCAAGAAAATCAAATTCATCCTTCAGATTAACCAAGATATTCTTCACCAAATTAGATTAAAGTTATAGTTGCTACATTTGTGATTTTCTGACGCAGCGCACCGTGTGTAAACTTCGGCGCGGGCGCAGCCGCTCGGGTTGAGAGGAAGCTCTTCCTCGGCGTCGTCGCAGCGGTGGAAGCGGAAGCGGTGCCGCTTGCAGTCGGCGGCGCCCTCTAGCTGCTCCAGCAGGAAGGTGACGGCGTCGTGGACGACGCCCAGGACGCGCTGGCCGCTCATCACGCCCAGAGGAAGCTGCTTCAGGTGGAAGTCCGCTCGAGCGTCAAGGACGCCGTCGACCACGGCGCGCCACGCCACTGAGCGGGGAGAAGCAAAACATTTGTTTAAAAATATAAAGTAGGATTTTAGCAAACAATTTTTTTTAAATTGATTATTATGACAATTATTGGGCCGAAAACTATCTGTGGATTTTTCACTAAATCTTTTTTATGCAACATTTGAAATACTTTAAAAGACGCAAATGAACAAATAATTAAATTTGCCTAAATTCCAAAAACACAGCATATATTTAATATACGCTTGATAATTTGTAGCAAAGGATGAATCTGCAGCTAAACAAATACTTTCAATAATTGATTAATAACTGAATAGCAACAAGTTTGTTTTTATAAAATTTGAACCAGATGAAGCTAAAATTGTCAGTTGAAAAGTTATGGACAGAAAATATTTACAGATAAAAGTTTTTAATGTAATAAAAACTTTATTATAATAAAAGTACAGTTTTGCATTTTATCTTAAATGCAAAACTGAAACTCTCCAGGTGTGTGAATTTAAAACCAACAGAAAATGTTGTTTCTAAAACAGAATATTAGGGTCACGCTAACAAAAAACAATTAAATTACAAGAATAAAGTCAAAATCTCAAGAAAATAAGGTTGGATGACTAAGTTGAAATAATATTGGAATAGTCATACAAGAAAATTCTCATTATACGAGTAATAATATGATAAAATCATATTACGAGAGTAAAGCTCTAATATTATCAGAAACTAGTCACAATAAGACAAAAAATTATAAAAATCAAATAATAAGACAACAGTGTTATGATAAAAATTAATTTTTGACTTAATTGTTGCTCTGAGTGTGTTGTTCTTTCAGCAAATGGCCTTTTTGAGTCTGTATGCTCCTGTTCAGGGTTACTTAGTTACTAAATTAGTGGACAATTTCAATAATAGATTATGATTAATCCAATTAATCATTTCAGCCCTAAAGCGAAGCAGAAGAACCCGTCCTACCCTCAATGCTGTTGGCCTTGACACTGAAGCCGTCGTCGCTGGTGATCTCAAACCGCAGGTGAGGCTGATTCATGCAAGTCTTCTTCCTGTATTTGAGCGCAGGAGCGTCGTCTTCCGAGCTGAAACCTGCAGAATCACAAGCAAAGATGGATTCAATTTCACACACAAACTAAACAAAATAACCAAAAGATCCATAAAGAGCCGAGCGACAGACCTGCATAGGGAGCCCACTCAGAAAGCTCTCCATGTCGAGAGCTGACCCACATGTGGGTTCTGCAGCGTGAGGGACCGCCGGGTCGGGACGATGGAGCCGAACTCTCAGCCTGAGGACGCCTGAGGAACCAGGAAGAGACGAGCAGAGGATGAAAAACTGAAAGAAAACCTTGTAATATGTCAAAATGCACCTCTGTGGCTGAAAATAATAACTACAAATTATTTGTAACTTCTTGTAATTAACTATCTTAGTCTGGTGACGTATAAAATGCACTTTTCAAGCATTTTCAAGTTTAACATTTTTTAGTTTAACTAAAATATATTAAAAACATTATTTAAAATTTTTTAAATTAAAAATAAAAAAAATTAACTGGTTCGAGAACCAATCAACTTTAACAAAAAAAATAAAAAATAAAAAATCACCTAATTTCAATAATGTTGCTCAATGTATAAAATATAAGAGCAACTTTAATTCATTTAGCCATTAAGAATAATACATATCCATCACATTGAAACAATGCAAACAAATCATGTTAAAGTAAATTAACTTCCTGCTCAAACTAAATGATAAATACATAATATACAAGAAAAAAAATTTTCTTGCCCAGTCTTCTTTCATTTAGCAAATAGAAATAAGTTTAACAACTCTAACTGACCTAAAAGAAAAAAAAACTGTTTGATTTAACTTCAGGCAGTGAAAAAATGTGGATATGTCCTTTTATTATCTTTAAATATCTGTTTTCAATTGTAAATAACATTTTCAAAGTTAGGCTTTTAATCAGACATTAGATTGCGTTTTATTACAAAACTGTGCAGTTTGAATATTAGGCGCTTTGAAGCATTTTCCAAACCTTGAAATTTAAGCATTTTCAAGGATTTCAAGCACCCATACAACTCCTGCGTAAAACATACATAATCCTCGTTTTCTAATCTGGTGAAACTGATTGTTACTGGAAACATGTGAGTAACATTGTTACCTGAAAGTAGATGGTGCTGGAGGAGGAGGAGGAACGGTGATCTTCATCGGCTCAGGTGCCTTCACCTGGTCCAGATCGATAACGTCGTTTGTTGTTGGAGCTTTCATTCTGACACCGCCGGGTCTGTTCAGAAAAATCCAACCACATGTTTTACATTTCCTCTAACTTCAATCCTTTGAGAAAACGTCTGAATCGGCTCTTCTTTTTTTCTTCCGACTTTTTGAATCACAATAAGCAATAAATCAATTAATCACAACATAAATGCGAAGAAACGCAATCATTTCCATTTGAATTATAAATTGCTTTTCTAATTTTTCTCTTTTTCTTTTGCTAAAAACTGGAAGAAAAAAGTTTTTAGTCTCAACTAAACCTTTTTTTTTTAAAGAGATACTTCACTATTCGCTTTATTTGTTGTTTCTGTAGTTTTGTTTATCTTGAATATTAAAATGTCTTCCAGTTCCAGTGGTAAATTATTAGAAATTGAAGTTTCTTGATCTTTGAGAATGTGTTCTTGCATTATTATAATTATTATTATGCCATTTTAGGACTTGAAATTGTCTCAAAATAATAATATAATTGTTTATCGCAATAATTTCTGGAACAATTTATCATCCAGCAAAATGTGTTATGACAGGAATGTCTTGTATCAATGGCATAAAAGCCAGATATATACCCGAACTGGTATTACAGATGGAAGTGGCCCAAATTAGATTATTTCAGGTTGAAAAGATCAGGAATTGTAAAGAGAGAAATTGTGACACAAGTAAAAATAAGATGTGCAATTCTGTATAATGTGGGACATATTTGGATGAGACAATTGGAGGTAAGACTTAATAAACTTTGTCTTCTTCCTGCTCCTTTTCAAACTGGATATGGGACTTTTGTTTATGTTTATTTTAATGTATATACTTTATGTTTTCTTCTTATTTTTACTTGTTCGAAATAAAGAATTCATTTCACTCAGATTGCTGTGAAAAAGTTGGCTACAGTTTGCATTTGGCCAAAAAAAAAAAAAAAAGGAAAGAAAGAAAAACAGATTAGCATTTTCCTGCTGCGTGAACGTAGGCTACGGTAAGTCCATTTATCATTTAATGAAGGTAAAATGTTGGCAGAGTTATAGTTGCCTCTTAACTTTTAATATCTCTCACCTTGCTTCCTGAATTTCCTCCATTTCACTCGACGGATCCTTCAAGAAGTCAATCTTTGACTTCTTCTTGGACTGCCTCTCCGAAAGCGCAGACGCTCTCTTCACTCTGATTTGGTGGGGTGACGGATCGCCATGGAAACTTCTGGACGACTCCGAATGCCCCACTGATGACTGCTCTGACTCCTGAGTGTGTGGGAGCTGCGATGGCTGCCGCTGTCTGGCCTTTTGTCTGCGACTGTTGTTGAGGATGATCGGCGCCGGCCGCGGCGCCTCCATTTCCGTGGCCATTGCTCTGTTGATAATGGCCTGGGTGGTGAGGTCCTCCATCTTGGAGAAACTGGCTGGAGTAAAAGTCGGAACGCTGACGGGAACTAAAGGAGCTGGAGAGACGACGTGTTTCACCGGCAGCACTTTGACGATGACTTTTCTCTCTGGGGTTACGTGGTTGGCAGGAGGAGAGACGTTCAGATCCGAAGAGCCGGGGGAAGGTTTTAAAATCACGCGCGGGACCGACGGATTTAAACCGCCTCCGCTGTGGAGCATCTTGGCGATTTGGCTAATTCTGCTGTAAGTCGGCGAGTTTCCGGCAAGCGTCTGGAAAGTGTTCGATTTGGGGTCTTTGACGAGGATCTGCCCCTGTCGGTTGACGAGCAGCACCTGACGGACAGTCGTCTGCGGGCTGGGCGAGTTCACCACCGCCGCCTGCTGCTGCGACGCCTCCGGTTTGGAGGCGTCCAATCGGATCGTAATGGATCGTCCTGGAGCGGCGGCGGGCTGGATGGGTAGAGCGTTCAAGCCGTTGATGATGATCGGCGAGGCGACGGGATGCGGGACCGCACACAAAGTGGTGGAAGATGGAGAAACGGAGGCGATGTTGACGGTCTGCCTGACTTGAGGCGCGATGAGGGTGATGTTGGGGTTCAGCTGGAGACATTGTTTGGGCAGCAGAGGTTTGGACATGGAGGCGCCGGACAGCTTCCTCTTTACAACGATCGTTTTCTTCGGCATTGTTTTGGTTTCGGATTTGGGAGAAAAATCTGGATCTTTTAAATCGTCTTTGAACACATCAGTCGAATCATTTGATGAGGTTTCGTCTTTGTCGGGAGGGGCGCCCTTGTTTGAGTTGACAACATGGCCATCTTTAGCTGAAACAAAATGGCCCAACATCGGATCCAGCAGCAGTTCCTGCTGAGACGTCGGACTGTCGGAAGACAGCGGGACTTCCTCTTCCTGCAGGCACAGCTCCTCGCACATGGAACTGGGCTCCATGAAAACGGGAGGGGAAGAACTTTCCGGATCCTCCAGTTTGGACATTTGCCTCGGCAGAGAGAAGATGGACTCCAGCCTCTGCAGTGCGACAGTCAGATGTTTCGTAGGTGTTCCCTGAACACTGCGAGGTTTATTTTTGTCCTCTATGTCCTCCGTCTCCGACCCACTGTCCGCCCCGTCTAACTGGGAGATCGACTGAGCTGCAGCGGGTTGATTGGCGGCGTCAGAGCCGCTCGCCGCGTTGCACACCACCGTACGTGAAATCTTAGAGTAACATCCGCTGTCTTCATCCTCAGAGCTGTTCCCTTGATCGTCTTCTCGCATCTCCACGTCCCGCGGCCCGACTTCCGCCTGACCGCCGGCCAGATCCACGTTCTCGGAGAGGAGAGCCTCGTCGAACTCCAGCTTGGTGCCCAGCATGGACGCCACGACTACGTCCGCGTCGCTGTCGAACACGGTGTACGGCAGCTCCTGAGACATCAGCTGAGCCACTTCCTCCTCCAGGTTGTCGGGGGCGAGCGAGATCCCGTTCGTCGTGGCAACAGCGGCGTCTTCTGCCTCCGATGACGCCAGGAAGTCTTGTGGGACCTCCACCGTCACCGGAGCAGTGATTTTAAAGTTCTGGGTTCCTCTGGGGGAATCGGAGACGCCCCCTTGGCGAGGAGAAAAACCTCCACAGACGCTGGACCTCGGAGGGGAGTTCCACACAGGAGAGGTTGAGTTTTGCCTCGAAAGCGGAGGAGAGGCCGATCCAACAGTCGTCGATCTGGGAGGGGAGCTGAAGAGAGCGCATCGGGAGCCGACGGCGCCCCCGGGACGGACGCTTAACGCCACAGACGAGTTGTTTTCTGTCGGTGAGGAGCTGCGGCGGCTCCTGGAGGACAGCCTGCGAGGCCGCCTGGTGTCGTCTAGGTCCCTCAGGGTGAGGATGTGATGAGACTTGTAAGAAGCAGCTCCTGAAATCAAAGGGACAAGAACTAAACAGAAGAAAAATATTCTGGTTCCTACAAAAAAAAAAAAAATCTAAATTACAGATTTTTTTACAGTCGTTTAAAAACATTCTGGATATTTTACTGCAAAATATCAGCTTCAGGATGAACTTTTTTTCACAACTCGTAGTCTGGTAGATTCAGTTCAATTTAAGACCAAAATTGAAACATTTTTCCATTGTCCGTTTTATTTTTTTTCCAAATTGAAGACCATACCACCTTCAGATTGAATAGGAACTCTAAAATGTTTTAAAAAGTCAGACATTTTACTGACCAGGAGACGGGAGCGGTCGTGATGATCCTCCTGCTGGTCTTCTGGTCTGTGTGTAACCCGGACTCCTAGGCCCGGGTGTGTGGTGCGTTTTAGAGTTTGGAGACGAGTTTGTGGACTTTACTGGGCTGGAAGAGGAGCTGAAGCGATCTGGAGACTCCACATCTGCTCGTAAATACGACATATTATCAGTATTAAACCACAATAAACTAAAAAACACGTTATTTTTTCAGATGATGTTAGAAAAATAAAATCTTTCAGTCTTATTTCAACACTGGAGCAACCTGCTCACCTCGGTGGCGACTGGGACTGTGGACTATGGTGTGGTTCTCCTCTCTGTCCATCCTCAGGTCTTGTTCCTCACCAGGTAGAGGTGTGCTCACCTCTGTCACCTTACAGGTGTACTTACAGCGTCTGCGGGGGTCCACTGTGCTCCAGTACAACCGAGAGCATCTACAGATTGAAGGGAGAGAAATCGGGTTTACATAAAATACTGCAAGTACAATAACCTCCACACCAATTCACATAACATCTAGTCATATTTTAAACACTAATCCTCTAAAATAAATGTCAACTTTGGGGGGGAAAAACCAACTAGATTTTGTGAAAATATAGAAACTAAATCAATATGATGAACTACAGAAAATGATGGGGAAACTCCATAGGAATTTGTAAAAATAGTATAATTTTAAATACTGGTACCACAACCAGTACAAAAACGTCTCCAAGCTCCCTAAAAATACCCAAGTTTGACTTTATATCAGAAATAAGAACTTACTGATAACCAACAGGATAAAGCATCCTCCCGTTTGACGACAGCTCTGACAACACACCGAGTTTCTGGATCTGTAGAGAGCCTAAAAAAAACACACACAACATTTAGCACAATAATTTAAATACCATTGCAGGATAATTGTTTCAATAGTCAAATATTTTGATGATTAATCAGATTTTAAAAAGCCACGTTCTGCAGATTGTTTTACTTAATCACTCAGGCTCTCTTTAGACAATATTAGAAATATATTAAAAATTCAAAACAATGAAATTCCTTTTTTTACATAAGAAAATAAACTTTTTATTGCCTAGAATGCAACATTTCTAGCTAAAAAAAATAAAGTTCAGCCCTTTCTGCTCGACTTAATGTCAGTACAGTTATTTTATTATTATGACAGAATTTAAATCAGCTGATTTAACTTTGCAAATATTTAATATCCTGAACTACTAAAGAGCCAGATAAAGAAGCTCTTTTTTTTTTTTACCTTAAATGCTAAATAATGTCATTTTTATCCAGATTAATTACTGCTATAACTGTGTTGTCCTTTTTTCAGTCTGTGTACTCCATTTAAAATCAATTACTAAATTAGTTGACAATTATTTCAATAATCGATTAATCATATTAATTGTTTCAGCCCCATAGTGGTATTTAAAGAAAACACATGCATTCTGACATCAATATTTTTAAAGGCAGCAATTATAGAACAAAAACTTCATACAGTTTTGTCTATTTTACTAGGAGGGATTCCTGTTGGCAGCAAATAATATCCAGTTTGCACAGAAGAATAAACCAACACACATTTAATCTCACCTATTGTCATGTTTATACTTTCTGGCTCAAGGCCTGTAAGAAACTTTCTTCTCAGATTGATTCCCTCAAAGTCCACATAGACCCGGCGAGGGACCTGGAACCCGCTCCCCGACACCATCTAGAATCAAACAATCAGACTCATTTTTGTTACAAAAGGAGGGAGAATTAAGATGACTTTCTTCCTGTAAATATGAATGAACTGAAAGGAAAATTGACTCTCATCCCCTCCTCACCTTTGCGCTAACGAGATCCCTGTGTTTGTAGCAGTACACCTTCCTGTCCTGCTGGAACACACACTCGTCTGTACGAGCGCACATGAAGTGGTAATTACTCAAGCAGGTGGCGAGGCAGCAGCCAACTGTGGCTCCACACTGTCCACAAAGATCACAGCGCTGGATGAAGAAACATAAACAAAAAAGAGACATTAGAACTGTAATAGAATACAGTACGAGCTGTGTTAGCATCTCTGACATAGAAACCTGAATGAAAAGTGGTCTGGCTGGAGAAACTTATTTTTCTAAGTTCAGATATCGATCAATATAGCAAGAAATAACATCCAGAATCCAAATAATATTCAACATCACACTTTCCTTTTGCAAAATCCACACAAGACTGTAGGAACCAGGCCATTATCACCGTATATCAAAGGTCTGCAACCTCAGTCCAGCTAAAAAAAACAACTTTTTTTTTAAAAGCTTTAAAGCTGCAAATGTTACATAACTTTTTGTGAAAAGGCAACTAAAAATGTCTTAACATGTAAAATAACATTTTTGTCATTTTTGATAAAACCAGTATTTGATTTCTGTTTTTAGGTTTTAAAACATTTATAAAATACAAAAAAATGGCTAAGAGGAAACAATGAGAAAAAAAGTAAATAAATATTACTGATAATTGTGTCATTCTGTTGTGCAAATTTAATTCAGGATTTATTCCATACATAACGAAAAACACAGCTAAAATCTGCATTTTTATATCAATTTTTTTTATTTTTATTATTGGTTCTTAGTCAAATTATTAAGTACGATTGCAGACCCTTGGCATATGTTAACGGTTCATTACCAAGTGGCGCCCCCTTGAGACGGCACTGTGCACTTGAAGAAGAGCGCTGTTCTGCTCATAGACCTCTGCAGACCACAAGCAGCAGTTGATGTGGGCCCACTCATTCTGCCCCAAGTACAGCAGGCGCCCTGCGTCCTGTCAGGACAAAAACACACGCATCACTACGATAAGTAAAAGCTAAGGACATTTTCAGCATCTAAGACAGGAAAAAGATTTCTGTAGAAACTCACGCTGGGAGCAGCGTCTCCATATTGCTGGCACAGAGCACACTGCCTCAAATCCTTCATCTTAGTCGTATCTGGAATAAAAAAATTAACACATAAACCAGAGAAAACAAACAGCTAAACGCCTCATTTTAGAGGGGGAACATGATTCTCTACCTTGCGGACACTCGGGGGCGTCGATCGTAGAACGAGCGTCCCACGTAGCGACCGATGGCGGCGTGGCGTCGGTCTGAGCCTCCCTGGTGCGGTACACTCGCTCCATCCACTGAGCGTAACTGTGCTCCTTCGAAGGAGGAAGCACGGCCTCGGGAAGCATGCCACTGAACAGCAAAAACAATGCAGAGAGCTATGAAACAGCTGCTTTAGAAATAAAATAAAAACCGTTAGCAAAGATTCACTGAGTGGGCTCACCTTGGCAACTCTTCAGAGAAGTGATGGCACGAAGAAAACCAGCTGAAAACCTGTTTCATAACCTGCCAGAAAAACAATTTAAGTTTAAATACGAGATGATTTTAAACAAACGGCCTCATGTTTCTGCCATGCAAGCCAAGGATACACAATGAAAACAATCATACGGCTAAAAGATGGATTTTTTTTCATCCAAGATCTGATTTTAGTCAATTTTTTTCTAAATAAAAAGAAAAAAATTATGAATAAAAAACTGCCTTGTGTGAATGATGGGGTAATAGAGCCAAGCTACAATTTTTTTCCTCAATTACAAGAAAATAGTCATAACATTAGAAGAATAAAGACGCAATTTTACCAGAAAAATATGAGAAAAAGTAGTTTTAATGAAAAAAAGTTTCTATAGCTATCAGGATTGACCTGACCAGCTTATTCATTTTGGATAATTACTTTAGAGGTCGTGCTACTAATAATAATAATTTGATGCCAATGTGTTAAAACTGTAAAACTGACACGAAATTATAACTTAAGATGCTCAACATTCCTCATTTAAATTTTTACTCCTAATATTACAACTTTATTCTGGCAATATTAAAACTTTATTGTTGGATTATTTTGACTTTATTCTTGAAATTTTAAAACATATTAATATTCTAGCTTGGCCAATAATAATCTGTCGTAGAGTTAATGTGAATTCAAAATACAAATAAATAGAAGCTGAAGCTGTATAACTCGATTGTGAAACAAGATGGCCGCCTAAGCATGCGGAGAAAAAAAAAAATCCAAAAATGAATTCTTCAAAAAGACTAAAATTTGATTAATTGATAGAATTGATTCATTGGTCAGGTCTAAACAAATTGGTAAAAGGTAAAAAGGATAAAACTAAAATAAGGTAAAAATATTCAGAGAAGGGAAGAGGAGGAGCTCACCTGAACGTAGCGCTCTTTGGACCGATTCGTTGGCCTCTGATCCTCAGGAAGAACTTCCTCTTCCTTCAGCCATTTTCTCATCACAGCAGCAACATCACAATGAAACGCTTTCTGAGAGAGAAATGACACAAGACAGGAATCAACAGGAAGACAAAGCAGAAGACATGAAGATGAGTGTGAGACAAAGTTCCTTCATGTCAAAATTCAGTGGTTTTCCAGAATAAAATTTTTAAGTCTTTTCAGTCAAATTTAAGAATTTTCCAATCAGTAGAACTTCAGAATGAATTTACTACAGAAACGCCTGCAGATGTCAGGATGAGAAAACCAGCAAAAAAAAAACTAGAAACAGAAAGAAGGAAAGGTAGAAAAAGGAAGGAGAGGTGGATGACAAGATACCAGGAAAGATGGAGGGATGAGTGGACCGGAAAAGACCCTGATGGGTGAGGAAGAGATAGATAAGCAGACTGACAGATGGACGGACGGGTAGACAAGGTGACATGGATGGATGGGTGGACAAGCAAAGGACAGAGGGATGGACAAGCAGACAAACGGAAGAATAGACAAGCAAACGGACGGATGGACAGATGAACAATCAGAAGAACGGATGAACAAGAAGAAGGATGGACGAGAATGCAGACAAAAGGATGTAGACAGATGGACAGACAGAAAGCTGGATGGACAAGCAGACTGATAAATGGATGGGGGACAAGCAGACGTACAAATGGACAAGCAGATGGATGCACATGGAAAAGGATGGAAGAGAACGCTGACAAAAGGATGCAGACTCATGGACAAGGAAATGGATGGATGGGCAAGCAGGAGGACAGATGGATGGACAAGGAGACAGATGGATGGACAAAGGGATGGATGAATCCGAAGCTACTCACTATCGTGGTGTATCCGTCCTCTCTGAATTTGTCCTCCACGGCTCTCAGATCACAGACTTGTCTCTCCGTCCTGACGGAGACGTGTCTCTCCTTTGACTCCTGACACTGAAATTCGACAAACGATCTCAGGACATTTTCCAGAAAACAGACAAACAAACACAACTTGGCTGCATGGAGCCGTTGTCTCTCACCTGGTTGCACAGCAGGAGGTGCCGAGTGCTGCAGGAGGAGAGCAGCTCACTGAGAACCTCCTGCAGACCAGACAGCAGCTTGCTCTGCAGCACCTCCTTCACGCTGCCTCTGTCTGCGTGGCGCCCCCTGCAGGCTGTGCAGGTGACGTCCACTTTATCTGGCTGACTGGACATGAGCCCAAAAAGTTCCTCTGTAAACACAAATACGACCAACGTCACTTTTTTCCCTAAATTATAAAAGTAATAAATAGAAATTGAAAGCATGTAGATTTTTAGGCATTAGTTAGAAAACCCACAAATGTTACAAATGTGGATTTTTGTCGAGTAAAAAAGTAGAACTGTAAGAGGAAATCACAGAAGTTGTAATTTCTCACCTGATAATCCTTCACATCCGTAATGGACCCAGTGGCTGCACTCTGAACATCGAATCATCTCAGAGGTTTGGTTTCCCTCATAGCACTTCTGACAGACGGGGCAGAAATTACCTGACATAAACACACACAAAAAAATTGAATTATTATTTTTAATTAATCGTTATAATAAAGATAAACACCTAGAATACTCTGGATAATATATGAAATTGAGAGACTTAAAATCTAAGAAAAGGATGAAAAGAATTGGAGGACAACAAATGTTTCATTATTTAAAAAACAAAGATTTAATTTAATCTGCTTTGTGGTAAAGACTGTGTTCTTTTGCAGCTTCAAAACTTAAAAAATGACAAGTTCATAGATTTTTGGTACAAGTGGACGCTAAATTAGGAAACTGAGACCTGATTTTGTTTAAATATTGGCTTTTAAATGAGTCTGGGTTTTACCACCTGTCCTGCTGTTGTTCTGAGAATTGGCAGAACAATATTTTGTCATGTTTGTGTTTTTTCCCCTAGTAATTCTTATATTAAAGCTGAATGAGGATTTCTGTACTTTTATTTTAGTATTGCAAGACAGAGACATGAAAATACATATATTTATATGTATACATTTCATTTATATACAACTGCAAAGACATCAGCTTGATGTTGTTCCTTTACTGCCATCAATGCATGCACCCTATTTAAAAGTAAATGGAAAATAAAATCTAGTTGTGCCTAAGCGTTGATGAGCGGTCCGTGTGTTTCGGAGAGCCCACCTTTCTCACTGAGGCTGGTGCAGTCGGGGCAAAGGTCATGCTCGTGGTTCCAGGCCATATCCCAGGTTTTCCCTGGAGTCACGCCGCAGCTCTTACACCGAATGCACGTCATGCACACCTGCAGCGGAAAAACGCAACAATATTCACTCATCGGCTTCAGCTTTTCCTCTTTAATACTCCAAAAAAGACTCCAGCACAGTTTGAGGAAGGTGAAGCATTTACCCAGGGGGTTTTGGAGGTCACTGGCTTCGGGTACGTCGGTCCCAAGCAGGATGGGTGGTAGCAGGTTTGGCAGATCCTGCACTGTAAGACGGGCTGAACAAAACCACATCAACTGTAGAGTAATATTCCACTTTTGTTCCTTTTTATGATTTATGAATGTTTTACGTCTCTTAAAATGCAGAAAAGCTCATTTCAGGTTTGTACATTTTTCCCACAGTAAAATTTAAGAACTTTCAAGCATTTTCAAGGCAAGTTTCCAAACTTTTCCACACTTTAGAGATAAAAACAAAACAAATGAACTAAAAAAAGACCATTATATGTTATCACTCATAAGTGTTAGTAATAGTTTTGTGATAGCATTCAAGATAAAATTTTTTTCAAGAACTAAATTTTATGTTTTGAAATGTTTCTCACACACACATCCCTGTAGACTAAATGGTCAGAACAAAACACTAATTTAACTTTAATAATTCTGTTAACATATAAAATATAAGCTGACCTTTATTTCAAATACACAGATCAACAAATCCTTGATCTTCTTGCTCAAATAAAATGCTGAAACAGAATATACAAAGAAAAATACAACAAAAAAAATCTGTAATTCTGGCTTTTAGTAAATATAAATAGGTCTCAGTGACCTAAAAAGCAGAAAATTTAGTCTGATCTAACTTCAGTTTAAATTTTTTCTTTATTTTTATTAGATGTATGAAAATATCTGGTAACATTTTCCAAATTTAGGCATTTAATTAAACATTAGATTGCACCAAAGTGTGCAGTTTGGATATCAAAAACCTTCAAGGACTTTATGCAGAAATAAAGCCCTTTCCAAACCTTGTGAACATCTAACTGAAATCCAAGCATTTTCAAGGATTTCAAGCACTTGTACAAACCACGTCATTTCAGTTTTTAAAGTGACAGCGCCTACCTTCAACCTCTTGCTTCTGCGTCCGCACACGTGGCAGAACTTGCAGCGTCTGCAGCACCAGTTCTCCTTGGCCTCCTCCTTGGGGCGCTCCTCAGGCGTCAGGCAGAAATCATGGAAAGGTTCACAGCAGATCTGGCAGAAGATCATCTGCCCGATGGAAGATATTATGGTTAAACCAAATTCTTATAAAGATTCTTCTTTGATTTTTAGCGCATGTGCGTCAAACTCAAGGCCCGGGGGCCAAATCTGGCACGCCGTAGCTTTTTGTGTGGCCCTCAAGACTCCAGTATTATATCAGTCCCTCCAGTTTTCTGTTATTCTGTGATTGTGGAAATTCACATAAAAGCAACAGATTCCAGATTTTTCCCGCTAACGCATAACTGCGTTTGCTGCAAATTTTTCACAAAAATTGTTGAAGACCTTAGGTGTAACGGATCACTAACGTTTTTTATTTTACGACACCACTGCCTCAGGCTAATATTAAGTTATTAGTTAGATCGATTAACAGAGTCACAATTAATGTCATACATAAATGTAAATATTGCAAAATTCCTTGAAATATTTCAAAATTAGCTCCACAAAAGTAGTGATTTAAATTGAAAAAACAAACAAACAAACAAACAAACAAACAAACAAACGCAATCTTAAAATCCTGGAGTGACTGGACAATGTGAAAATACGAAAAAAGTACTTATATTAATAATGCAGAGACAGTTATTTATTAATAGCTTGTTAATGGGTTTTATCAATACATTCTGGAACGACTGTCGCTATAAGAACATTCATGATCTTGATTTGTCCCAAAACAAAAATAAGTATGACACCCATTTAATAAACTTTAGTAAATAAAGTTTATTAGCGGCTGAAGTACCTCATGTTTCCCTTTGCTGGCGCAAAGCAGGCAGACCGGCTGAGGAGTGGTTGGGACGGAGGTGAGAACGCTGAGGCCGCCCATGAGCCACACATTCTGGACAGCACAGTCCTCCTGGATGGACGCAGGGCAGATAGCACAAACATCACAAAGATGAGTCAATTTTTTTTACAGTGTTGCTGGTTTAAATGTTTAATAAGAGCCATCTGTTCACTGACGTGCTGCAGCAACAAAAGTTAGCATTACGCTCCACGTGTGTTAATGACACAGCATGTGGAAAATGAAGAAACTTTGCCTTGCAAAAGTGTTTTCACTTCCTGAACCGTTTCACATCGCAGCCATCAACCTCAATGAGATAAAACAGCACAAAGCACATCAGGCTGGGCGATAAATTGATTTCATTATTTAATCGAAAGTTTGGTTTTTGAAGATTTCATTTTCGTGACAGGAAGCAGATTATAGCGCAGAGTATTCTGGGTAAATGCAATTAAAACAAACACACAATAAAGGAGAAATCTGATTCCACTGCACTTTTGTTTAAATGTCAGGAAGACAAAAGTTGTGCTCATGTCTTCTTCAGAGGTTTTTGTGTCATTTCCTTCAGTGTTTCTTGGTGTAGCGCCACCACAGGTGAGAGAGGGGAACAGGTTATTAAAATAGTTTGGTTGTTTTGACACAGTGCGATGTGAAAGCGAACCGCCCCAGCTGAAAATGTAACAAATGTTCCAACTTTGGTGCCCAGCTGAACTAAGTCTACTGGACTATCGGGTGTGAAAACACTAAAATTCCCCATAAATTTATCCCAACAATCTGCAATGATCACTAATGGTTTATGTTAACTTCTGATGCTTCCACAAAGCTGCTAGATTTATAAAAAGCTGGACTTTATTAGTAAGATCACTGAATGCAATGCACTAAAATTTTTAAAAGGGTAACAGAGTAAAGGGGAACACCATTTTTAAGATTTTTACCTTTACAAGGCAGTTTTTCATTTACCTCTTGCTCATGCAATAGCTGCAAAACATCAAACTGTAATCTAATAATTAAAATTAAGAAAAGCACCTGACCTAATTTAGCCAAAATAAAAAGGGTTTAAAAATGTGAATGCACGTTGTCTTGAGAGCAACGACTCACCTTAAAGTCTACACGGATCTTGTGCTTGTGCTGCAACACGCCCTTTTGGGGAAAGCCGTTAGTTAACCCTGTCTGCGTGTTCACTGATGCACATTCAGGAGGATTCTGGGAACGAAGCACATATTGTGGATCAGTTGTTGGACAGCTTTGCAGCTTGGTCGCTTTTACAGAAGACGCCGCCTTGTCCTCTTCATGCTGCACCCGATGCGCATCTTCCTGCTCCTGTTGCTTCTGTAACTTTCTGCCTGGACTAGAAGTCCAGGAAAGATTTGGGAAAGTTTTATCTGCTTTAGCCGAGCAAACGTCCATTAGAGCGCCTGGATGCTTCGCTTCCGACTCAAATCCCTGAGAACACGCCTGAGGCAAAACCTCTGCCACAGCTATTTGGTGTTGTTGAGTTGGAGGAGGTGCAGGCAAACATAATGGTGGAGATTTCTGTGGAGAGTCTGCAATGGGAGGTGATGGCAACACAGACGCAGGGTGCATTTCAGTTTGCAGCGACCCTGGAGGAGAGTTTGCGCCGTTACGCGGTGGTAGTGAAACAGGAGGCTGCGTTAAAGGCTCCACAAACCGAGGCATCTGCCACGGCAAAGACTGGGAGCCAGTCTTCAGGATGTACGCAGGCAGACGGTACAAGTGTATCTGCAGCTGCTTCTGCAGCGTCGGCACTGGGATCCCGGCCCGTCCGGATTCGGGGAAAGTTTCTCTGCGCTGTGTCTCTTCTGCGTTCTCCTGTGCCTGTGGAGGAGGGGACTGCCTAAGCCAACCAGCAAGACGGGTTCCATAGTTACACTATTAATAGTAGCATGCAGCGGCGACGACCAGCGGCAGCGACAGAAGAAAGGTGAATAGGGTGGTGCATAAAGTGTTAGCAAAGAGGAATAAAAGGCAAAGAAGAGTTAAGAAAAGGCAGTCACCAACGGTACACATATATCTGGTGTGAAATATGGAAAAAAGCTGCTATTTGTAAGGAGATCCTGATTATACTCGACTCCTAATAAATGCAGTTGGTGTTTTATTTTACGCCACATCCCCAGCACACTACGCAGCATTTCTTTAAATCATGGCCTGCTTTCCAGTGTAATAATTTAACATCACTGCTCCCAACAAACTCAATTAAGTGTTTACATGCATGCTGGCTTTTGCACAATCACCTGCTCTGTTTTTACTCATTTTTAATAACATGTCTGCTGTTACTGCACATCTGTTTTTCTGCACTCATGTATTGTAAATAGTCTGTCTTTTGCAATGTTGAACACACATGCAAATTATGTGCATTTTTGAAAAGATAACTTCTGAAACTGCACAGTATTAAGTCTTGTACAGCATATTATTATCATTGTTATGGTTGTTATTGTTAATTATATTGTTTTTAACACTTTAAGAATGTTTTGTGTGAACCTTTATAACTGTTGCTGCATTTCCTCTTTGCAGGACAATAAAGGATGTTTCTATTATATTCTAATGCTTTAAAGACTAATAATAAAGCCCTTGAACATTATTTTACTCCCCTAGCATATCTGCGTTTTTTTTTCTTTACAATCACAGTAACAGATTTTTCAGTTTAGAATTATATTAATAAAACAGAGACTGCATTGGCTGCTGTGTTGTGCGTTGCATTTAGAAGAGAGCAGCTGAAACACTAGTCAGTAAACATGCTAATGCAAGAACAGGATTCAGTAAACGACTTCAGATGAGAACTGAGTTCATAGTCTGTTAATCCTGTCGTAATTAGCAATTAATCAATTTGAATTATAATCCGTTTAATTAGATAAAGGAGATGAATCTTTTGATTGAAATGTATGGGAAGTTTTTACTTTAGTTTTTTTTTTTTTTTGCGGCTAGGAACGTAAAAGCAGTGAAGGAGAATCAAGCGATATAGATTTAAAAAAATAAATAAAGTGTCTTAATCAGGAAGAATCAAATAAAGATAACAGCAAACATGCCAAACAGCCCATGATTCCATGATTGTTTGATTAGTTTTGGGGATTCTTAAAACAGGGGGTAAGTAAAAGCAAAAAGTTTCAGCCAAAAATAACAGCGCGTTTAAAGGGGGGGGTGGGGTATTATGCAAAATCGACTTTTTTGAGTTTTATATCATGTTATGATGTTATTCCCTCATCAAAAACAAACCTGAAGGGGAAAAACGTGAGCTCCTTGTGTTTTCGCTCACAAAGCTCCTTGGAGTTGAAGTTCCCAACCGAGTTCCCGCCCCACAGAGAACCCCTCCACCACACCTTCCCCACCCAGCTCCTCCAGACTAGCGGCAGCAGCAATTAGCGAAAACCCAGTGGAACTTTGAATCTCGGCTCATGATGCGAACGGTTGTAAACGACACCAATGGATGGCAGAAGAATTGTTGTGATGAAATGCTGAAGGGAGGGGTTCTTAAAGACACAGAGGCCCATTTTAACAGAAACAGCTATGATGCAAAGTCAAATTTCTTTTAAGATGTTTTTGATTTATATACAGCATTTTCATATCACCTGAAGGTAACATAGTAACTTTGTGCTATAAAAAAAACCCAAAATACCCCCCCTTAAAGTAACTAAGCAAACTTTAATTCAACTTTCACAATATAGAGTTTCCTCCAGTGTATCATAAGCCTGGCGGGTCACCAGGCTTTACTTGTGCCCCCACCAGGCTATGCATTACTTATTTATTAGTCTTTTTAAAATTACTGCATTTTTAAGACTTTATAGTTGGTGTTCAGGTTTTCATTTTCCAATCTTTTAATAACACGTAATTATCGAGTGGTATTTTCAAATTTCTAGTGAATTTTAAATATTTTTAAACTCAAAAACACGGCAGGCTGAATGAATGACCTAGCGCCCAACCACCGGGCTCAGCAAGTTTTCTGGGGTTTCTGCAAGTTTTCAATTATTACCTTGCAATAATTGTTGGTTAGGTTTAGATACTATCGGGTCACCTTTTAAATATAAATGACATTCTCCAGTAATATCCAACTTTAAAAAAAAAACACTAAAAGAAGAAACAGTTACTTTAAAACAAAGAAACCTTATGAATTCATTTTAAGGTCGATTACAAATAAATGAAACTGCTAAAAGTGCCTTTTTCCAATAAAAGAGAGACAAATTCAAGAATTCAAGGAGGTAAGATTAACAGACAAAAATCATGTTAGTAAATACATCTTTTTATCAAGTTATATGGATTTGAATTGATAAAGTCTCAATAAAAACTTATTTGGAAATCAATAGTTTACATGCAGAGGACTTACTTTAAACAGAAAATGAGTAACACTTAATTTTAAAGATACAGTTAATTCAAAATAGATTGTGAATATAAAAAAAGAAGAAAAACTGAGTAACGAAGTCCTGGGCAATGTATTATTTGGAAATAATTGCTCTTATCTTAATAGTAAACAATATTTGCTATTTGGGTGAAAATCTAATTTCACCATGGATGAAGAACCTAAGACGTTAACAAAAATAAATTAATTAAAGAAAAAAAAAGGAAAGCATTTTCCAACAAATACAATTTGGCCCAGTCTTAATTAGGGAGGACGTAGACGTCAAGAAGGACGGTGGTGTTGTCTTTACCTTGTACGGTCTCTGTCTTCTGGGGAATCCCCGACGATTCCTGGAGTCAGTGAACTGGTCGTCCTGCTGCAAAACACCATCTAGAGCACAAAAAAAACAGCAGAGATGCATGATTAGGAGAAAACTAAAATCAGAATAAAGTTCAGTATGAGGGTGGAAGGGACGAGGTTCCCTTATTTGAGCTCCATCTTAGTTCCTCAAATAGAAAAAAATATGTTTTAAAGACTGACAGAAATTGTTTTCTCATTTCTTTTGTTACACAAAAGAAATATAATTTTCTGAAGTTTTAACTCAAATGTCAGTTTTAGTGACTAAGAAAACAAAACAGAATTCAGAAATAAAAGTGTAACTGAAGTATGTTTGAAAATAAATCATCAACCGGAGTTGATGGCACAAAAGATGCAGAAGAGATGAAGATTATTCTTTTGGTTTAACAAAAAAAATACATTTAATACAGATAAAAATCAGCACAAACTACACAATCTGGTCAATTTTAATCCCCTTTTTTATTGCCTTTGAGCAGAGTAACACCAACAATAGAACCAGCTGCATTCAGCTTCTATACACCACATGTCTGGAACAAACTTCCAGAAAACTGCAAAGACGCCGAAACACCGAGATCCTTCAAACCAAGGCTACAAACCCACCTGATTAGAGTTAAATCTGACGAATAAAAACTGGAACATTGATCAATATATTTGATGTTTATTTGCTTCATGATTTTGAAGATGGAATTGGACAAAATGTAATGTTTTGTAATTGTTTAATATATTATTTTTTTATTATGTAAAGCAATTTCAGGACATGATGTCACTCAAAATGCTAAAACGACTCCCTTTAACTCTGATCTTAAACGTTGACATGTGGTGAAAGCTTTTTAAAAATGTGACTACTTACAGTAAGCATTTTTAGTTTTCAAGAGGTTTACGTTGTTTGTTACCTTGGCGTGACGAAGCAGCTGCGTTCGGATTGCCCGCCTTGTTCTCCGTTTCTTCCTCCTCTTCCTCGGATTCGGACTTTAGCAACCTGCTGTAGGAGCGCGGCTTGATTTTACGCAGAGACTGCTTCCTGATTCCGAGCGCCGTTGATTCTTCGCCGCCGTTCACATCACTGCTGGACGCTGAGCCTGAATACAACCTCGACCGGACTGAGAAAAGAAGCATCACGACTCATTTAAATTCAATAATTTAAAAGATTAAATTATTAGAACTCCACTCCAATCTTACTAGGAAACTTACGTTTTAGTGGTTTTAGAGTGCGGTGAATCTTTGCTTTCACGATTCGGTCGCACTTCCTGTATCTGTGTAAGAAACGGGGAAAACAACATTAAAAGGCTGAAAGTAAAATTCCTCTGTGGACATCTGTAAATGTGTTGAACTGTAAGGTAAATTGATGTTTATCACACCAGTCTGATGTATTTTGCAAATGCAAAAGAAAATCGAAAGACGGTGACAAAAAAAATAGAGAAAGAACACGAAGAACGGACTGTTAGAGGAATAACTCCCAATCAAAAGTTTTATTTTATATAATGTTGAAAGTTACAAGATACAGCTCTGGAAAAAGAGTCCACTGCACTGAAACCCATTAAAATCTCCTGGTTATTCCACCAAATATTGATCTCTGAGCTCTTCTCGAGTTAAAACATTACTATTGTTTTCTCTAAATGAATAGAGAAAACAATAGTAATGTTTTCTTTGCATTATTTGAGGTCTGAAAGCTCTGCATCTTACTTCTTACTTTGACCATTTCTCTTCTTCTGCAAATAAATGCTAAATTTTTGCTTGTGATTTCAGAAACATGTTGTCAGTAGTTCATAGAATAAAACAATGATCATTTTACTCAAACATAAACCTATAAAAAGTAAAATCAGAGAAACTGATCCTTTTAAGTGGCCTCTTATTGTTTTCCAGAGCTGTAGACGCTCTAAATGTAAACAAATGTGGAAAAGGCCAATAAAAAGTTATATGATTAAAAAAATAGAAAATTATTTATCATTTTTCTTCCACTTCAAAATTACGCACTACTTTGTGTTGAAGTTTGTGATTGAAACATAACAAAACTGTAAAAAAAAAAAAAAAGCAATGGTTATTTCATATCAGGATTATGAATTTCCACATGTTGCAGGTTAAATAACTTAAACACCTGCTTAGATGATAAAAAATTACGCAGAAAATTTAAATAAAATTTCACATTACAAACGCAAATCAGATGAAAATGCTGTTTCCTTGTTAGCAAGTCACTTCCAAGCATGCGGTGAACATGAACCAGAGTGGCAAGGCGACTTAAACGCAACTTACATGCAGCACTGCTTCTTGGTGTTGGGCCCGCCGAACTTGGGCTTATCCAGGCAATTGATGCAATCGCCGCAGTCGTCCTCGATGAGGCAGCCTGTGCAGACGCCGCAGCGCCTGGAGCGGACTCCTCCGGGTAAATACTGACTCAGAATCCTCCTCCTTATGAACTTGTGTCCCTTTTTCCGTCTCCTGCGCTGGATGCTTTCCTGAGAGACAGCCCACTGTGCCCTGCCCTGATCAGAGATGTCACCATCATCGTCATCATCATCAGCCACATCTGCAGGTGAGACACAGAGGAGGATGGGGTAAAGAGTCGATACGGCGTTGAGTCGGCTTTAAATGTGTGTTTGGATGTTTAGGGGATGGCAGAGCTTTTCACACAGCCTGCAGGAGGCGATGACTGGAGCTTCATTACATGCATTGATTAGCCTTTTGTCCGATAAGTAGGCTTCCTGCTGATATGTTTCTACTGGCTGCCTGACGACATAAAGCTCTTTAATGAAGTTGGGTGGCTGGATGAATTGTAAAGTCACCCACAAAATCCTTCAAAACATTTGAGATTTAATCAGGACATCTTAGTTCCCCTTTTTGGTAAGCAGTAACTATTTGGACATTAAAAATGAGAAGTGATTCAGAGGTTTGTTGTTTTTAGTAATGCATCTACAGTAACCGTGTGCAAGCATCACTCTTTGCCCTTTCCTCCATATGTGTTCAGTGTACGTTGTACATTTTAAGACATCCGGTCTCAAGACATCATCAGACATAGCCTCAGGAAAAAAAAAAAAAGAAGAAAAAAAAAAGCATCGGGTCACAAGAGAAACAAAATAAATAAATGAGACTTCAGACAAAACAGAGACAGAAAGAATCATCCTGATGCTGGTTCGGAGGCCGAGCCACTGCAAATATTTGAATTGTTTTAAAAAAGAATTAGATAAAATAAAGATGGCGACATATTCAGATAACAGATTATATGACCAAACAGGAACTTAATAAAAGAGAGATGTTCTAGTTTCTCTATTTCATATAAAAACATGCAAGTAGAGCTGGATGATAATTCACTTTTATTGGTTTGGAAGATTTCATTTTTGGAAAATCTGGATTCCCCCCACCCCCACCAATGCACTCCTTACATTAAAAAAGTTCAGAGTGATGTCGGAACATCTGGAGCCGCCATTTTGTTTGTCAATCGTGTTTTACAGCTTCTATTTATTTGGACTTTGAGTCGATCGGGTCAACTTTACGACAGAGTATTAAAGCCAGGCTAGATTTTTTTTGTGTATTATAAGAAAAATGCCATAACAAGAGAATAGAGCAGTAATTTTATGAGAACACAAAAAATAAAAAAATAAAAATGAAGAATGCCAAGCATCTTGTGAAGTTACACTTTGATAATCATCTAAAAATATATAGCTAAATTATTTTCTACTTTAAGATAAAACCATACGAACTGAGCTGATCACTAATTCTTTTTCTCACTAAAACAAATATTTCTCATAATTTTAAGACATTTTTTTCTGGTGAAATTGCATATTTTTTATGCTACTATTACTGTGTTTCTGTAATTAAACATTCTTGTAGCCTGGTGTTAATAGTCTGTTGTACAACAGAGTGAAATAAAAGCCACTTTCTGAACATATTTTCTGTCATTTGCAATCTCTTTTTAGAAAAGAAAGCAAGCAGAAACAAAATGGATAAAATTGTAAATCAAATTTGGTTAAAAAAAAATCTGATTATATTTAAGCCTCATTGCCCAGCTCTACATCCAAGAAGTCAAAATATTAAATTCCTTGTTCTCGTCTTTTCCTCCATTTTGTCCATCTGTCTTGTCTGAAGTCTGATGACTATTTTCCTGAGACTTCTTGTTTGTTTGTTTTTTTTGTCTCTGATGATGTGTACCTGGGATCGGACTGAGTCCCAAAATGCACAGCGCCTCAGTGAGTTCATTTGTCAAGCAGCACTTCCTCACCTCATTATGAGTGAAGTTCACTCGACCAGTGTTGGGTAAAGCTTTCCAACAGCGGTGGCTAATCTGTGTGTGACAAAAGATATTTTTGCTGGCAAATATTTTTAGACATTGAACTTTTAAATATTTTTTTCCCCTCTGCAAATTAGCTTGGAGAGTCGCTAACAAAACTGTGCTCATCTTGATCATATTTTAAGTTGTATTTAATATTTCTGTAGTTTGTTGTTGTTTTTACACTTAGTATAGTGTGTAAAAACACACACTATATTAAGTGTGGTTTTTCTTTTACACTATACACAAGAAAATATAAATCTGCAAAATCATAACAAAGCATTTTAATCAACTACACCCACAGACAAAAACTCTCAGAGCAGAAACAGATGTTTGGTACTGAAAAGCAACATGAATGCCTGAACCGTACCTGTGTGTGTGGTTGTGCACACTGATCATTTAACTACATATAACACACTCCTTTACTTGGATATTTCTAGTAGATTTGTTGAGTTTAGGTCCATTTGTTAGCCAAAATGCTAAATTGCCTCAAACAGAAGCATTTTTTTCCTCCATTTTCTGTTTTACCACAAATTTTATTGAATAAAATCAAAATCAAATGGGCAAAACTTCAATAGTTGTGGACTACTTGAGAAATAAATGTTCCCTAAAGCTGCAGAGATTTGAAACTGCAGGTTGTAATGCAATCTTTCACAGATCTTTAGTTAAGTCCATTCACCTAATTTTAAACTTTAAACACTCCATGCAAACCAACAAAAGCTATTAAACAACATCAACAACGATTCAAAAGAACAACATTCTTGCTAACCATGCTGAAATATATATAGCAAAACTGTTACGTTTAGACATTATCTAGTAATAAGTGTTTATCTAAATGTCTATTTTTGTTACTAGAGACCATGAAATATGACTTCAGGTAATTTGGTTCAGGTACAAACTAAACCAGGTGATGGAGGTCAGAAATGTCATCATAACACCTAAACCACCTCAGATTTATCTTCAGAAAACTAAAAAGTTTGTAACATCACAGATTATTTACCAGTCGCACGAAACATGACATCTAAGGACAAAACTGTACTTTAAAAACATTTGACAGTCTATTATCAACACAAAATAATAAAAATTGTTGAACATGATTGATTTTTTTAAACAGTACAAACAAAACAAAAATAAAACAGCTAAATTCAAGATTCTGTTTCTTAAATGTATTTAATAAAGTCACTAAAAATGTTTGTTTATTCTAATCTGAGATCAGATTTTATATTAGATGTAAAAAAAACACCTGCTTAATCCACAGTAAGACAAAATATAAATTTGGGTGAGTTTAGTTGTTAAATTGCAAAATTACCACCAAAATAAATGACCCATCCACATGAACAGAGAACCAAACCACAGGAACATTATGACCAAACTATATTTAGATTATTTACTACTTAATTTCTCCCGAAAATAGTAGAGCCAGAATCTGGTCAATAACTGACTGAAAATAATCTACTGCTACAGCAAACATCTGAAGATACTTTCAAAATTAAAACTAAATTTTAAAAATATTGATTGCAAACCAGAAAGAAAGTCAAAATGTAGAGAAAAACATTAACGTCTTTGTTATCGATTCATCTGAAAACAAAACCAGAACTCTTGAGATTCTTAAGTTTAATTTGCCTGAAATAACTTTTTACCAGAACACAAAGAATATTGATACAAACATTAAAGGCATTTCAACTTTTCAACTTTTATATTTTGTAATCCAATCCCAATGCATAAAAAATATTAAATGCAGCCTTTGTTGTATGTGGTAAAAAGCAGATAGTGAAGGGATGAGCCGTACCTTCTGCAGCGGGGGAGAAGGTGATGCCCTCCCTCTCGTGAAGCGGTAGAGCACTGAGTCTGGGAATGTCATCCGGCACCAAGGCACGGGGCTGACCCAAAGCCACGGCGGCCGCCCGGCACACATGCTTGATCCTGGGACCGCCGAGCGGCTGCTCCTGCACACAGACTCAAAGGTTAAAAGCTGGGACACAAGCCAACGAATCCAAGCAGAATTAAAACGCCGATTATGGAATCAGTGATGTTGACATTTGTAAATGTGCAAATCCTAGATGCACTTCTAGTCCTGATAGTCCTTTACCGACTGCAACAAACCCAGAGAGACAGAATCGGGACTTAAAAAATAAGCAACAATATGAATAGATACAGGAAGTGACACTGCTGATTCTTTGAAAAGTATTAATATTCCTTAGGCGCATTTAAAGATGTACATCAAGTTCAGCTGAAATTTTGTGGTTGTATTGAGTTTTCATGTGATAAACCAACACAAAATAGTGCACATCTACAAAACAGAAGGAAACGTAAGACATTTCAGTTTTTGGGGGTGGGAGGAAGTATCCTTTTTTATGTGCACTACTTTGCATTGGTCTATAGTACATCCCAATAAAATATGTGGAAGTTGTGGAGAAAAATGAAAATCCAAGCTGTATGAATATCTTTGAGAGCCACTGCAACGGATACAACATGACTGTGTGTATCTGGTGTTAAAACATTACCTGGGGACCGTACTCTTTAGGAGAAAGGCCAGCTCTCCTCCTTCTCCTCCTCCTCCTTCCACTCACTGGCACTTGTGGTTCCCTTGAGCTCAACTAAAAGTCCAAACAAAGTGGAAACATGCTTTTAGAAACAGGTGCAGTAAAATTAAACTTTTTTAACTAAAAAAAAAAGAAGCCGTGTGATTTACCCTCGATATAATCAGACTAAACAAAGAGGGCAAATCAGATAGTGCACGAGCAAATATTTTCACTTCTCGTTTATCAGTTGGGTCAGATGTCAGTGTTAACATTGAACTGCTTTACTGATGTTTTACAGAAAACAAAAGATGTCGAATTAATGTAATACTTTGTCTGTTTTGCCAGTTTTCTCTTTAAATATATATATATTTTTTTACATTGATTTTCAAAAGCTAGGATTTTTGTTCCTACCTGTGACAGCTTGAGCTGCTTCTGCTGATCAATCTTGATGAGCTGGACTTTGGCTTTCTTCAGCAAGTGCAGCATCCGCTTATTAGCTCCACTGAGACCGAGCCGATGGCTCGGCCCACCCACTTCCAGCACATCACAACCGGGCTCCTCCGTCACTGCTGCTTCTTTATGGGACGGCACAAAAAAAGGTAGATTATTCACAATTTTGTAGCAGGAAAGGCATCCTTTTATTATGACCAGAGCCTTAGACAATATTTTGTTTTAAAGGGGACCTGTAGTGCAAAATTAACATTTTGCTTGTTTTTGTATTTCCATTTGGGTTTCTATTGCTTCTAAAAAACCGCCTGGCCATATTTGGCAAAATGTTAACGTTTTTTTGGTGTCTGGAAAACGAGCCCTTTCAAAAACTACTCCTTGCCTAGCAACCTCAGCGAAGCCCAGCTGGTTACCTAGCAACCCAGACAGAAGTCAACCCATTACTTAGCATCCCTAGTGAAGCTCTAGCATATTTGGTTAGCTGATTTTACTACTGTGCGCTCTACAATGGCTGCTGAAAAAGTTATGTTGCTGACTCGCTATTCAGAAACCACTTGCTACTTTCTTGTTGGTTGTGCAGGAGGCTCTACAAATGCTTTTCAAAGGTGAACAGTTAAATAATTGTGTATGTTTGCAGCCATTTCTATTTGTGTGTGTGTAAAAGTTGAGTTGGGGGGGCGTGGCCAGAAGCAGCTTATTTGGATTTAAAGAGACAGGATGCCCTAAAGCAGCTCGATCTGAAAGGAGCTCAAATAGGCAGAACTGAGCAGAATAAAATCTCATCATCTCAGAATGGTTTTGTGCAAAGAAATGTAATGAACATGGTTTTGTGTAACCCATAGACCTATCCTGTTCAAGGAAGCATAGTAAGTCACTTTTAAACATCTTTTAGAGGAGGAAATACAGCAGATGGGATACTCACTGTTATTCTCCATGTCTTCTGCTGGAGTTTCCTCAGGAATTTCCACGCCTGCCTTGACCACCACAGACACTTTCCTCACAACTCCTGGAGAGTCCATTTCCTCCATCATAATCTTGGACCTCCGTCTCTTCCTGTTTGGGAAAGTCAAACCGTCGTCCTGGTCTCCATGGTCCTCCTGAAAACCTGACTGGCTTTTCTTTTTCTCTGCCAGTTTTAATGTCAGCTTCTTCAAGTTTTTGTAGATCTCGACGTGACTCGCGCCTGAACTGGGTTTGGATGAGATCCTTGATTCAAGCAACGAGCTGTCCAACACCGACTTGGGGTAGCTGTCTAGCGACTGTGAGCTACCGTCGTAGCCTGATTCGTTGAGGGACAGACTGGATTTTGTGTCATCCTTCTGCTGACTTTTCAGCCACGTTGACAGTGAACCCTTTGGAAACGGGATGATTTCCTCGTTAAGGAATCTCTTTGGGGTTTTGATAACGCGGGAAGACCGTCCACTCGTTACAGTCGTACAGCTGTTAGAGCTTTGTGATAGCTTTGTCTCGTCCTCCAGTGGCTCCATGCTCTGACCCTGCGATTCGACACCGTCCACAGCTGGAAGCGGCTCTGGCATGTAGGTATAAAACACATGCCGTGTCCGAACCCGAGCGATTTTCGGCCGCTTGTTAACAGAAGCATCCGTTGATTGTTTGCGCCTATATCCGAACAAAAATCTGCCTCGATGCCGTCTGTGGGCCCTCTTCCCTGAAGTCTCTGCGGCTTTGCTCTGGAGCGACACTCCCGCCTCTTTTTCACTCTGGGCTGCCGCCTCTGGAGACGAACCCAAACCTTTAACCATCCTCATCATCCTCTGACGTTTGTGAAAAGATGTCAAGGAGATGGCGGCGCCCCGGCCCATTTGAAAACCGCTTTTAAGCTTTTCAGATCCTTTTGCCTGAGACGTCTCCAAGTCCGCCAACACTTCTCCTTCAGCCTGATCCGTCCAGTGAGAATGTTCTTCATCTCCAACCGGTTCGGATACACTCGACTCAGTTTCATGAGGTTTAGCATGACTTCCTGATCTGGTTGCTCTTTGCTTCAATGTTCCTTCTCCTGCCGATGTTTGCTTTTCTACATGTTTGGCTTTTGTCCCTTTATTGTGCACTTTGATAACCACTTTCGGCAATTCTTCGTCTCTAGTTGGGCTCTCCTTCACATCCGGCCCTTCCTTGGGAATTCTAGGTACAATTTTCCCAATCAGACTTGGTTTTGGGGTCTTGGGAATAATTTTTCCAATAAGAGGCTTTGCTTCCAGCACCGGATCTGAAGCTTGAGGCGGCTTGGCTTGGCTCACCGATCTCTTGGACAAAGAGGTTTTAGGTTTTGGTGGACAAACTCTTGAGCTCCCAAAACCAGTAAAATCTTCCTCCTAGAAAATATAAAATAAACCTCATAGATGGTAGAATAAAGTATTTGGAAATGTTGAGATAAGGACAGATAATTTGTAAATCACCTGTGGTTTTACGACAACAATATCATCTTAGGTTCAAACTAACAATCTATTGATTATTCTGACGATTAATCAGATAAAAAAAAATTAGCACATAATGTAAGATTTTCATTTAATCTTTTTTTGTACAATAGAAATAAATTAAATTTGCAAACAAGTCATTTTTGAACAAGATATTATCAGCATACAGCCTTTTTTCAGTCTGTACTCAAGTTAACTATTACGAAATTAATAGACAGTTAATTTAATAATCAATTAATCACAATGAATTAAACACTTCAGATCTATTTGTAGAAATGATCAAATTAATTTGGATTTTTTTTCTAACATCTTATCTGTTTTTACTCTTCATAGAGATATTCTTATAGATAGGCCTAAGTGGCAGCAGCTGCTGCTTCTTATCAGCTTTTCCTGCATTTGATTAGCTCAAAACACACAGAAAATACATCAGCTGGTCATTTCCAAACCGAGTCAAAGATGACGGCTTCTGGATCATTTTTCTGCTCTTACCCCAGAAACAACCTAATTAGTTTTTCTTCTAAGTAGCTAATTGTTAGCTTTGATATTAATGAGTTGTATCATCATTTGTAAGTTACTTTAGGAAAAAGGTGACTGCTAAATGCATAAACTAACAGCAAGTTACCCCTTCAGTGCAAAGATCGCCCCAGCATCAGCAAAACACACATTTACTGCAGACTTTGAAGCTATGTGAACAGACAGATAATCCTTTACAATAAGTAGTACTGAACAAATAAAGAAATAACTGCCCTGAATTAAAAATTGGACCAAAGAAAGCAGAAACACGCTGTAAAATAAAACGACTTTTTCACCTGCATGTAAAACAATTAAAATTTTGTAAAAACAAGCCAAAAAACAAATACTGAAAAGGCTGAGTTTTAAGAGCCTGAAAAACAATTTTCCAATTACAATAAAGAAAGTTTGTTTTGCCTGCAAAACTACTGAAATGCGATACAATTACCTGAAGAATATGCAATGTGTGTGCAAAGATAAAACTGGAATAAATAGAAAAAAGTACACTATTTTATCAATAGCTGCTGGAGCTTCAGACAAGAACTTCAAAACATAGTTAGAAAGCTTGTGTGACATTTAGCATAGCATGATACAATCAACTCTCGAATATGTAAACAAAACTGTACTCTATGATCTTTATAAGAAAAATTTTTCATCTTTTTAAAAAAAATAAATTTATATTAATTAATTTTCTTTCTAATAAATTTGTTGGAAAAAAGAGAAAATGCTTTTGTTCACACTGATTCTACCATCTTTGAAGTTTATTCATATATTATTCATATGTTGAATAATAAATATTGTACACTGTTTCATAGGCAGTTAATTTGCAGCAGACTTAGTTATATATATATATATATATATATATATATATATATATATATATATATATATATATATATATATATACATATATACACACACATACATACACTTTTACTTTTTAAACTTCCAACTTATTATTTTTATTCAATTTAACACTGTGTCTAAATAATGAATGTTTATATCATTACATATATAAGGAAACATAATTTTTTAATCCAAATTATAATGCAAAAATATCCTGCATTTGCCAAGTTACTGGTAAAAATCACAACAATTGGAAAATAAAGCAAACATTAAATTACCAACAGCACTTCACAGTGGTGATATATTTATGTTGGTGCTCAGTTTCAGAAGGTGAAAATGTTCTCGGGTCAGATTTCACTAAAATCTGAGCACGGTTCTGTTGTTTGTCCCTGAAATTACCCGATAAACCACAAATGTGCATGTTACTGAAGATGAGTCAGTTCTCTTCATGATTTGATTTTCAGGTACTCGCCCAACAGAAACTGCATCTCAGCATCTGCAGCCTGGCTCTCTGCTGTTACTCCCCTGTTTCATCAGTGTAGTTTTGACACAGCAACTGAATTTTTTTTTTCCCCATTTGTGACTCAGCAGTAAACTAAACGGTTCACACTTTTTCTGCCTGTGCAACATTTAAATTTCAGTTTGCAAGATTTCCATAATTTATTTCTGAAGCAATGCACAGTTCTAGTAAGGATAGATATTTATCTGCAGACAGCTGCAGTTAGCAAAAGGACTCCTTAATTACTTTTCTCAGCAGCCGATAATTCATAATACTTACATCCATCTCAAATGTAAACAATCTTCAGAGTGTTCAGAAGTAAAAACTCTTGAATTATCCAGCAACAAAGAACACGGCACAGTATCAGGAGATGTGGAGAGCTGCACATGAGCATCATTACGAGCGAGAGTCATGTGACTATTTCAGTCAACTCCAAAGAGATTGCATCAGTAAAGTCTTTCTGATGTCAGACAGGAAAGACATTAATTTACTGCATCCAATCTGACTGCAGGATTCATGTGTCCATACAGATGGAAGTCATCTCACCTTCTGTTTTGTATTTTCTTGTAAAACTGACCAAGTTTTTCCTGTTTGATACATTTTCCAGTTTCATTAAAGGTCTGACCTTCTGGTTATTTCCCCCCTCAGATTACTAAAACAAATAAAACAAAATATCCAGCAGGTTATTTGATAAAGGTGGTCGTTTTGAAATCAACAGAAAATGAAGATATAAAATTATTTCATTGCTTTGCTTTTCTGCTTCTTTCTTTCATTATTTGTTTTTCCCCCTTTATTTTTTTCTCTTTGCTTCTTTATCTGTTGTATGAATGTATTGTTGAAGTATTTGTTGCCAACCTTAAAATAATTTAAATTGAACTAAGAAAGTGAATTGTAGATGATACTCATGTTTGATCAATTGAAACAATGAACATATTAGAGAGTTCCTAGACGTGATTTATTCAATAGATAAGGAGAAAAGGTCTGATATGTCAGTATTTGTTCGTGTAGAGACAATCAACGAAAATATACCCAACACTAGACTCCTTAAAAACAAAAAACAAAAAAAAAAGTTAAAAGTTATGGTAAATATACAATTAGGCAGCTTTACATTTAAGGTAATCTTTCTATTTAGTTAACATGTTTCTTATGACTGGAACATTAATGTTTTACAGAGGCCCAACCAGAGTCCTGGCTTGAATCCAGAACAAAAAAAATCTGTAGAGGGAGCTAATGATTAGGGTGATGGCAAGGAGGCCTCCTAGCCTCAAAGATTTGTAGTCCAATACAAAGACAAATGGTCAAAAATGTGTAGAAGAAACAGCTCAGCAATTACACAAAAGAGTGTCCATAGGTTACAGAGAATGGTGTAAATAATTTTGAATTAAAGAAAAAAAACGTGTTAGCATTTTTACCAGAATGAATTAAAGTAGCATCTTCAAGAGATATTATTTTGACACAAATTGTAAGTTGTTACAGCAACTCAAAACACGATTCTCTTGAGAAAACATCAACTTTTCTTTGCAGGCGATTTGATGCCAGAAAAGGATTAACATGAAACCCTTCCTAGCCTTTGTCTGATCATTAACCAACTGCAGACATCCTTCAATTTACTCTGAAATGCTCCTAACGTGTTGTAGGACTGGCTTCACAGACTCTATATAAGGTTAATTAAACCTTTGCTTTCCTCCCGCTGCTGCCGACGTTCAGCTGACGTTAAAAAACACCGAGCAGTCAGCTGACATAAACTCCAACGTGGAAAGTAACAAAACGTTTAAACAACGACCAAAATCACCGGAGAGCAGCTCTTAGCAAACCCGCGTGGAAAAACCAATATTCACAGGATGCCAAAGAATGGTTGCCACCAACAAAAAGCCTTTACTGCTGTGCTCATACCGCCAAAGTTTCCGCCTTATCTGCTTTTAAAGCAAACACTCGACTGGACGGATATTTATACCTCAGATGCTACTTCCTATACCAGTTCCGCACAGCAGAGTATTAATACATGCAGAATAATCACACGAAAACAATCGCTAGTAATCCCATATGAAACATTCCCTGCAGGCAAACAGCTTCGTGCTACAATGCTACTATGTGTTATGTTTGTAGCTAGCTAGCTGCACATAAGCTAAACTGTGCTTTATATAACAAACATAACAAATTTGTGTTTTAACATCGCAGGGAGTGCTTATTCTGAATTTAAATGGCACGGTTTTTCATCTAGCCGACTCACCTCCTCGCTATTGCTGGAGTCGAAGCCCACATCCCTCCGCCGACCGTGCTTCTCAGCCACCCCCAGCAGCCGCAGCAGGGACGGATCCTCGCCGAACGCAAGGCCGGTGTTGACGGGCCTCGGCCCGGCTGCGACCAGCTCTCCGTAGTCCGAGCCCAATCTTCCGCGTCTGGTCCGTTTTCCCGAGCGCAGCCTGCTGCGACCCGTTAACGGACGACCTGGGAAGCGAGCCCGGGCCGGCGGTGCCTGAGAACTCAGCCCAGCGGTACTGGAAGGAGACGATAATCCGCCTCCCGAGGCCGCCATTATATTTACTACAACAACGGAGACAGCGCGCGGGCAGAGGATCACTGCAGCGGTGCGCGAGGCAAGATGGGTCTCCTCGATGCAAAGGCGCGAGATAGGTGCATCATGGGTAGACGAACGTCGCCGGAGCTGCTCGACGTTCGACGACGTGGGCGACTTTGCTTTTAAAATGAGCTGTTTTTGGTGTTTTGTTGTTTTCGTTTTAGTTTTTTTGTTTTTACTTGTGTGACGAATTTAAAATAATAGAAATAGCATTTGCTTAAATAAAGGCTGAAAACTTTGATTTCTACTAAAAATGCTAACATATGTTTGAGCTTCTTATGTTTTTTTAATTGCAGGTCATGAATTTATTTGTGTATTTATTTATTTATTTATTTATTTATTTATTTATTTATCAAATTTAACTGATAGAGACAGACACACAATCACTGACAAACTGTATTATAGTGAGCTAATTTGCAACACTTGTCCCTATGGGTTTTTATAAAAGTATAAAATACTATAAAAAATAAACAGTATAAAGACCTGTATGTTTTCATGTCATTTTTAAGATACTACAGAGAAATTGAATAGTAGTAAAAGAATAAAATAATTAAATGTGATATAAACACATTTATATGTGTTTATATATACATGACATACATACATGACAATTGTCAAACATTGTCATGTATGACAATGTTTTATTGTCATACATGACAATAAAACATTTCAAGCATGAATGCATTGCTGTTGACACAGCTAGAGTTTGGTTTGCTTTTTAAACATATTGAAAATAATCACAGACTTTGAATTAATTGTGATTGAATTCCACATTGTGGAAATTAAATTATTTTGAAATGCTTCCATCCAGACTCACTTAAACACTGGTCTTAATTTGTCTAAAATGTCTTATTTGGGCATAGCAGAGAAAAATAATAGTAATTTAAGCTTGAACGGGGTACAGGTCCCACCCACATTAATACATATCAATATGAAACTTTTCATTATAAATACATTGACTGGATTTTTATTTAGTGAAAGCAAGCAAGGAATAATATTAGTTTAGCCAAATTCTTCACATGCACAAGGATTAATATGCCTTTAACCAATTTGGGAAAGCTCAAATTGCTCAAATCAGAAGACAGAGCCCTTAATTTTTGGAGTGGTGACCTGGCAATCTGATAAAACTAAAATTGATGTCTTATGTCATATTTATAGAAAATAAGCCCACAAGCCAAAGAGCACCATACCCATGGTATCATGCTATTAGTTTCAAAAAGGAGTGGTGTACTTCACAAAATAATTTGCATCATAAGGAATTAATTGATATTAAGGTAAACTCTGAAGTGACACCAATTACTTTGATGCAGAAACATAAAGACAAAAAACGCTTATTGGTGCAGAGTTCTATAAATGGAGCTGTTTTTTTTAAACATATTTTATTATGGTTGTTATGAGATACAGTGCCAATGCCACGTTTGCACATTTTTGCTAAAATCAAATACTTAACTACAAAGTATTTCCCACAACGCAAAGAAGAATCACTTTGCTATTTCACTATCAATATCAAACTTTTAGGATAAAACGAAGGCAACATGAACAATGACTTTTATGAGGTTGTTGCTTTGTAAAAAATAAATCCTGATTATTTACACACAGAAGGGCAGGTTTTCAGTGTAGGGCATTTTGTTAAGCAGGGTTTGTACACTTTTCCAACAATAAAATTCAAGCACTTTTTAGGCATTTTCAAGATAAGCTTTCAAACTTTTCCAATAAAACAATACAAATGAATTAAAGACAGTTCCAATTCACTATTATATGGCATCATTTATTACCGTTATGAATGTTTTGTGATAGTATCCTAAATGTAAGGGACTAAATAAACTAAACTAACAAAATTTTATGTTTTAAAAATTCTTTCTCAGACACCTGATTGGTCTGACAACAAAACAAAAATTTAAGAAAATAAATCTCCCAATTTCAAGAACTTTAACACAAATAAAATACCAAATTTATTTAAATTATTGAGCCATTGTGAGTATAAATATTCATTACATTTAACACATTGGTTTGCTCTAATTAAATGCTCAGACACGGCATAAATAATCACTTGACTTTCAGTTAAGGAGTCTTTTCTCCTAAATGTTTATTACAAAACTGTGCGAATACAATATCAAGCACTTTTAAGGATTTTTTTTTTTTTTTTTTTACAGAAATGAAGCACTTTCCAAACCTTGAAAACGCCTCAGGGTTTCCCCCAATGTATTATAAGCCTGGCGGGCCACCAGGCTTATAATACATTCCACTACCTTGCACCTAATTGAAATTCAAGAATTTTCAAGGATTTCAAGTACCCATTCGAACCCTGGTTAAAAGGAAAAAATAAATAACGTTCCTGAAACAATCGGCAATGTGATGCACAATTCTGCTTCATAAACTTATTCTAAAATATCATGCTGAAATTCTTCACCAAGCAACATGAATGACATGATGATACGACACCAAAGGAGGAAGTTTTCTCCTCCTCCATCATCTCTTTTCAACAGCCTTCTCCGTCTTAATATGGGAGTTTTGATGAGCCTTTAGAGTACTTTCTCTTGCAAAGCTCTTCCCGCAGGTAAGGCAGGGGTATTCAGAGCTGGGAGCTTTCAGAGGACGAGAGCGATGCAGTTCTTTTTTGTGAGCTCGCAAAGCTTCAACTGTGGCAAACATCCAATTACAGTCGTCTTCAGGACAGGGAATTTTACACTTCGCAGACGAATTCGAGTCACTGTGTTCTTTTGCAACATCTTCCTGCTTGATTTTCTTATCAACTTCCACCTCTTCGGAAGAAAGCGTAGGCTCACAGGCCCGCTTTTTGCCACGTGACTCCTCAAGATCGCAGTCAGAGGTTTCCTCCTGATGCTGCAGGAGCTCGTCTTCCGTCTGGAACACAACACCACATTTACAGCACTGAAACATGTCGACGTCATCGGCTGCAGCCTCTTTCTCGGGATGCATTGCGATGCGATGTTTGCGGAGTCGAAAGGGAACGGGGAACCTGGCGCCGCAGTCGACGCAAAGAAAACGCCGCTCCCCACAATCCTTCCGTCTGTGTTGGTTCAGCTGTAAGACGACAACCGATCAGCACAGCTCACAATTTATGGCGAACATGTAAAACATTAGAAGAAGCAGCTTTCCAACCTCGGTAAACGTGCTGAATCTTTCCTGACAGAGCGAGCAGGAAAATGGCTTTTCTTCGGTAAAATGTGTAGGTTGGTGCTGGCTGAGCTCCGCAGTCGTGGAGAAAGAGCTGTTGCACTTGTAGCACATGAACAGAGTATTATTCTGCAAAAAGAAAATAATTTGAAAAAAATGCAAATCCTTCCTGTTTCAGACTCATATTTTCTTAATACTCAGTCTGTTCTTTCTCAAGTTTCACTATTTATTTGTGGCATAAAGGTGTGCTGTGTTCAGGCTTTAATTATAGAACATGAAACTAGAGTATGCATGCATGGATGAATGGAAACAGGCTGATGCTTAAAATAGGCAGCAAATTAATATTAAGCAAATAATCAGACATCTGAACTTTCTGAACTAACGTTCAATAGTTTGCTTCAACAGACTAACAAATTTGCAGCTTGTTCAAACTAAACACGGAAAAACATGGCTGTATTGAGCCTTGTAGGTTACTTGTATGGTTACTTTTCCAACCATAGTTTTTCCTCCTACTTAATGTTTTAACATTATGTTTGGATGCAGCACTGAACAGCCAGCTTCCTGGGCCTCTTTGTGGAGGATGTCAACAATGGTCTCACTGTTGCCAAGAAAAAAACCTATGGGCTGTCCTAAAAGTTGTTAGATGACATCACTGCCTAATTTGCATATTTTATGGGGAGTAGAAGAAGAGAATATCAAAAGTTGGCAAGACAAAAAGTGATTAAAATTACTCTAAATTTGTTTGTGTAATATAAATTATTTTCCTGAATTACACTACATAAATCAGTCTTGCATAATATCAAATATACCTAAAAGACAGTTATCTGAGGCACAGATATTGGAGGAGGTGAATCAGTGACTGAGGCTGTGAATCAATTGCAATGATTTATTTTAGTGCAACAAAAAAAACATGATAGTGCAAAAGCAACATGATAAATTTTGAATAATGTTTACAGCTTTTGCAGAGCAGGGTCAACGGCAGCTTTACCATTGCGTGATTCAATTACAAAGTTACTTTTTTTATCTGTTCTTTTGTTGGCAGTCCAAAGAAAAAAGCTGGAATTGGTTTTAGTTTTGACAACCTAAAGTTTAAATTATTTTCACCAGTATAAGGCTGTATAACTCTGTGCTCTTTCATGGAGTGCTAACACTACAGGGAAAAGTAATCAGAGTACATTACATATTTATTTTTCTTCGGCACTCACACCCCCAACAATAGGCTGGACTTACTCACACACTGCAATCTAAATGAGAAAGTCTCCCAAACCTCAGAAGAAAGTCACTGGCGATTGCTGAAAAGTCACTAAATTTAGTGACAAAGTTGCAAATTTGGCAACAGTGAATGGTCTACTGGACAGGTCACTAGTCCTTACTCCAAATATCTAAACCATAACATCACATTTCTGTACAAACATTTATTTTTTTAATTGGTCTCTTATTTTTGTGACTTATTTTGGGGTTTTATTAGTTATAATTCCATTTATCAAAATTTACAGAAACAAGTGCTTCAAATAAATCACTTCATGTGCAAAAGACCTGTTTAAGATTTTCACCATTTGAGTCCAATTACTGAAATAAATTAACTTAACATATTTGTTTACCTACATGCATATGCAGGTAAAAGGCTGCTCAAATTTTGGACTAAAAAAATCATAATCCCTACTCAGGTCTGTTTATAAACAACTTACAACTTTGTTATAACAGTACTATCCCACAAATAATACATCTAAAAAATAATAAAACTATGGTAGTAAATGTGTTATTTATTTATTTTTTAAATTAGCTTCCCAACAATTTCTTAAAAATTTCTGCACCTGAATTTCACTGAAGATTATTTGATACTAATGTTAATTTTTAGGGTAATACTTTATTGGGGTAGAAATTTTGATAAATTATAATTTTTTTTATATGGATTGGAGAGTTTACTGAAATATTTTTGAGACATTTTCCATTTTTATGGTTTTTATACCTGCTGTAGTTGACGCTTGTACTCGTCCCGATGGTTCCTCTTGATGTGTCTCTCCTTGGATTTGAGGTCTCTGAAAGTGATCAGGCAATGGAAACACTGCAGACTCTCATGGTGATCTGTAGTGCAGACGACAGACTTAGAAAGTAGTTCATGTTTAGTAACGTGTTTATTAAAAGTATTCACCCACATTTACATTTTTCCTTTTACCTTTTTTTCATTGGTTTTACAAATAAAGAATGATTAACTCGACTACAGTTTGCTAAAATGCATGTGGGAGATCACTAACTTAATCTAAACACTGATTGTAACAGGTGAATATTTATGCAATCACTTACTTTACATTAAATATTTTTCTTTAATTATCATTATTTTGTAGAAATCAATTTTAACTTTGGATTAAAGTCGGTTTAGATATGTATGTCTCTAAGTGAATGAGACAGTATGATATCCTTCTTAATTATTTTATTTTTTCTTTGACATTTTACTTCATTTCATTTCATCTAGGTCTGAACTTTGATTTCTACAACACATCAAAGAATACATTTCAACCACCTCTTCCGAATTTAAGAATACATCTTTGAGGGAATAACACAAAATAAAAACATCAATGGGGCAAGCAATGGGGAAGTCCACCTTAATAAACAGGTGTCACTCATGAACAGAGAAACCTGTATATTTTGAAAAAGAAGAAGACCAATGAAGGTTACTAATTCAGCCTAAAATGTTCCAATATTAGGTTATACTCTAAAAGCTTACAAATAAGACAAAGGAGACTTATGTGTTTACATGTTCTTTGTAGTGATAGTACAGTAAATATCAGCTTACAGTACTCAGGGTCGCCCACAGGGTCAGATTTGGTCTCTGCAGAAGAGGACTTCATTTCATTTCCAACAACCACTTGCTCTATTTTCATTTCCATCTTGATGCTTTCACCGAGCTCAGATCCACATCAAACTGTAAGATAAGCACAAAATTTTAGTTATCCATTATTAAAAGGACAACTAAACACGTTATAACTGCGTTATATCTCTACTCGGGCGTAAATTCTTTAGCATCCAAGATTGCGATAAATAGAAAACGTTGTAAAATTATGATAACCGTTGCACCACGATGGAGGACCACGCAGGGCAGCACGCAGCACAAGCTACGCCATTTGGTTTGAACTTAAAAAATAATTGAATTAAAAAACATTTTCTATGCCCGTTGTATAATTTATGCGATGGTTAAATGATCAATCATTCACTTAAAACAAATCCAAACTTGCTTTTGCACCATCTGCAGCGTCCACGGAAACGAAGCCGTTGTTTAGCCCCCGTCACGTGACATGGGAATAGAAAGTCTCGCGAGATTAGAGTTCACCACTACAAAGCTAGAGCAGAGCCATAGACATTATACGGCACTGATATTTAGTGTCCAAAAATTGTACTCAAGAGTAGCATTACTTCAGCTTATTTTTACTCAAGTAAAAAATAAAAAGTAGCCATTCAAGAAATTAAGAGTGAAATAATTATTTAGTAAAAAGCCTACTAAAATACTTAGTAACATTTTTAATAAGTAATAGAAGGTAGCAGAAATGATTGATGATCAAAACATCAATCACATCATATTTAAAAATATATATATATCAGACTAAAGTATAAAAATATGGGGAATATTGATATTTTAAAGCTCAAAATGAAAGCAATTCATATAAATAACAAAATTACAAAATAAAATCAGGCAAAAATCCATTTTCTTTTCAACGTATAACTGATCAAATTTAAACAAAAAGCTGCAGGCTAGTGTCTGTGTCTGGTAATTATTTTGGTTAAAACAAACTTGTTCTTCATTCAGAGAAGTCGCTCATAATGAGTAGAGTATTATTTAACTCAAGTAAGAGTAGAAATACTTCACAATAAAATTACTCAAAAAAAAAAAGAGTAAATTAGTACTTAATTTTTTTTCCCAAAAAGGTTGCTCAGGTTTCTTTGTAATTTTCCACAACAGTTACCTGGATCTGCCTGAAGTGTTTCTTGATGCTAGTTGACTATTGAGAATTGGAACAGCCGTATTCATACTCAGATTAAACTACACAGATGGAATCAATTTACTAGTTACATTTTTGGAAGCAATTGTTTTCCACAGATTTTATTGAGAAGTAAGAAGAGGATGAATAAAACTTCATGCCACATTTCTCAGCTTTCTATTTATGCTCTATGGTGGTCTGTCACACACAATCCTTTTAAATGCATTGAAATTTGTGATTGTTTTGCAACTAAATGTAGAAAAATTACCCTTCCAGCACCATCTTATCCTAAAGACATCATAGTTCCTAAAAAACTGTTTCTCTCACACTGGTAGGTATTCTCGCGGTTCCTAATCCATCTAAAAAATGAGAGCCATATCTTTCATCGGGTACTATGTTGTTGAACTGGCTCTTCTGATAATGTCTGAATGAAACACTGGAAATCAATTTTGTGATGAAAAACAGTGTCAAAGGTAAAGACCTAATATCTTTGCTCAAACAGAAAATAACTCAATATAGTGGTTATAATCAGATTTATGTCTTTACACCTTAAATACAGATACTATTTTAGCAGTACTTCAACTTTCATGATTCCTGTCAACATCAACGTAATCCCCCACAAACCATCTTTAAAGATCCAAAATGTTCTGCTTATATTTTTCAAATTTCTTTTCTTTCTTTTAAATTCACTCTTTCACAGATTTTGTATTAACCCAGAATACATATCCTACAAATTTAGTTACTATTTATTTCATAAATCAGACAGTGTTTACTTGAAAACTCCTACTACTCTTCAATTTTTGTGAATTATTAACAAAAATAATATTTAAAGTATTTTCATGTGGATAAATCTACTCCATAAGATTGAAATAAAGAATATTAGCATCTCAGTATCAGTTTTCTTTTCCACATACCAAAACTCCAAAGTAGGAAAAATACAAACAATTCAACTCTTAAAATCACCCAATAGTTTCAGGTAATAAATCTTTATTGGGATTTTCAAACACAACAAAAGTGTCACTCGAAGCTTCCCGATGAGGCAAAAAGACAGTACGTTATCCTTAGTTTAAATATTTCTCACAGACATGAAGTTAAGGGCGTTTGGAGGCAGAATGAAGAAATCAATATGTTGAGAACGAGATTTAAGCCACAGCCTTTTTCTGCTGCTGGTATTCAGCGATTCGGCTTTCCATCACGGGCCTGAAGTGCCGGATTAATCCCTAAAAACACAAAAAAAGAGATTATTTATGCGCAATATCACTTCAACATGCAACATCAAGTCAAAGAAGGAGCAAAGACGCAATGCTGGAAGACCTTCAGTCTGGGAATAAAAATATTTTTCCAAACTGAATTTCTTTTCCCGCATCTGAAATCCACTAAAACAAGTTCTGGACACTTTAAGACATTTCTCCCAAAACGCAGAGACTCAACAGAACCTCCTGCAATTGGGTTTTATCTCTGACTGTTGGAATGATTCCTCTTCTCCGACATGTCTTTACCTGAACGGGCCACGCTGCACCGTCACCCAGCGCGCAGATGGTGTGTCCCTCGATCTGCTTGCTGAGCTCCCAGATCATATCGATCTCCGCCGGCCGCGCATCGCCACGAACAAAACGCCACATCATCTTATTCATCCAGTCCACTCCTGCAGAAATCAACCAGAGCATCCAAAACAAAACATATTATTTTATTGTTTATGAAAATAAATCCTTAAAAAAAAATAACTTAATGAGAAGCATTTACCCTCCCTGCATGGTGTGCACTGGCCACAACTCTCATGTTTGTAGAACTCGATCAGTCGGGCGATGGCTCTGATGACGTCAGTCTGGAAAAGTGACACCAATCAACCAATGACCAATGCTACCGGCGTCTGGTCGCTCTGCAGAGGTGACGGACTCACAGATTTGTCCATGACGATTAGAGCGGCCGTGCCGAGGCCGGTCTGGGCTTGAATGAGGCCGTCGAAATCCATCAGCACCTCTTCACAGACCTTCTTGGGGATAAGGGGAGTTGAGGATCCTCCAGGGATTACAGCCAGCAGGTTATCCCAGCCTCCACGAACGCCACCTACCGCACAGATGTTGCTTTCAATTAAGTTGGGAATAAAAAAAAATGTAGTCGCTTATGTTAAGCCGTCCTAATCTTTGACTTTATGACCGTTCTGCTGAAGGAGAACATGGCAGATGGATTTAGGTCATCTCTTTGTGACCTTTCTACTTAATTACACTTCCAAAGAAATAGATTTAAAAACGCACATTAAGGAAAGACTCCTCCCTGTTTTTCAGACAAAAAAAACAACAACAAAAAAACACTTTTCTCGAGAATTCAGCAGATTTGGGTAATAACTATAGTTGCACTCACTCAGTTTACTTGAGTAACTTTTTTTTAGAAAATATGTACTTTTAGGAGTATTTTTACAACACTGTACTTTTTACTTTTACTTGATTTATTTTATTATGAAGTATCGCTATTCTTATGGTAAAATGTTGGTTTGTTTTAACCACAAATTTACCAGACAAAGACACACACCTGCAGTTTTTAAAGTTTTACACTGACATTTTTGGAAAATTGTTGTTTTAAAATTATTTTGTTTACATGAATTACTTTTATTTTGGTCCTTAAAATACCAAAATTTTTACGCAACTTTAGATTTTGGTCCAATTGAAGTAATTTTTAAATGTTAAATGATTAATGTTTTGATCGGTTACTCTGTACTTTTTCACTCTTATTTGAGTAATCTCTGTTTTTTATTGTCACTTGAGTAAAAATATGTTTACATAGCTCTACTTTTACTTGAGTAAAAGGTTTTTTTTACTCTGCCTACCTCTGGTTTTCAATTATGTTCAATAAAAAATAGAAAATGTTGACGTTCATCACCTTTTTAAATATGGAGGCTGCAAATAAACGGACTGAATGAAGGAAGAAACAACAGGGGAAACAGAAAGAAGGCAAGGACAAAGGAAGAAAGGAATGAAGGGAATGATGCAAGGAAAGAAGGAAGGAGGAAAAGGCACAGAAAATAAAAGAAGTTAGGAAGGGATGAAAGAAGAAAGCAAAAATGGGGCAAGTGAATAGAAAAAAAGGACGGAAAGACAAAAGCAGTGAAAGGATGCAGAACACATTAAAAGGTGGACACAAAAAGGAGCAAATGTCCCAATTTTTTACATCAGATTTATCGTCAGAATAATCAAAAGAGTAATCAATCACTAAAATAATCGTTAGTTGCAGCCGTATAAAAATGAAGGGAATGACATGAGAGAGACAAAAAGGACTGAATGAAGGCTAACATTTAGACGGTGTAATTAAAGGAATAAAATCTTTATTTTTTCCAAACTCAGACCTTTAAAGTGCTGAAATCAAATGTCAGACTTTCCCAGATGTTTAAAAACCATGCAGGAAACCCATTTGGATGTTTTCACCCAGATTTAAAAAACGAAAGCCGCCACGTTGATGCGTACCTGCGTGTCTCTCGATGAGCTCCTTCAGAGGGATGGACATCTCCTCCTCCACAGTGCAGGGGTGGTTCACGTGACCCGAGATGTTGAACAGTTTTGTGCCAGAGTTTCTCTCCCTGCCGAAGCTCACGAACCACGACCCTCCACGGCGACAGATGGTGGGCGCCACGGACACCGTCTCCACGTTGGCGACAGTCGTCGGGCAACCAAACACACCTTCATCAAGAGGAGGAAACGCGCGAGTTGCCAGGAGGAACCCACTGGGACGTACGGATGTTGTTTGCTGCCTGAACTCACCAACATCTGCAGGGAACGGAGGCTTGAGACGCGGCTTGCCCTGCTTCCCCTCCAGGGACTCGATGAGGGCGGTTTCCTCTCCGCAGATGTACGCGCCGGCGCCACGCATCACAAACACATCAAAGTCGTAACCAGAGCCGCAGGCGTTCTTTCCAATCAGCCCAGCAGCATACGCCTCATTGATGGCCACCTGAAAGAGAAGGATGGGTTCATTTTGATTCATTTATTGAAAAGATTTTAACGCGTTTCATTTAGTTGAAATCGTGTTCTGTTTTTGTATTCATGTTTCTGACGGACAACCGCAAACACAAACAACAGCGATGAACAACAAAGTGGCTTTTCTTGCCACACTGAAGAGTAATTTTTTTTAAACTGACTTTATTTATTGGAAGCAGTTTCACAAACAACAAAGCATTTTGACAGAAAGAACTTCCAGTTCATCATTTTCCAAAATCTTTTTAACCTCCTTTATCCCAGCAAAGGACAGTTCTGGGTATAAAACCAGTCAATATGAACCTGCAAACAGCATAGAATATATATAACAAAAAGCCAAATAAAAAAAATTAAGAACAAATTTTTTTAAAATGTGTTTTTGCTTCAAAAAATTATCTGAAATATATGACTGTTGTTTACAAGTTGTGCTAATAAGAGTTGAAGCTATTCAAGCCCAAATACTGTTTTAATGCAAAACATGTAGCAGCAGGAATGCTGATGTCAGCGTTTCTAAAGAAGTGTTTTTTTAATAAGTTACATGAATGATCCTGGATTCATGAAACACTTTGAAAGCTAAATAATGAATGATTGACCTAAATAAAAAGATTGAAACAATAAATATCTCTGTTGTTGAGTTCAATAATTTAGCACAAAAAAGGGTTTCTTTAAGTAAAAAAAACGTTGCTTATTTTGTATATATATAGTTTTCAATAAAAATGTGATTAATTAAAATGTTTAATCAAATCCCACTACTAAAAAACAAATAATTTATTTCTGAAATTTGGTAGAAATAGGGAAAATTTGACAAATAATAGACACCCATTTATGAAGAATCAATTACATATAGCTCTGGAAAAAAATAAGAAACCACTTAAAATTATCAGTTTCTCTGATTTTACTCTTTATAGGTTTATGTTTAAGTAAAATTAACTTTGTTCTTTTATTCTATGAACTACTGACATGTCTCTGAAATTCCAAGCAAAAAATTTGTATTTATTTGTAGAAAATGAGAAAAGGTCAAAATAACGAAACAGATCAGGCTTCAAATAATGCAAAGAAAACAAGTTCATATTCATTTAAAAACAAAAATCCTAATGTTTTAATTCAGGAAGAATTCAGAAATCAATATTTGGTGGAATAACCAGGAGGTTTTCAATGGGGTTCAGTGCAGTGGTTAATTTTTTCCACAGTTGTAGTTGTACTTGTAGTTTCCACAGTAATTTTATGTCAATACTGAAATGTTTGTATGTCCTTTTGCCACTTTCGTCTTAAAAAAATTGACTATTCATTATTTAGAAAGTTTAACACCAATAGATATAGTTTTATACATATTTTTTAATTAATGCTTTCTGCATTACACAACAGCTGTTTAATGAACTCTGTCACGGCGTCAATGTGCACACGTTCACCTGCAGGTTGGACGACTCGTTGTAAAACTCTCCTCTGATGTAGATGTAAGCAGCACGAGCCCCCATGGCCCGGCCTGCGATCAGGCAGCCCTCCACCAGCTTGTGCGGGTCGTGCCTCATGATCTCTCTGTCCTTGCAGGTTCCAGGCTCTCCTTCATCTGCATTCACCACCAGATACTTTGGCCTAAAATACAGACACAAAACTGGGTCAAGTCACGTAGGAAAAGCAGCAACAATTATGGAAAGCAGAATCAGTTTCCCATCGGATAAAACTGAACTGTAAGAGCAACAACATGAATGTGAGCAGAAGAACCGAACTAGGAGAGAAGTTAATAGATTAACTGACTGATAAACATTTATGAAATTCTTTGTTTTCATTTCAGCTATTGAGGAAATCAATGATTGGTTCAATAGTAAATACAAGTAGAAAAATTTTAACAAATATTTCTAGCTGCATTTAAGGAAAGAAAGCTGAACCTAACATTTACAATGGAACTGTGAAAAAAGTCTTGAACAAGGTTGAAACAGTTAAGCAGATAAATCATCATTTCATTGATTATTAAAATTATCAACTCATTTTGTAATCAATTAATCTCACGTTACACAAAAAAGGCAACTTTGCCGAGAGAACACACTATGAACAGTAATTAAGCCAAAACTATACAAATGCTGTAAAATAAATAAAAAAATTAAAAAAATTCAGTTAATCAAAAAGGAATCAACAGACCGTTCGCTGTACTTACTTTAATTCAATTTCACTTCCCTCTTCAACCTAAACCCAGATTACTAATATAATAATTACTTTCTTGACTCCATTTCTATATTATTGAAGGCTTTAAAACAAAAAATATAAGGAGGAGATCAGAGGTAAATCGGCCAGGCTCTCTGTACTGACCGGCCGTCACTGGGCTTGTTCATGAAACTCCACTTCATGCCAGTAGGGAACCCGGCTCCGCCTCTCCCCCGCAGGCCAGAAACCTTGATCTCATTAAGAATCCAGTCAACCCCCTTCAAAAGGATCTCCTTGGTTTTGTACCAGTCGCCACGCTTCAGTGCCCCGTTTAGCCTACCGGGAAGCAAAAAGCAGGTAAATATTGTAAATTATTCCTTTTTTAAAATCATTTTGATTGCCCAAGTGTACAGAATGAACGTTGTGATGTTCTGGATTAAGTAAAAGTCATGTTACCTCCAGTCATGACGGCCATAAAGATTTGTGAAAATTCTGTCCTCGTCTGCCAGTGGGCCAAATTTAGTTTTCTTTGGAGCACTCTGCTTAAAGAAAAACATAATTTTTTTGTATATGCTTTTTAAAAGTTAACGGTTCTAATTGAAACAGACAATGTACCTGTGCAGTGCTGTTGAATCGACAGAGAGTGGTCACGCCTCCTTGGCTGACCGCAGCCGGAGCGCGGGCCACGGCGCCCACCACCGAACGAGACAAGGACAGCATCCTTCCAGCAGCAAACACAAAGAGCAGCAGCTTTAATACTTCAGCATCAGAGCTCTCAAGTTATTTTAATTCAACAAGACAGAAATAAACACTTTTTTTCATCAGAAAACTAAAAATCTTTTAAAAAAGCTATTATTGGACCAATATTTTCCATAACACACAGCTCTTCATGTCAAAAACAGCTGCCAGAACAGAAACATGTGAGGATTGAAGTATATTTCTAGTGACAAGAGCAAATATAGTGTTAACAAAACATCCAACAAATGTATAAGTTATATGTCGCAATCACACTGTTAGGATCCAATAATTGCCCCATGTTGCTTGTACACAAACCATTACTGAATGCAAACAAACTTATCTTGCAGAACCTCCTGGACAAACTACAAAGGTTTCAAATCTACAAAATGTCAAATTATCTTGTAATCTTTTAAATTGGTCTTTGTCAGTTGTTCTCCAGGCTGTTTGAATGTGTTTCTAAATTTCTTTTTTTTGACTTCGACTGCTCACTTTATATGCAATCTTTGTAGTTGACCTTATCAAAATATTGGGAAAAATGTAGGAAAATTGGGCTAGTATACCACAAAAGCAGCAAGTTGTGTTGCTTTTGCATATTTGACCAAACCTGTGAAGTTTTTGGTGTATTTAAGTATGCTGTGCTAGTGCAGAGTTATCAAATATATTTGAAATTCACTACATTTATGACCGGGTTTTTTTGTTGTTTTTTTTTTTTTTTTTAAAGAAATGTTTTAAGTCACTTGAGGGCTGTTTCTCTGTATTGGATCTATGGTTTTATTTTTGAAACAAACAAAAAATTTTAACTGAAAAATTATTTTGAACCTGGGAAAACAAATTATAAAGTATATATTTTATTTAGCTCAGATACTTGTTTTATTCAGTTCAATAAAAGCATACTGTGTCGTAATTAGAATCTCAATGTAAAATCCACAAAAATAATAAGTGCCAAAATAAGACACTTATCGATGGTTACATCACGTTAACCTGTACATCCAAAACATCAACTTAAAAACAAAAACAACATGGCTGTTACTTTTAAGAACAATCCCAAAATTATACGTATTTTGATATTTCAGAGATTGCCTTGTCATATTTTGTGTTGTTACGTCAGATGAACAAAAGTAAGCTAAAATGGGAGAGAAATTGTGATCAAAGTAGTTGAGTTGTTACAATTATTAAAATTACTTATATTCAGTACA
>NW_006800108.1:1390973-1392519 GCF_000485575.1 Poecilia formosa
GGATCCACAAGGTGGCGGAAAAGCAATAACGTGATAACCGACAATCATAAACCCCAAAGAAGAAGACAAAGAACTGCACATGGTCTGTTGTGTTAAATGTTTGAGTGTTTCTCTGAAAAACTATCTTCTGTCCAGTTTTAACGAGCTTATCAAAAAGCTCCTGTTAACTGCTGCTGAAGGAACTTTCAGAGTTTAAAGAAATAATCGTCAAGTCGGAGGAAGAGCTGGATGATCAGCGGAGACGGCTGGATTTCTCCCGGACCCCCCGGATAATCTTACACCGATTAGGTAGGAAACACCAGCGTTTGGACGAAGGTTAATGTCTGCAGCTTTCTGTATGAGGATCATTTTAGTAAATGTTCTTTTCCCGTATAAATATTTTGTTAACACGTAAATGAACGCAGACATCACAATTACGCTGTGATGTCTGTGAAGTGCCGAGGTGCCGAAGTTTTTATTTTTTTGTCATAAATTGTTGTCTCTGGTGACATAGCGAATAACAAGCCAAAACACCCTCTCTCCTGTTTTTCCCGTTTTCTTTTTGATCCAGCCATTGTTTCATACAACCAGGTTAATCAGAATTTATGTATCAGAATCACAAACAATTTTTACTTGTTTATTTATTGTAAGGCTTCATGTTGTTTTGCCTATTTTACATATATTGTCCACTTGATGTCACAGTGGAGCAGATGAAGCACCGCGGTGCATCGGCTCATGAGTCCAGTGATTGGATGGAGTTCCTCAGGGCTTCATGAAGCTTCATCTCATCATCACTACTTTTTATTGTTTCCTCTGCTGCTCTGGTCAAAACCTACAGGCCCAACCCAGTGCATGCTGGTCCGATACTAGTCCCTATACTGACGGAAAATGGACCCACAGTTCTTCCTGTTTAACTTAGAAAAGTAAATAAGAAAGGAACAAAAACTGAACAACTATTAACGTACAAATAAACTCATGTTTGTAAATAAACCCCAAAGATATAAAGTGGACTAAAATAACATTTTTATATAGTTCAGAGTAATCCAAATCGCATCTTGACATAATGCAATTTACTGTTAAATATCAACAGTAATCCCTACTGCAATTAATTTTGCGATAAAATATATATTTTTAATCCGTTCATTTGAGAATTCTCCAAATGTCAGCTGGATATGATGACTGATCTGTCTCTCTGTCTACACTTTTTAATTTTCAAGTGTTTTTTTTTGGTTGATTTCTGTTTTAACGATGAAAGATTTCTCCTACTTACTTCAATAAAGTTAACAATAACTCTTTTTCTCTGTTTTCTTCTCCAGGTTCCCTGCAGTGTTACCAAGAGAGAAGATCCACTCTGGACCAGGAGGAGTTAGAACCTCTGCAAGGAAAACAAGACCAGGAAGAGAAAGAAGATTACTGCAGTCAGGGTGAAGAACAGATTGAATTAAAACAGGAGACTGATACCTGCATGTTGGTTCCTGTTGATGAGCAAACACACCAAACTGAATCAGAACCAAACAGGAACCAAGTCCTCTTAAAGGAAGCTGCTGAAGCTGAGAAGCAAAATCAG
>NW_006800108.1:1393290-1396063 GCF_000485575.1 Poecilia formosa
AAAAGCCGTTTTCATGTGGGAGCTGTGGAAAAAGTTTTAGTCAAAAACAGGAGTTAACTCAGCACATGAGGATTCACACTGGTGAAAAGCCGTTTTCATGTGGGAGCTGTGGAAAAAGTTTTAGACAAAAACAGGAATTAACTCAGCACATGATGATTCACACTGGTGAAAAGCCGTTTTCATGTGGGAGCTGTGGAATAGGTTTTTGTCGAAAACAGGAGTTAACTCGGCACATGATGATTCACACTGGTGAAAAGCCGTTTTCATGTGGGAGCTGTGGAAAAAGTTTTAGTCGAAAACAGGAGTTAACTTGGCACATAAGGATTCACACTGGAGAAAATCCGTTTTCATGTGGGAGCTGTGGAAAAAGTTTTAGTCGAAAACAGAGTTTAACTCGGCACATGATGATTCACACTGGTAAAAAGCCGTTTTCATGTGGGAGCTGTGGAAAAAGTGTTAGTCGAAAACAGCATTTAACTCGGCACATGATGATTCACACTGGTGAGAAGACGTTTTCATGTGGGAGCTGTGGAAAAAGTTTTCGTCACAAAGTCAGTTTAACTCGCCACTTGAGGCGTCACACAGGTTAAAAGCCATAGAAGTATTTTCCATACATGTCCTGTTCACTATTCAATTGATTTGGTTTAACACTAGAATGAAAGACTGGAGGGGTTTCATGTCTATAAAGCTGAAAGTTGTATTTGTTAAATGTGATAATTTGGATCTTCAAATTTGGATTCTTGGAGATGTGCAACCATGACGCATTTTCTTTCAGAGATGCTTTGTTTTTTTTTCTGACATATTCTGTATCAAAAATCAATACTGATAAACTGTATGTTATTGTATTAACATCCTGTTTATGTACAACGTGAAGAGCAGAGGGCTCAGCACACAGCCCTGAGGAGAGCCAGGACTGATGCTGAGAGCTGAAGTGGCTTTGGAGCCCACTGACTATTTCATACACTAACAGAGTTTGACCGGACATGGACTCCCTTCCAGAACATTCTCACAAGATTGGACTTGAGGGATTGAGGGGAGATCAAGCGCTGATTGTAAATATTGTTTTTATACATTTTAACCATAAGGATTTGGATCTAAGTCTTTCTTATTATAATTGTAATTATGTTCTTTGCTTTCATATTAGTCTTTAAAATGTCAGAATTTGCTCATAGGTTTATAGTTTTGTTTGTCTGATGACATAATTTTTAAATGTGAAATAAATCATAACGATTTGTTACTCAAAAGCCAAGCAGATTTTCTCTTTATATAGTGTTTTACTCTTACTTTAATAATTTCTTGGACAACCTGTGTTTACAATTTCATGCATAACCAAAGTCACTCCCTGAAAAAGTCCCCCAGAAGACANTTTAATATAAAAATGACCAAAATTACAGGAAAATAAATATAAGATTGCACCAACATCAGATCTCTGACGTAGCACTGAATTATTAGCTGCTGTTTAGAAAAACATCTGCATCATCAGCCGTCTGTGATGTACAGCAATATTTCCTTTCAGTGCTTACACTCTTTGCACAACGGTTTCAGACGGAGATAAATCTAAATATAGAGAGTGTTTTGGAAATGTAGATAAATGCTTCTTTAAATTAAAAAAGCAATGCAATGTGTACAAATATGATCTAATGTTCTTTGCCGTTCTATGACAGCTGCTTTGGAAAACTCACTATGTCTCAGGGTCAGAAATATTCATATTTACTCTGCATAATCAGTACAAGCAAAATATAAACATTTTGGCAGAAGCCCAGTCAGAGAAGGTCTAATTACAGCTCTACAAACATGCAAAGCAATTTGTCCCTCAAATTTAAATTTTATACAATTTAAAATATTACCACCACTCTATTAAAGACCTGTTTTGACCAAAACACTTTAGAAAAAATACGGATCTTAAGCATGTAAAACAAGAGGCAGTTGATGGAAAAAAAATGCAAACAAATTCAGTTTTACCTTTCCTCCTCCTGCCTTTGCCTCTCTTCCTGGTGAAAAGTGCTTGACAAGAATCATATATCAGCAGAATTTAAGTGATTCAATCTGGTAAAGTATAAACATACTGAGAGTTTTATTTATTTATTTATTTGTGCGTCTGATCATTTAAAAAGACATTATTCCTTGAAACCCAGTGTAACTATAAATCCTGACAATGACAAATGAGAAAAATAGGGTGATGTAAAAGTTCAGCACCACCTGCAGCTGCGTTCACAGTTGAGTTATTACATCACTGGTGCTTATCGGCCATCGGTATTAACCTCCATGTGACACAACATACAGATCTTAGGGATCATTTGAATCAGAAAGCTTCATGATGCACCACCATCTGCTGCCCCCATCCCAGTGCTGGGCAAGCAGAAATCCAGTCCATGAGGTCAAGTGGATTTTTTTTTATGTGTTTCTGCTTGAACACCTGATTTATATGGCTTACAGTCTATAACTTGTTTAAAAAAAACATGTGGATCTATAACTCTCAGTTATACAGAAGAAAAAACTGGAAAAAGCACTGACAAAGGTTTACTCAGTTTGTGAACATCAATAAAATCCACGTAAACATGTTGAGTTTTAATATTCAAGTGACAATTTCTAATTAATGAATGTGCAATAGTTTCAATCAAGTGATGCAGCATTCAACATCTGTATTTTTTTATTTTCTTTAGATCTGTTAAAAAGTGCTTTGTGTGTCTGGCTGGATTCTCTTTGTTGAAGTCCATAATTGCTTAATGTTGACTAAAAAATGTACTGGTTTCACAGGCTGATTATTTTACTT
>NW_006800109.1:0-2725 GCF_000485575.1 Poecilia formosa
AATCAATCAATCAATCAAATTTTATTTGTATAGCACATTTCAGCAGCAAGGCATTTCAAAGTGCTTTACATAATTAAAATAAAGACAGCATGTGAGAAAGAGATTTAAAAAAAACATCATTAAAACGTAAACAGTGAGAAAGAGAAATAAATAGCTGTAGAATTTTAGTTGAGAAGCTGTCAACTGGGACTCCAACCCTTTGGACTTTAGTCAAAACGCCGTTTGACAAGGACTCTAACCTTTCGGAAACAGTGAGAAAGAGAAATAAAAAGAAACTAATAAATAGATAAAAAGAAAAGATAAAAACATTAAAAACGTCAAAAACATTGAAGACATCAAAACCCACACTCTACTCCTAATTTAGCCATAAGTAACTCTAAACAGTTGGGTTTTAAGTTGAGATTTAAAGGCACCCAGTGTTTCAGCTGTTTTACAGTTTTCTGGAAGTTTATTCCAAATTTGTGGTGCATAGAAACTGAATGCTGCTTCTCCTCGTTTGGTTCTGGTTCTGGGGATGCAGAGCAGTCCAGAACCAGAAGATCTGAGGGGTCTAGACGGTTGGTACAGCAATAACAGATCTTTAAGGTATTGTGGTGCTAAACTTATAACTTATTCTCTAAATGATTAAATAAGCAAATGCAAAAATAAAATGTCAAAAATGTAAATAACTTTAACATTTCTGAGTGAAGAGCGATATGAGATTATCCACGTGGTGGCAGTAGATGTAGTTTAACTCTGCTAGGCCGTTTTATAACGTATATAAAAGGAAACTCCATTACCCATAGTGCGTCGCTTCTTCCGCTTCCAGCCATTCCATTTCTAAGATGGCGGACCGGCGGCGGAGGAGGAGGCGCGCGTCTCAGGACAGCGAGGACGACGACGAGTCCGGCTCGGGTTCGGACAGCGGGAGGTCCGGTTCTCCAGCGACAAAGGCCCGAGGCCGAGAACCCGATCCGGCTGAGGCGCCAGTGAGCCGGTCCGAGGCGAAAAGCGACGTTGAGTCCGAGTGTGTGAGTATCAGTCCGGGCTAACCCCAAGAAGCTAACCGTGGTTCCCGGAGCTGAGAGCTCTGAGTGCGGCCACAGATCTCATGGTCTCCCCGCTGTCTGAAGGATTTACAGAACCGTTAGCTCCCTGTTAGCTCAGCACGATGTCAGAAGAACATTAATTGTTATGTTCGCAATAAAATAATAAACATATTGTTTAGAAATAGCTCGATGATGAGATGTTTTTAGGGAACCAGACCGAAAGGCGCCAGTTAGAACACATTTATAGGGGAGACTAAATGCGACATAACACCTGCTGAGGCAGCCGGTCGTTACTCCGAGTTTAACGAATGTAATGTAGAAAGAAAGAGGTGTCGACATTATTATTCAGGCTATCGGGGAGCCACAAAGCTTGGGCCGTTGAGTGGACCCCGAGGACAGCCTGTGACCCCGCCGGGTGGTCCCCTCAGCGTGGGCCCCGCCGGGTGGTCCCCTCAGCGTGGGCCCCGCCGGGTGGTCCCCTCAGCGTGGGCCCCGCCGGGTGGTCCTCTCAGCTTGTGGCCCCGATGGTTAGTCCCCTCAGCCTGTGGCCCCCTGTGATTTCAAGACTCAGAACCCACACTGTTCAGCCTTATTTCAGAGTAAAACTATATTTGAAATTATTAATTCAGGTGAAAATGTGCTTCAAAGCAGAAATCTTAGTAATTATAACTGTTTATTTTAATGTTATCAAGTCTAATAAAAGTCCTTTGAGATGTTCGTGCTGTGGTAGTGGCTCTAATGGCAGATGGGGATTCAATGAGAGACTATTCTGTTATGAAATTGACTAAAGAAGCAGAAATGAGAAGATAAAAAAAATCCCATAAAAACATCCTAAAGCATTTCTAACCAGGCGAGGTGATGGAGGGATCAGGAGTCAGAAGTAACAAGAACCAGACAGGTGCAGCTATAGATCACTAACCAGCGGCTCTCAGATCTTTTATAATTCTAACAGTGGCAAAACAGGATAAACAAGCGCAATCTATTGGAGAGACACATTGGTTGAAAGTAGGCCTGTCATGATGAGACATTTCTCTGGACAATAAATTGTCCTGAAAGTTATTGTGATGGACAATGATATTGTCATGAGACCATTTTCAACTAATATAACAATGATAATAACATTAATGGCATTGTAATCCAAGAACACATTCTCAAAGGTCAATAAAATTGCATTTCTAACAAACATTTAAAACTGAAACTAGAAAACATTTTAAACATTCAAAAATAAATAAACAAAACAATTAAAGTGACAAAGAAAATGGATTATGAAGTCTCTTTAAATTGTCCTTTTACAAAAGGGCTTAGATGAAACTCAAGCACCAGACTGGAGACTTTCCTCTAGTTTTTGGTAGAAAGAGAGAAAAAAACAATCATAAAAATGGAAATGTAATTTATCATGCGATTAATTTACTTATTAATTATTGCGACAGGCTTGCTTGAAGGATGCAGTTTAATTGTGTTTTGTTTTTAACTCCAATGTGAAACATTTCAGTTTCAAGATGTTAAATCAGCAGAAAGTTTCTCTGCAGTCAGAAGTTCTTGTTGGAGTTGAACATCAACGTCTAACAGCTGCAGGAAAAACATTTTATTTACGTTATTTTTATTTATAGTCTCAAGTAAATGACTGAATTAATAAGTAACACGTTTTTTTTATAAAAATAGAGACAATGATGCATAAAAATATGAGATTATCAAAA
>NW_006800109.1:3502-7503 GCF_000485575.1 Poecilia formosa
TGACTTTGAGTTGATGTTTCCTTTTTTACTTGACATTATTTGATATAGGCAGGTTTATTTGACTCGTGTATAATTTATGGTACTGAGGATCTACTGTTAAATATTATTTTACTGATTGCAGGTTTTTCAATTGTCTTTTTAATTGAATAACTGCTGTATTGTGCCTTCAAGTATTTTGCATGTTTTATGCTTAAATTAGGTGACTTTATTACCAGATCATTTTTTTATTTTGTCAGATCACATAGTAGTATTTATACCTAAAGCAAAAAGTTGACAGTCAATCCAGGTGATCGGCAGAGATCGGCCTCATTGGTGATCGGTATCGGAATCGGCAGCAGGAAACCTGATCGGAGCATCCCTAGTTTTAACTAGACCAGAGTCTGGACTGAACAGAACTTTTGGTTCTGGAGAACCATCAAACCATCAGCAGAACCTGAAACCAGAACCACAGATTCCTGAAGGAAGATTTTACCAAAGAAAGCAAACCAGATTGGGTCAGCAGAAATTGGGTCTGTTGTGGTGAAGTTTGATTATTTAACAGAGATGCCACGGTTCTGTTCTGTAGAACCCGCTTCATGTTTTGGATTCTCAGCACAGATTTATGGGTTGCTTCTGTTTCTGTGGTGTTCAGAACGAAGAATAGATCCGAGCCCGGACGGGCTTTTTGTTTTTTAGAAACAAACTGAGACTTTCTGATCTCTTTCATGTTCTGGTTCTGATTCTGAACCTGTTCTTGTTTTGGTTCTGGTTTTGATCCTGTTTGTCTTTACAGGAAAGTGAAGACGGAGCAGGAGAAGGTAAGACCTGACCCGCGGCCCGTTGCAGGTTCTCTTGATCCGCTCTGTTGTCATGACGCCTGGTTCTGTTTCCTCCAGCCGTCCTCTCGGATTACGACAGCGCCGATCCGGAGGAGAACGCGTCCCACTCAGAGGTAAACAGAACCGGATCCGGCCGGTTCCGCTCTGTTGGGCCGGGACGATCACTCTGGTTTCTGTTTCTCTGTCAGGGAGGAGAAGAGGAAGAGGAGGGCTTTAGCGAGGAAGAGGCTCCAGCAGCAGCAGCAGCAGCCGGCGAAGCCAAACCCGCTGCTGCTGACGGTCCCACACAGGATGATGGAGAGGAAGAGGAGAAGGAGGAAGAGGAGGAGGCAGGAGGGTCCAGTAAGGAGGAGAGCAAGGCGGAGGAGAAGGGAAACCTGGCAGGAGAGAGGCAGAGCGGAGACGGACAGGTGGGAATTCGACTCGCCTCCAGACGGATTCCAGAATATTTTCCTTATTCTGCTTCCTGTTGAAGAAAGGGTCGTCATGGTTTCTTCTTCTCCTGTCCCTGACCTCCACACAGGAGTCCACCGACGACCCGGAGACAAAGACGGGAGGGAAGCCTGGTCAGCAGCTGGACGACGACGAGGACCGGAAGAACCCGGCTTACATTCCCAGGAAGGGTTTGTTCTTCGAGCACGACGTCCGCGGACAGACTCAGGAAGAGGAGAGGTGAGCCGCCGCTTCCCTGTCAGCCTCAGCGCCTCTAGAAGGAGGTTTACCTGTTCCTCCTCTTCTTCTCAGGCCTAAAGGTCGGAACAGGAAGCTGTGGAAGGACGAGGGCCGCTGGGAGCACGACAAGTTCAGGGAGGAGGAGCAGGCGCCCAAGAGCCGCGAGGAGCTCATCGCCATCTACGGCTACGACATCCGGAACGGCGGCGGCAGCGGCCCTGGAGACCGGGCGTACAGGCAGCGGAGACCCAGGTGAGCTGGTTGCCATGACAACATACCGTACCACCACCACCAACACACGGGTCTGAACGTTGGCTTCACTGGTTCTGATGGTCGGAAACCGAACAGAACAACCTGGAAATGAATGAATCTCTGCTGCTGTTCCTCAGGTTGTCATGGCAACAAGTCATTTACATAGGAGCATTGGGTCAAATGTAAACGCTGCACAGACACCACGGACCAGGATGAGCAGGCTCAATTATTAAGTTAGTGTAATGGAGCTTTACTTCCTGGATTAGAAAGATAAAATTAAAGATTTTGGCCTTTTTACTTTCAGAGTTTTACATAATTTATATTATGAAAGTGAAAAATGATTAACTGTCACTTTGGTCTTTAAACTTTAGGCTGCAGGCCATGAGCAGGTATTTGTTTTTAGGATGGTATGTGAGGAGTGTAAGCTGTCTGGCTGTAGGTGGCGCTGTGGAGCTTCAGAACAGCCAGGATTTATCAGCTGCTGACTGACTGAGCAACAGCTGACATTTAAACGGGGCCTGTTGTACAAAATTCTCTTTGCATTTTTTATACTTTTTATTTTGATCTCGGTCTGAAAAAATAACTTGGACGACTTTTGGAGAAAAGCAAATGTTTTATTGGTGTTAGGAAAAGAGCAGTTTTAAAAACATCCTGATTATTAAGTCACATTTGGTGCCACCCTGTTACCTAGCAACCGCAGAACAGAGCTATTTGCAAACTGTTCCTATCAAATTTTTTATGTGTATTTTGTTAGGAATGATTAATGGAAATATCAAAATTTAAAATAACTTCCTCAATTTTTCAATAAGACATTTTTGCTCGTTTGATCTGGTTTTTGGCTTTTCCAGGAGAGTTAAAGTCCTAAATAAATTTTCCAAACAAATTCTGATGAACGCTCCCATCCATTAGGGTGGGACAGTTGTATCGTTTATTGTGAAAAATTTCAGCTAATGTTAAAAAAAAAAAAAAAAAAAACCTAAAATGTTATTTTAGTATTTTATTTTTCAGGTTTTTTTGGGGGGTTTTGTTTTTCAGAAGAGGATCAATAAATATTAATCAAACAGAAAATATGATTAACTAAAGTCTCTATGTGCAGTTTAGTGATTTAAATCACACTTTAAGTAGAAGCTAATATAAAATAGGAATGTTTTTCAAGACCAGCGTTTGTGTTCTTCTTCGTTTTTATCGGTATCACCATCCTCCTCCCGTCTCCTCTCCTGCAGGCAGAGTTCTCCTCCTGGCAGAGACAAGCGGTGGAGAGATGGGCAGAGACCGGCCCGGACCTGGCAGAACCGAGGAGGAGGACCGCCTCCACCTTCTACTGTCCCTCCACCCTCCTCTTCCTCGGCGTTTCCTCCCCTCTCTGCTGCTCAGCGGAGCAACAACTCCTCCAGACCGCCGCCCTCCCGCAGCAGACCCCCTCACTACAGCCAAGCGCACCCGTTGTCTCAGTCAGAGTACAGGAACAATGAATCCAACGCACCTCAGGTTCATCCCAGAGAGCGGCACGCACCAAAATCTCAATTGGACCTGCCGGGAGACAGAGGCGGGTCCGTTAGAGGTGGACGGGTCCACGGAGGAAGAGGAGGCTCCTCTGTGGTCATTGAGGAGGTTTCAGACAGCCAATCGGGCGCAGCGGAGGACGGTCCGAGGTCAGAGTCTGCAGCAACGTCTGCAGCAGGGCAGCCGGGCGGGTACCAGTCACCGAGACGACAGCAGCAGGAACGAAGAAGCAGCGGGGACAGAGCTGCCTCCAGATTGGCTGCCTCCACTTCTGACCCCGCCCTCCAGTCTTCAGCAGCCAATCGGGAAGCCTCTCCGCCGGTCGAGCGCCCTGTTGAACGTAAATCATACTCTCTGGCCCGCAGGACTCGCTCGCGGCCATCGGACCTCGGCAGCAAGCAGGCCTCAGTGGAGGAGTCGGCAGCGGGGGGAAACAGCTCCTCACCCAGCAGCGGGGGGGGCAAGGGCTGGACGGGGGGCAGCAGCGAGGGGGGAAGTCAGACAGCAACGGGCGGGGGAGGGGTCGCCGAGCTGGACCAGGAAGTGGCCCGGCTCAATCTGGTCCGACAGACCTGGAGTCAGAGTCCAACGTCGTACGTACGCTCCGAGATGAGAGGTGAGTCCCTCCATACTGGGAGTACAGAGACCCCGTTAAACCAGTCCCTCCATACTGGGAGTACAGAGACCCCGTTAAACCAGTCCAACTGATTGTTTTCCCAGTCCAGCTGATCCATGTCCTAGTTAAACCAGTGTACC
>NW_006800109.1:7691-22201 GCF_000485575.1 Poecilia formosa
AGAGGTGAGTCCCTCCATACTGGGAGTACAGAGACCCCGTTAAACCAGTCCCTCCATACTGGGAGTACATAGACCCAGTTAAACCAGTCCCTCCATACTGGGAGTACAGAGACCCAGTTAAACCAGTCCCTCCATACTGGGAGTACAGAGACCCCGTTAAACCAGTCCAACTGATCCATGTCCCAGTTAAACCAGTGTACCTCTCTGCAGGTCTTCCCAACCCCATCCACATGGCCGGTGGGCCGCCTCAGTACTCCAACATGGAGGAGATGAGCGTGGGCTCCAACCGGGCCAAGCGTTACTCCTCCCAGCGCCAGAGAGCCGTTCCAGAACCGGCCCCGCCCATGCACCTGGGAGTGATGGAGCCGGGACACTACTACGAGCCCAGTAAGATTCCCCCCAGTTCAACCAGTAGGACATTAGAGCTGGAGTTGAAGAACTAGAGATAAAGTTCTGATAAAACCCGATCAATCAGAACCATCACACTTATCAGTTCTGTTAATGTTTGTGGAAAAATATATTTTTATGCGTTTTAACAAGGTTCTGACTGCTCCTTTGATGGAGGTTTTAGCTCGGGTTTTTTTTTCGGTTCTGATTCTGTTAGAGCTGCAGCTCATCCGAGTCCATCTGGGTCTATCCGGGTCCTGATGATGCTGCTTTTCAGGAGTTTTCTACTAGAATCCAAACTGAAAATGCAGCAGATCAGTTTTCAGATTATTGCTGCACCTCCTCTGTTTCACCAGCAGGGGTCAGCAAAACTTCAGCAGTGTGTCCAGGTTTAGAACTGCGGTCAGAACCTCGGATTGAGCCGTTGGTACCGGATTATGAAGTTTAACTGGAATCAGGTCCAGATGGTGTTAGGTCTGGAACTAATGATTATTATAGTTATTGATTAATCTATTGATTACTCTGACAATTAATCAATAGAAATATGGCACATTCTGCATTTAACCACTTATGCCTTTTTATCCAATATTAAAAATACACTAGTAGATGCAAATAAATTAATAAATTCATTCATTAAATAAGAAAATAAACATTTTTATAGTTTATTAACAGCATTCGTTTAATTTATGCTTCATCAACTAAAAATATGTTTAACATCAACATAAAAAAACTGAACATGACTGAGCATCAACACAGTGTAGGGCTGATCTTTTGGCTATTTAACTGATTAATATTTGGATGAAAATGTTTAATAGTAGATTTTGTTAACCAGGTGAATGAAAAACTGTCCCATTGGGGACTTTAAGGTAGAAATGTAATATTTTTTTTGTACATTTTTGGTTTCATTACCACTCTGAGGTTGTAGTTCCAAATAGTCTTTTTTTTTTTTGTCTGTATACTACAGTTAACGATTAATCAATTACTGAATTAGTTGATTATTTCAATAATTGATTAATAACGATTAATCGTTTTAGTCCTAGATGCTTTATTTATTAGCTGTGTTGCAGCTGCTGGTGTTTTCCTCTGATCACCTGTTCTGCCCCCCCCCAGTGTCCTACCAGGGACCAATCTACACCCACGGAGAAGGCCCCGCCCCCATCCCGCCCCAGGGCATGCTGGTCCAGCCAGAGATGCACATCCCTCATCCTGGTGGGTTTCCTTTAAATTCACCATTTCACAACCCTCCTTGGTCGCCCTCTCACCAGGGCTTAAAGAGCTCCGGCCGGGGGCCGGATTTCCGGCTTTTGACCAAACGTCCGCCTCAACCAAACTGTAGTCTCCAGGCTAGACCGGAACGTGTCGGCGGCAACACATCTAAATTTGCAGTACTGTAATTCTGCCACACGTAGCGCTATCTGAAAAATTCCAACGGTTTCTGAAAGGGGAGACGTTGCACTTTCCAGCAAATATCGGGTTAATACGGTAACGTCACAGCTGCAGCTGCAGAGAGTGTAATTAATCCGGGGGGCACTCGTTTAATAGACGGTAAATTGCGAAAATAACTTGCTGGATATTGAAAGTTCCGGTTGTTATGGATACATGGGTAAGTATATCATCTCACAGGACATTTAAAGAACTACTTACAATTAAAATAAGGAAGGTTTATTTAGTCAGATGTTTGAAACTTGGGCGTAAAGAGCTCCGTCTGGGGGCCAGACTTCCAAGCAAAGCGAGCATTGGACCAAATGGCCTGCCTCAACTAAACTGTAGATAATAGACAAAGATGTCTGCCAATCAGAATTCTAGCTCCCGTGTTCTTGACCAATGACTGTAAAACGTTTTGTAGAAAAGAAGCCCATGCGTTCGGTTAAATCAAATGCGATATGAATGAAGATGGAGTTTGTCTCATCCGGTAAAGAAACACGTTTACTTGAGAAAGGAATTAAAAACAGGTGGCGCTGGGCAAAGGAAAAGGGACAAGACGGGAAGCTGGCGGACGTTTTTACAAAAGGGGGGCGCTGGGATTCCTCTGGGGGGCATTTGGTTGAAGGTAAACTTTACACCTACAGTCACAACAATACCAGTTTAGACTGTGAGCAACTTCCCAAAATTGTATTGTGTAACATTAAAACATGCTTGGATGCAACTGTATCGATGGCAGCTCTTCTTCTGTTCAGTGTTTGTAGCTTCTTGGCACAGCTCCGCTGTGTAACGCTGACCGCATCAGGTCAGCGTTACACCGGCTGATGACGTTGCTGTGATTCACTTTGTCTGCTGTCTGATTTTCTAATATTTTATGTTTTATTGAGGATTTTTGTACATTTTTTTTGGCAGTTCTGTGATTGTCAAAGCAGCAACTTGTATTAAAAAGTGTTTTATTTCTGTTTGGATGCTGCCCGCTTCCATGGAAGGACAACAGAAAATCGCTCTTATAAACATGTAATTACTAAAATCACGATACCCTCACTGTGTGTCCCTCTGAAAAATGAACCCATTTAAATAAAGAAATCCCTCCATGGTGATACCACGATAGAGAGCGTTCATTTTATAGCGTTAAGACCGGAGCTGTAAGTGGTCCGGTATGAAACGGGGGTGACAGAACAACGGTACCACAGCACTTTTAAATTTCAATGATCAAAATTGTTTCTGTTATTTTAAAAAGTTTATGTCAGTCTGCCTTTTCCCCATCGATACGCCCTGCACCTTAGGGGGTAAAAACATAAAAAAGACGCGCACATTGGGCAAAACTCTGAAACAGGAGAAGCAGGACATAAAACGGAGCGATGATCTAGATGTGAATTATGGCATAAAAACAGAGAATCCGACGCTGAACAGTGAAAAATCAACACATGATCTGAAACATGACGATTTGGCGGCGCAGCAGGTGATGAGTGAAGATTAATGATGGTCAATAAACGATAAAATAAAACCAACAGGACAGAAACTAAAGTGGACATGGCAATAAACCGAGAGGACAATACTAATCAAAGGAAACTAAAGAAATGAATGAAGAAGAAAATGCAAGAATAAACTAAGAAACTAAAGTAAATACAGAGGAATAAACTGGTATGGCAAAACCTTTCGAGCAATAATTAATACAGAGGACTGTATGGCAAGAATAAACAGACACTATTTCCAGATAAAAGGTAAAATAATATTGTTGAAGTGCCATGGGTTTGTTGAGACCACATCTAGTACTGAGAATAAATATATCTTATAGACCATAACAGTAAATAACTGATCACATATTTAACAACTAGAAAATGACAAAGAACAAGAATGGGAGGTGGTGAGGGACCTGGATAAAGGCTGGTGGGCGCTGGCCTGAAAAACGTTGAGAAACACTGATTTCGTTGGTAATGTTTCATGTTCTAAATTACTTGCAAAAACATTGACTTGAAAGGACTCTTATTTGCCTGTAAGGCTTTAGGGCGCAGACATTTTACATTTTGTTTTGAGTTGAAATGAACTGCTTGTTTAGCTTGTTAATTGTATTGTTAGATGCAATTGTTTGCACTATAAAAGACACTTTTTATTAAACTGTGGTAATAGCAACGCTATAGTTAATTTCTATCATAACTAAGTTTCTGGCTCAGGATTTTTTTTTACTTTAAGCCCTGCCTCTCACTCTGCTGCCTCTCTCTCTCTGCAGGTCTCCATCCCCANTGACCAATGACTGTAAAACGTTTTGTAGAAAAGAAGTGCATGCGTTCGGGTAAATCAAATGCGATATGAATGAAGATGGAGTTTGTCTCATCTGGTAAAGAAACACGTTTACTCGAGAAAGGAATTAAAAACAGGTGGCGCTGGGCAAAGGAAAGGGGACAAGACGGGAAGCTGGGGGAAATTTTTACAAAAGGGGGGCGATGGGATTCCTCTGGGGGGCGTTTGGTCGAAGGTAAACCTTACACCTACAATCACAACAATACCAGTTTAGACTTTGAGCAACTTCCCAAAACTGTATTGTGTAACATTAAAACATGCTTGGATGCAACTGTATCCATGGCAGCTCTCCTTCTATTCAGTGTTTGTAGCTTCTTGGCGCAGCTCCGATCCTGCTACTAGTAGCTTCACCGCATCAGGTCAGCATTACACCGGCTGATGACATTGCTGTGATTCACTTTGTCTGCTGTCTGATTTTCTAATATTTTATGTTTTATTGAGGATTTTTGTACATATGTTTTGGCAGTTCTGTGATCATGTCAAAACAGCAACTTGTATTAAAAAGTGTTTTATTTCCGTTTGAAAGCTGCCTGCTTCCATGGAAGGACAACAGAAAATCGCTCTTATAAACATGTAATTACTAAAATCACGATACCCTGACTTTGTATCCCTCTGAAAAATGAACCCATTTAAATAAAGAAATCCCTCCATGGTGATACCTCGATAGAGAGCGTTCATTTTATAGCGTTAACACCGGAGCTGTAAGTGGTCCGGTGTGAAACGGGGGTGACAGAACAACGGTACCACAGCACTTTTAAATTTCAATGATCAAAATACCAAAATTGTTTCCGTTATTTTAAAAAGTTTATGTCAGTCTGCCTTTTCCCCATCGATACGCCCTGCACCTTAGGGGGTAAAAACATAAAAAAAGACGCGCACATTGGGCAAAACTCTGAAACAGGAGAAGCGGGACATAAAACGGAGCAACGAACTAGATGTGAATTATGGCATAAAAACAGAGAATCCGACGCTGAACAATGAAAAATCAACACATGATGTGAAACATGACGATTTCGCGGCGCAGCAGGTGATGAGTGAAGATTAATGATGGTCAATAAATGATAAAATAAATCTAGCAACAGGAAAGAAACTAAAGTGGACATAGCAATAAACCAAGAGAGGATAATACTAATCAAAGGAAACTAAATGGAAATGAATGAAGAACAAAATGCAAGAATAAACTAAGAAACTACAGTAAATACAGAGGAATAAACTGGTATGGCAAGACATTTCGAGCAATAATTAATACAGAGGATTGTATGGCAAGAATAAACACACTATTTCCAGATAAAAAGTAAAATAATATGAAGTACCATGGGTTTATTGAGACCACATCTAATACTGAGAATAAATATCTTACAGACCATAACAGTAAAGTACTGATCACTTATTTATGTTTTTAATTAGATTTGATATATTTATTTCTTCAATATCATTTTTCATGTCAGTATTAATGTCATGAGGCTGTTCAGTGACTCCATGACACTTTCAATTTGACTCATTAGGATTTGATTAAGAACCAGATTTGTTCTTTGTAATTTCTGTCCAGTAAAACTATTAATCTATAATCAATAGACAGGTTTATATAAAGATATAATCCATGTTTCTGTCTCATATTTCTATGGCATTAAAAGGAACTTTTGTTTTTCCACTGAAAGCTCTGGTTTGCACAATAAATGCCATGTGGGTGAAATTTTATGGATGATGCTCTGATGTCCCATTCTCCTGAAGGCAGCACAGAGCTGCGCCACCAGAAACTGACAAACACTGAATAGAAGAAGAGTTATGATTAATGTAGTTACAGTTCTGTCAATGTTTTAGATCAAAGTTTAAACTGGCATGTTCATCTTTTATCTGGTCATTTTGGGGCATATTTAACAACTAGAAAATGACAAAGAACAAGAATGGGAGGCGGTGAGGGACCTGGAAAAAGGCTAGGGGGCGCTGGCCTGAAAAAAGTTGAGAAACACTGATTTCGTTGGTAATGTTTCATGTTCTAAATTACTTGCAAAAACACTGACTGAAAGGACTCTTATTTGCCTGTAAGGCTAACCTTTAGGGTGCAGACATTTTACATTTTGTTTTGAGTTGAAATGAACTGAAGTTTGAGTGTTTAGCTTGTTAATTGTACTGTTAGAAGCAATTGTTTGCACTATAAAAGACACTTTTTATTAAACAGTGGTAATAGCAACGCTATAGTTAATTTCTATCATAACTAAGTTTCTGGCTCAGGATTTTTTTTTACTTTAAGCCCTGCCTCTCACTCTGCTGCCTCTCTCTCTCTGCAGGTCTCCATCCCCACCAATCAGGAGCCCCCATCGCTAACCCCGCCCTCTACGGAGGCCCACCTGTCTCCCTGTCACCGGGGCAACCACAACAGCTGCTGCCTCCTCCGTTCTACCCTCCTCCTGGGGTCATGACCTTCCCCTACCCTGCCATGTATCCAACCCCACAGGTGAGACCGGACCACTGCTCATCAGAACCAGCAGAACCTCCAGACCCAGTGTGACCTCTGCTGTGTTTCAGGGTCAGGCCCAGGTGACGTACGGCGGCGTCACGTACTACGACACCATGCAGCAGCAGGCCCAGCCCAAACCGTCGCCCCCCCGCCGCACCTCTCAGCCTGTCACCGTCAAACCCCCCCCTCCAGAGGTTCCCTACGCCTCAGAGTGACTCCGCCCTCATCTCCTTCCCCGCCCCCAGGCTCCGCCCCCACCCTGACCTCAGAGCTGCAGGTGAGGCCTTAACGGATTCCTCTAGAGCTGGGCGATTAATCGAGAAATTCAATTTGATCAAATTTTTCGTTTATGAAGATTTACTTTTGGAAAATCTGGATTTTATTTTCTGCAAAGCACTTCTTGTGTTTCCATATAGTGGTGCCAGTTCAGGCTGAAACGATTAATCAAATTAATCATGATTAATTGATCATTGAAATGACTGACAACTCATGTAGTAATCATTAACTGGAGTATAGAAACTCATTGAAGGGCAGTTTGCTGAGAGAACAACACACTTAAACCAAAACTGTACAATAAATGTATATATTTTGTATTTAAGATTCAAATCAACACCCACCTCTAACATCCGCGTGCCCAAGACCTTCCATCTTGTTACAGTTTCTATTTATTTGGACTTTGAATTCAGGTCAGTTCTATGATGAAATATAACTGATAAGTTTTTTTTTGTTTTTTTTTATGAAAATGGTTCTAATTTTCCAAGAATAAAGTTGTAATATTTGGAGAATTAAATACTTATTTCATCATCAGAACTCCAACACATAAATACAAAAAAAATTATTTAGGCTTTTATCCAATCGTTTCTGTCGTAATTTTACAATGTTCTTCTGGTAAAATTTTGTTTAATTATGCTTCTCATAATTAAATGAGAATTTCCTACTACTTGCTGTACAACTCACTAATTTCTTTTAATAAATAAAGGGAGAAAAAACAGATTAAAATCAGATCTGGTATGGAAAAAATCAGATATTTTATTTTGAAGCCTTGTCGCCCAGCCCTAGTTTCCTCCTGCTTCAGGTTTTCTGACTGGTGATTGGTCTGTGTGCAGGAGCAGGGTGGGAGGGGCAGTGAGGTCCAATCAGACGACACCGTGAGGGGGCGGAGGGCAGGACGAGACGGACTCTTCTGGATCAGAACTTTCCTTTATTTCCTTTTCAGTCACTCTGCCGGACAGACGGACGGAGCCGACCCGCTAACGACTTCCTGTCCGGTTTGTCTGAATCCACTCTAACGGTTATAGCTCTACATGATCCAGCTGCCAGAACTGGACCGGGTCAACCACTCCAGTTCTGTTCGGATCACATATTTTAGATGCAGATATTTTATGAAAATAAATAAATAAATCCTTCCCGGTAAACGGCGACGTTAAAACCTAAAAGCGCAGGTCCAGAGACCTGCCTCCGTTGGCGCCACCTGGTGTTGCTTAATGTTGCTGTAAATAGAAGCTAACTGTAAATAAAATCTGGAAGAGATGAAATAGATCCGTGAACTTATTGTAATCAGAACGCTGAGTCGTCGGCAGGGACCTGAATGTTACGGTGGAGTAATTAGAGAGAGAAATAGTTTGTCTTCCTTTTGTTAAACCTTTCATTTTCATACTGTTGGTTTTACCTTTTTTAATTATTATTATTTGTAGTAGGTGACCATCTGCTCTGATTTTTGTTTTCATGTTCGGACCAGAGCGTAGCAGAACCCCAGACGGACCCATTATTAACTGAATTTTACGGTTTCCAGGATAAAAATTTCCTTTTAATTCTTTTTTAGTTTCTGCTCATCTGTTTCTGCTCAGTTCTCTGGAACGTCTTTGGTTGTTGTCAGATTAAAGTTTCTGATTCTGTCCTGAATGTCTCTGACCCGTTCCTGACCCACCCAGACCAACAAAACCAGAACTTCTTTGGGTCTTTTTTTTATTCAAGATGCTTAGAAAACAAGCAAAGCTTAAAATGACCTTTCACCTGAATTTTATGTTAAGATAATCTTATTCAGGATAATGTGTCCAACTACAGACTAACAGACATAAATATAAGGCAGTCAAAGTTTATGATTACAGGTTTTTAATGTTTTTTGATTTCTCTCTACCACTCACTAAAAGTTCTTGTGAAATTCAGAGAAAAACTGTCTGGTAGAACCAAGATTGCAACATTTATTACATTTTCAGCTGCTGCGGTTCACTTTCACACTCACCACATTGTCAAACAAACCAAACCCTTAAAAAATCAGTTCCTCTCCTCACCTGTGGGGGCGCTGCACCAAGAACAACTGAGGGAAACGACATGAAAACCTCAAGACATGAGCGCAACTTCCTTCACAAAATGTAAACAAAAATGTAGTAGAATCAGATTCTAGTGGTTGTAGGACTTCTCTTTGTCTTTGGTAAAAAAAAAAAAAAAAGCCATTTCTCCTCCTAGTGCTTCACTCTCATGTCTGTTTTGGTTGCTTTTACCCATAATTCCCTGTCCTGTAGTCCACTTCCTGCTTGTAGAGTGTTTTCCAAACTGGTTGGCATTCACATATGAATTGGAACCGCACCAAAGTTAACTTCAAATGAACAGAGATCTAGGTTTGTAGTTTCCAGACTTGGATTGAAATGGACTAAACTGGGCTGGTGTGAATGCATCTGTTTAGTTATTGCAATAACACGTCAAAATATTTTTCTGCAAAAAGTTTGTCTCCATACGTGGTGACCTTCTGGTGACCCAAGCCGAAGCTATTGACACTAGATGAAGTCGCTTGGCTTTTAGCCAATCAAATTGGGTTCCTTTGGTCATGTGACACCAGTGTTTCTCCAGGCCAGAGGTACATCTCTGAATTATAGAGAGAGGAGCTTTTTCTCCTAAACAGAATATTCTCATACTGCTTGACGCCCATTTGAGTCGTTAACTTTTCATCGAGTCGAACTCGGGGGGAATGTTTGACCTGATGACAGCTAATGCACCACCCCGTCTGCAGACACATTGACCTCTGACCCAGCCCATCCGACTGGCCTCCAGCCGAGCCTAATTTGATTGGCTAAAAGCCGCTTGATTAGATGTAGTGCTGATTGCTTTGGCCTGGGTCACCAGAAGGGCATCATATTTTCTGCTGGGGAGTTTGAAGAACAAAAAATAACTTGATTCTTATAGATAATTGCAGATTATAAACATTCTATAATTAACTAAATCAGTTTGATTTTTGTGAGAGTGTATTTCTTTCATATATCTGTAGCCTAATGCCTGGTCTTTATATGTACAGACCCATCCAATAAATTAGAATATCACTGAAAAGGAACTTTATCACTACGTGAAACATATTAAAAAGATTAATTACACACAGATTGATGTTTGTAAGCATTCATTTCTGTTAATTATGATGTTTCACTTTCAGGAAATTAAAACATGACATTTAAAATCAAAATATCACATCAGATCATTAAAAAAAAATATTTCAGAAATGGGGGCTTAATGAAAAGCAACTTAAGTTACAGATTGAACACCTGCAGATGTTTGATACTGAAAACCTTTCCAACCTTCAGGTAAGTTATTGAGAAGCAGAACAGCAGTGGTGTAAAAGTGGCAGTATTTGACTAGATATCATAGCAATTTTGCATTTTTTGTAATTTAAAATGTTTACTTTTGTGTATGTAGTTTTCAATTAAAACACAATTGATTACAGACCCTACAATTAACTCTATTATAAATTTTGATCAAGTCCAGCCACTGATATAAAGCTAAATTTTACATAAAATCCCCCCCTTTAAAACAGAACCATGGATGGACTGGTTATAAGCAGTCTGCTGATAATCAGACTGCTTATAACCAGAACCGGTTTGGACAGCAAACCGGTTCTGGTTTGCTGTCCAAACCACAACCGGTTTCCAGAACGCATTCCGACTTTTCCGGAATTAGACGCTACTGCTGCTGCTGCTGGGAAGCTTCCAGGTCTTAAAATGCAACTTTTAGTTGCGTCGCTCTGCTTCACACCTGAGTCAAATAATCAAGTCATTAGTAGGAATCCGGAGAGTTTATTTGATTTATGGGTCCGTTCTTCATCCCTGAAGCTTCACACCTGCTGGTTTTATTTATGTGAACATGAATATTCATGAGCCACAGGAGGCGGGGCTCTTATATAAACTCCTGCCACCAATCAGCAGCCGGACAACCTCGTGAATATTCATCGGCAGCTCAAACACAAAAGGAGCCTCAGCTGTTACACCCTCCCTCCCACCTCCTGCAGCTGTAACCATGGCAACGCCTTCCGCCTGTGATGGACATCAGGAGGTTGGAGAGCTTTTTGAGTAATTGGCTTGTTAACTGATGCACCACAGAGGAGGATGGTGAGAAGGTCTCTGATTGGCCAAGAAACTGCAGAGTTGCAGATAACGAGCCGATGAGAGCAAGGAGCCTCTCCTCACTTCCTGGTTTGAATCTATGACGTGATTACAATCATAGGATCAATAAAATCAATCAGATTCCTTGTCTTTGTTCTTTATTTATAGCTCCTTGATATTTTTCTTTTTTCATTTTTCCTCACTTTCCATCTTTATGTCTTTATTCTCTTTTTCTTTGCATTATTTTGTTGCAGTTTTCTCCTTTGATTCTACGCTGAGGGTTTCATTTGAAGGAATATAATAAATTAGTAAAGCAATGCAGCTGTTTAAAGTCTTAAATCCAGCCGAGAAATACAAAAGCAGGCCACCGGTTTCTACTTTATGAAACTCAGAAGACACAGACAACGTCAGAAACATACCAGGACATTTTAGCTTTATAGAGATGCTTATTTTATTTTCCAGCTGGACTCGGTACCGACCCAAACTGCTAAAGGTACCAATACCTTCTTCAATCACCACGGTAACACCAGCAAACTGCTCTTTCTTGAACCTCAGAGGATTCATGGGTGAAAAGGAAGATAAAACACATCAGAACCAACAATGCAGAATCCAGAAGAACGCTATCAAAGCAACCTGCACTGAAAAAACAGGAGTTCCAACTTAAAAAAAAAACCTTAAAATAAATGTTACATGTAATCAAATTTAGTTTGTCAAACTTTATTTACGTTTGTTTAACATGACAGTAGGGCTGCATTTCTTAAAATATTTTTTTTCTTTACCTGATGCCTTATTCTAGACTTCTAACAAACAAAAAACAACTGAATTCTTGTGTTTTTAGTCTCTGGAAGACAGTATTATATAAATTTACTGAAAAAAATGCTTTAAATATTTCACTCTGAGTGGAATAGATCACTTAGAAGTGGAGTTTAAAAGCTAAATTATTGAAAAGAAGCAAGCAAAAAAAATAGAATTCAACATTATTGCACCGTCACAAGTACAAAGCAACGAAAATCCTAACTGAGATCCAAATAAGTTCAGAAAATGAAGCATATGTGGGCTTAATGGAGAACAATAACATGGGGCCGAGTTTAGTTCCCTGTGGTATTCCACAGATGATTCATATTACCTGAGCCTGAAACAGAATCTGAGCTGAAACAATAATCCTGAAGTGTTTCTCTTCTGTTGGGTTCAGTTTCAAGGAACCTGACGCTCCAGCATGAAGAAGAAGAAGAAGAGGAGGAGGAGGAAGGTGTCCGGTTCTAGATCAATCCTGGGTCACGTGACTTCACTGAGAATCAAAAATCAGCTGATCTGGCAGAAAACTTCCGTTCAGCATCCGAGTTTAGTGTTAAATAAAAGAATCTGCGCTCTCTCGTGCTGAAATCTCGCGGTGTTTCCGCTCTGTCGTCAGGGATATTTCCATTTCCATTAATTTTACACTGCCTGCGCGCCGCCGGGCAGTGCGAGCATAGTGCGAGTGTCGGGAACGCGCAACTGCAGCAGATCGTCAGTCGCGCGGAGGGGCGGGCGGGGGAGCGCGCGCGCGTGCTCTTCATCACTGCTCATCCAGAAATTCACTAGGAGGACCGGGACCGAAGATCGGTTTGGGGGAACCTAAAACCCCACTGGTCCGCTTCGAAGAGCCTGCAGAACCGGAGAACCGCCGGTGAGGCTCGGAAAACCCACCGCACCCAAACGCACCGGGCCAGGTGAGCAAGGAGGAACCAGCAATCCGCAGAGATTCGGGTCCGGATCTGAGTCTGGAGCCGCAGAGGGGCAGCGCGGATTGAAGGAGCTCTCTTTGGGGTTTTATTATTATTATTTAATTTTTACACGCCCTCGGAACCGGAGCTCGGAACCGCAGCTCCGTGTAGAGGCGGCGACTGAAGCCGAAGAGCAGCTGGGGGAGGAGCGGCTGTCGGTGCGCGGAGCTCCGGAGACCGAGTGGATCATCCATGGGTTAGCCCGCACTGGTGGTCCACAGTAGTCTGCAGAACCCAGGAGGGTCCGCTCTTACCTGCACGCACCTGCGCTCCCTGACCCGACCTGCGGGGGCCGGATGATGTAGGCGCCGCTGCCCCTCCACCACCAGCAGCAGCAGCAGCAGCAGCTACCGAATCCAGAGTCTCAGCAACCCACCCAGGTCTCTGGACCCCAGGTCTCAGCCCCCCACGTCCCCGGTCCAGAGAAGAACCATGCCGGCGGGGATGAAACCGCTGGAGAAGTTTCTGAAGAAGCAGACCACCGCGCTGACGCGGGCCGGGGGGTTCGGCGGGATGGGGGACAAGGCCAGCGGTGGCACCGGGGCGTCCCGCAGGAGGGCCAGCCTGTCCCGGGTCGTCCCGTTCTTCAGGGAGACCTCACCTGAAAGCGGCCACGCGCGGGAGGTGTTCAGGTGAGTTCGGTTCTGCAGCTTAAATTAATTAAAAATAATAGATGAGGCGGACTCAAAGTAAAGGTTAAAGTTTGATGTCATTTCGATCCAAAATTAAAATAATTGATCCCAAAGTGAAAGTAAATGTTGTAATTCTTATTAATTCGAATTCTTCATAAGTCTCCTGTAGCAGTCTGTGTTACAGCGACTTTGAAGGAACCTCTGACTGAAGACTGTTTTTCTACAGTCTGAATGTCTTAGAAAATAAAATAAATAAAATAACAGTTTTGGTTCCTAATCAGAAAAAAATATATATCATCACACCTTTACACACTGGCCACTTTATTAGGTACACCATGCAAGCTCTGGATCGGATCACTTGGCTTTGCATGGAGGTTCTAGTCCATTATGGCATGAAGCAGAGATGATATCCATCATAAGAACCTCCGGGTTCTGGATAACGTTTGTTCTGACCCAGTTTGTCATCAGAACATGAATCCACTGTAGTCTTAAATGGATGGGTCTGGTCAGCACCAAAACTCTGGTTCTATTCTGTTTTGTTCTGATGCTGTTTGATTTTCAGCTCTCCTTTTTTTGCACATCTGGATGAAAATCTGCATTGGTTAGTTGCCATCTGATTAGCTGTTCAGCTTTTTGTGTTTGAATTGAAATGGTGTTCCTAATAAAGTGGCCAGAAGGTTTAACTGGGTTTAGTGTTCTGGGTGTAAACAATTTTGGATAAAAATGTCAATAAATTTATTTGTTCTATTAACTTTCACATTTTATTCCTAATTTCAATGTGGAAAAATTTGAATAAAGAACAGAAACTTTTTTATATTAATTGTTTGCTTGTCAATAATAATAATAATAATAATAATAATAATAAAAGAGACATAATTTATGTAGAAAGTTTTCTGCTTCTGTTTTATTGTAGTTTAGTTTGAGAGGTTTGAGCCTTCTCAGCCACCGTACCTCAGTGGTTCTTCATTCATAGCAGCTCTGGACTCATTTAATGTTCAACGTTCTTCAGCACAGAGCCGTGATTGAAAGCAGGAAATGAAAAGGCCCCAGAGGCCAATGCTTAAGTGGGATGTTGAACAGCCGCTCAGAGATTTCCCTCTGTAGAAAACAGAAATAGAAAAATTACAGAACAAAAAGGTGCCAAAAGTCTAGAAACCATTATGATGAATGTGAGTTTTCAAAG
>NW_006800109.1:22211-31720 GCF_000485575.1 Poecilia formosa
TCCCTCTGAAAAATGAACCCATTTAAATAAAGAAATCCCTCCATGGTGATACCACGATAGAGAGCGTTCATTTTATAGCGTTAAGACCGGAGCTGTAAGTGGTCCGGTATGAAACGGGGGTGACAGAACAACGGTACCACAGCACTTTTAAATTTCAATGATCAAAATTGTTTCTGTTATTTTAAAAAGTTTATGTCAGTCTGCCTTTTCCCCATCGATACGCCCTGCACCTTAGGGGGTAAAAACATAAAAAAGACGCGCACATTGGGCAAAACTCTGAAACAGGAGAAGCAGGACATAAAACGGAGCGATGATCTAGATGTGAATTATGGCATAAAAACAGAGAATCCGACGCTGAACAGTGAAAAATCAACACATGATCTGAAACATGACGATTTGGCGGCGCAGCAGGTGATGAGTGAAGATTAATGATGGTCAATAAACGATAAAATAAAACCAACAGGACAGAAACTAAAGTGGACATGGCAATAAACCGAGAGGACAATACTAATCAAAGGAAACTAAAGAAATGAATGAAGAAGAAAATGCAAGAATAAACTAAGAAACTAAAGTAAATACAGAGGAATAAACTGGTATGGCAAAACCTTTCGAGCAATAATTAATACAGAGGACTGTATGGCAAGAATAAACAGACACTATTTCCAGATAAAAGGTAAAATAATATTGTTGAAGTGCCATGGGTTTGTTGAGACCACATCTAGTACTGAGAATAAATATATCTTATAGACCATAACAGTAAATAACTGATCACATATTTAACAACTAGAAAATGACAAAGAACAAGAATGGGAGGTGGTGAGGGACCTGGATAAAGGCTGGTGGGCGCTGGCCTGAAAAACGTTGAGAAACACTGATTTCGTTGGTAATGTTTCATGTTCTAAATTACTTGCAAAAACATTGACTTGAAAGGACTCTTATTTGCCTGTAAGGCTTTAGGGCGCAGACATTTTACATTTTGTTTTGAGTTGAAATGAACTGCTTGTTTAGCTTGTTAATTGTATTGTTAGATGCAATTGTTTGCACTATAAAAGACACTTTTTATTAAACTGTGGTAATAGCAACGCTATAGTTAATTTCTATCATAACTAAGTTTCTGGCTCAGGATTTTTTTTTACTTTAAGCCCTGCCTCTCACTCTGCTGCCTCTCTCTCTCTGCAGGTCTCCATCCCCACCAATCAGGAGCCCCCATCGCTAACCCCGCCCTCTACGGAGGTCCACCTGTCTCCCTGTCACCAGGGCAACCACAACAGCTGCTGCCTCCTCCGTTCTACCCTCCTCCTGGGGTCATGACCTTCCCCTACCCTGCCATGTATCCAACCCCACAGGTGAGACCGGACCACTGCTCATCAGAACCAGCAGAACCTCCGGACCCAGTGTGACCTCTGCTGTGTTTCAGGGTCAGGCCCAGGTGACGTACGGCGGCGTCACGTACTACGACACCATGCAGCAGCAGGCCCAGCCCAAACCGTCGCCCCCCCGCCGCACCTCTCAGCCTGTCACCGTCAAACCCCCCCCTCCAGAGGTTCCCTATGCCTCAGAGTGACTCCGCCCTCATCTCCTTCCCCGCCCCCAGGCTCCGCCCCCACCCTGACCTCAGAGCTGCAGGTGAGGCCTTAACGGATTCCTCTAGAGCTGGGCGATTAATCGAGAAATTCAATTTGATCAAATTTTTCGTTTATGAAGATTTACTTTTGGAAAATCTGGATTTTATTTTCTGCAAAGCACTTCTTGTGTTTCCATATAGTGGTGCCAGTTCAGGCTGAAACGATTAATCAAATTAATCATGATTAATTGATCATTGAAATGACTGACAACTCATGTAGTAATCATTAACTGGAGTATAGAAACTCATTGAAGGGCAGTTTGCTGAGAGAACAACACACTTAAACCAAAACTGTACAATAAATGTATATATTTTGTATTTAAGATTCAAATCAACACCCACCTCTAACATCCGCGTGCCCAAGACCTTCCATCTTGTTACAGTTTCTATTTATTTGGACTTTGAATTCAGGTCAGTTCTATGATGAAATATAACTGATAAGTTTTTTTTTGTTTTTTTTTATGAAAATGGTTCTAATTTTCCAAGAATAAAGTTGTAATATTTGGAGAATTAAATACTTATTTCATCATCAGAACTCCAACACATAAATAAAAAAAATATTATTCAGGCTTTTATCCAATTGTTTCTGTCATAATTTTACAATGTTCTTCTGGTAAAATTTTGTTTAATTATGCTTCTCATAATTAAATGAGAATTTCCTACTACTTGCTGTACAACTCACTAATTTCTTTTAATAAATAAAGGGAGAAAAAACAGATTAAAATCAGATCTGGTATGGAAAAAATCAGATATTTTATTTTGAAGCCTTGTCGCCCAGCCCTAGTTTCCTCCTGCTTCAGGTTTTCTGACTGGTGATTGGTCTGTGTGCAGGAGCAGGGTGGGAGGGGCAGTGAGGTCCAATCAGACGACACCGTGAGGGGGCGGAGGGCAGGACGAGACGGACTCTTCTGGATCAGAACTTTCCTTTATTTCCTTTTCAGTCACTCTGCCGGACAGACGGACGGAGCCGACCCGCTAACGACTTCCTGTCCGGTTTGTCTGAATCCACTCTAACGGTTATAGCTCTACATGATCCAACTGCCAGAACTGGACCGGGTCAACCACTCCGGTTCTGTTGGGATCACATATTTTAGATGCAGATATTTTATGAAAATAAATAAATAAATCCTTCCCGGTAAACGGCGACGTTAAAACCTAAAAGCGCAGGTCCAGAGACCTGCCTCCGTTGGCGCCACCTGGTGTTGCTTAATGTTGCTGTAAATAGAAGCTAACTGTAAATAAAATCTGGAAGAGATGAAATAGATCCGTGAACTTATTGTAATCAGAACGCTGAGTCGTCGGCAGGGACCTGAATGTTACGGTGGAGTAATTAGAGAGAGAAATAGTTTGTCTTCCTTTTGTTAAACCTTTCATTTTCATACTGTTGGTTTTACTTTTTTTAATTATTATTATTTGTAGTAGGTGACCATCTGCTCTGATTTTTGTTTTCATGTTCGGACCAGAGCGTAGCAGAACCCCAGACGGACCCATTATTAACTGAATTTTACGGTTTCCAGGATAAAAATTTCCTTTTAATTCTTTTTTAGTTTCTGCTCATCTGTTTCTGCTCAGTTCTCTGGAACGTCTTTGGTTTGTTGTCAGATTAAAGTTTCTGATTCTGTCCTGAATGTCTCTGACCCGTTCCTGACCCACCCAGACCAACAAAACCAGAACTTCTTTGGGTCTCTTTTTGATTAAAGATGTTTAGAAAACAAGCAAAGCTTAAAATGACCTTTCACCTGAATTTTATGTTAAGATAATCTTATTCAGGATAATGTGTCCAACTACAGACTAACAGACATAAATATAAGGCAGTCAAAGTTTATGATTACAGGTTTTTAATGTTTTTTGATTTCTCTCTACCACTCACTAAAAGTTCTTGTGAAATTCAGAGAAAAACTGTCTGGTAGAACCAAGATTGCAACATTTATTACATTTTCAGCTGCTGCGGTTCACTTTCACACTCACCACATTGTCAAACAAACCAAACCCTTAAAAAATCAGTTCCTCTCCTCACCTGTGGGGGCGCTGCACCAAGAACAACTGAGGGAAACGACATGAAAACCTCAAGACATGAGCGCAACTTCCTTCACAAAATGTAAACAAAAATGTAGTAGAATCAGATTCTAGTGGTTGTAGGATTTCTCTCTTTGTCTTTGGAAAAAAAAAGCCATTTCTCCTCCTAGTGCTTCACTCTCATGTCTGTTTTGGTTGCTTTTACCCATAATTCCCTGTCCTGTAGTCCACTTCCTGCTTGTAGATTGTTTTCCAAACTGGTTGGCATTCACATATGAATTGGAACCGCACCAAAGTTAACTTCAAATGAACAGAGATCTAGGTTTGTAGTTTCCAGACTTGGATTGAAATGGACTAAACTGGGCTGGTGTGAACGCATCTGTTTAATTATTGCAATAACATGTCTAAAAATATTTTTCTGCAAAAAGTTTGTCTCCATACGTGGTGACCTTCTGGTGACCCAAGCCGAAGCTATTGACACTAGATGAAGTCGCTTGGCTTTTAGCCAATCAAATTGGGTTCCTTTGGTCATGTGACACCAGTGTTTCTCCAGGCCAGAGGTACATCTCTGAATTATAGAGAGAGGAGCTTTTTCTCCTAAACAGAATATTCTCATACTGCTTGACGCCCATTTGAGTCGTTAACTTTTCATCGAGTCGAACTCGGGGGGAATGTTTGACCTGATGACAGCTAATGCACCACCCCGTCTGCAGACACATTGACCTCTGACCCAGCCCATCCGACTGGCCTCCAGCCGAGCCTAATTTGATTGGCTAAAAGCTGGTTGATTAGATGTAGTGCTGATTGCTTTGGCCTGGGTCACCAGAAGGGCATCATATTTTCTGCTGGGGAGTTTGAAGAACAAAAAATAACTTGATTCTTATAGATAATTGCAGATTATAAACATTCTATAATTAACTAAATCAGTTTGATTTTTGTGAGAGTGTATTTCTTTCATATATCTGTAGCCTAATGCCTGGTCTTTATATGTATAGACCCATCCAATAAATTAGAATATCACTGAAAAGGAACTTTATCACTACGTGAAACATGTTAAAAAGATTAATTACACCCAGATTGATGTTTGTAAGCATTCATTTCTGTTAATTATGATGTTTCACTTTCAGGAAATTAAAACATGACATTTAAAATCAAAATATCACATCAGATCATTAAAAAAAAATATTTCAGAAATGGGGGCTTAATGAAAAGCGACTTAAGTTACTGATTGAACATCTGCAGAGCTTCATCTGCAGATGTTTGATGCTGAAAACCTTTCCAACCTTCAGGTAAGTTATTGAGAAGCAGAACAGCAGTGGTGTAAAAGTGGCAGTATTTGACTAGATATAGCAATTTTGCATTTTTTGTAATTTAAAATGTTTACTTTTGTGTATGTAGTTTTCAATTAAAACACAATTGATTACAGACCCTACAATTAACTCTATTATAAATTTTGATCAAGTCCAGCCACTGATATAAAGCTAAATTTTATATAAAATCCCCCCTTTTAAAACAGAACCATGGATGGACTGGTTATAAGCAGTCTGCTGATAATCAGACTGCTTATAACCAGAACCGGTTTGGACAGCAAACCGGTTCTGGTTTGCTGTCCAAACCACAACCGGTTTCCAGAACGCATTCCGACTTTTCCGGAATTAGACGCTACTGCTGCTGCTGCTGGGAAGCTTCCAGGTCTTAAAATGCAACTTTTAGTTGCGTCGCTCTGCTTCACACCTGAGTCAAATAATCAAGTCATTAGTAGGAATCCGGAGAGTTTATTTGATTTATGGGTCCGTTCTTCATCCCTGAAGCTTCACACCTGCTGGTTTTATTTATGTGAACATGAATATTCATGAGCCACTGGAGGCGGGGCTCTTATATAAACTCCTGCCACCAATCAGCAGCCGGACAACCTCGTGAATATTCATCGGCAGCTCAAACACAAAAGGAGCCTCAGCTGTTACACCCTCCCTCCCACCTCCTGCAGCTGTAACCATGGCAACGCCTTCCGCCTGTGATGGACATCAGGAGGTTGGAGAGCTTTTTGAGTAATTGGCTTGTTAACTGATGCACCACAGAGGAGGATGGTGAGAAGGTCTCTGATTGGCCAAGAAACTGCAGAGTTGCAGATAACGAGCCGATGAGAGCAAGGAGCCTCTCCTCACTTCCTGGTTTGAATCTATGACGTGATTACAATCATAGGATCAATAAAATCAATCAGATTCCTTGTCTTTGTTCTTTATTTATAGCTCCTTGATATTTTTCTTTTTTCATTTTTCCTCACTTTCCATCTTTATGTCTTTATTCTCTTTTTCTTTGCATTATTTTGTTGCAGTTTTCTCCTTTGATTCTACGCTGAGGGTTTCATTTGAAGGAATATAATAAATTAGTAAAGCAATGCAGCTGTTTAAAGTCTTAAATCCAGCCGAGAAATACAAAAGCAGGTCACCGGTTTCTACTTTATGAAACTCAGAAGACACAGACAACGTCAGAAACATACCAGGACATTTTAGCTTTATAGAGATGCTTATTTTATTTTCCAGCAGGACTCGATACCGACCCAAACTGCTAAAGGTACCAATACCTTCTTCAATCACCACGGTAACACCAGCAAACTGCTCTTTCTTGAACCTCAGAGGATTCATGGGTGAAAAGGAAGGTAAAACACATCAGAACCAACAATGCAGAATCCAGAAGAATGCTATCAAAGCAACCTGCACTGAAAAAACAGGAGTTCCAACTTAAAAAAAAAACCTTAAAATAAATGTTACATGTAATCAAATTTAGTTTGTCAAACTTTATTTACGTTTGTTTAACATGACAGTAGGGCTGCATTTCTTAAAATATTTTTTTTCTTTACCTGATGCCTTATTCTAGATTTCTAACAAACAAAAAACAACTGAATTCTTGTGTTTTTAGTCTCTGGAAGACAGTATTATATAAATTTACTGAAAAAAATGCTTTAAATATTTCACTCTGAGTGGAATAGATCACTTAGAAGTGGAGTTTAAAAGCTAAATTATTGAAAAGAAGCAAGCAAAAAAAATAGAATTCAACATTATTGCACCGTCACAAGTACAAAGCAACGAAAATCCTAACTGAGATCCAAATAAGTTCAGAAAATGAAGCATATGTGGGCTTAATGGAGAACAATAACATGGGGCCGAGTTTAGTTCCCTGTGGTATTCCACAGATGATTCATATTACCTGAGCCTGAAACAGAATCTGAGCTGAAACAATAATCCTGAAGTGTTTCTCTTCTGTTGGGTTCAGTTTCAAGGAACCTGACGCTCCAGCATGAAGAAGAAGAAGAAGAGGAGGAGGAGGAAGGTGTCCGGTTCTAGATCAATCCTGGGTCACGTGACTTCACTGAGAATCAAAAATCAGCTGATCTGGCAGAAAACTTCCGTTCAGCATCCGAGTTTAGTGTTAAATAAAAGAATCTGCGCTCTCTCGTGCTGAAATCTCGCGGTGTTTCCGCTCTGTCGTCAGGGATATTTCCATTTCCATTAATTTTACACTGCCTGCGCGCCGCCGGGCAGTGCGAGCATAGTGCGAGTGTCGGGAACGCGCAACTGCAGCAGATCGTCAGTCGCGCGGAGGGGCGGGCGGGGGAGCGCGCGCGCGTGCTCTTCATCACTGCTCATCCAGAAATTCACTAGGAGGACCGGGACCGAAGATCGGTTTGGGGGAACCTAAAACCCCACTGGTCCGCTTCGAAGAGCCTGCAGAACCGGAGAACCGCCGGTGAGGCTCGGAAAACCCACCGCACCCAAACGCACCGGGCCAGGTGAGCGAGGAGGAACCAGCAATCCGCAGAGATTCGGGTCCGGATCTGAGTCTGGAGCCGCAGAGGGGCAGCGCGGATTGAAGGAGCTCTCTTTGGGGTTTTATTATTATTATTTAATTTTTACACGCCCTCGGAACCGGAGCTCGGAACCGCAGCTCCGTGTAGAGGCGGCGACTGAAGCCGAAGAGCAGCTGGGGGAGGAGCGGCTGTCGGTGCGCGGAGCTCCGGAGACCGAGTGGATCATCCATGGGTTAGCCCGCACTGGTGGTCCACAGTAGTCTGCAGAACCCAGGAGGGTCCGCTCTTACCTGCACGCACCTGCGCTCCCTGACCCGACCTGCGGGGGCCGGATGATGTAGGCGCCGCTGCCCCTCCACCACCAGCAGCAGCAGCAGCAGCAGCTACCGAATCCAGAGTCTCAGCAACCCACCCAGGTCTCTGGACCCCAGGTCTCAGCCCCCCACGTCCCCGGTCCAGAGAAGAACCATGCCGGCGGGGATGAAACCGCTGGAGAAGTTTCTGAAGAAGCAGACCACCGCGCTGACGCGGGCCGGGGGGTTCGGCGGGATGGGGGACAAGGCCAGCGGTGGCACCGGGGCGTCCCGCAGGAGGGCCAGCCTGTCCCGGGTCGTCCCGTTCTTCAGGGAGACCTCACCTGAAAGCGGCCACGCGCGGGAGGTGTTCAGGTGAGTTCGGTTCTGCATCTTAAATTAATTAAAAATAATAGATGAGGTGGACCCAAAGTAAAGGTTAAAGTTTGATGTCATTTCGATCCAAAATTAAAATAATTGATCCCAAAGTGAAAGTAAATGTTGTAATTCTTATTAATTCGAATTCTTCATAAGTCTCCTGTAGCAGTCTGTGTTACAGCGACTTTGAAGGAACCTCTGACTGAAGACTGTTTTTCTACAGTCTGAATGTCTTAGAAAATAAAATAAATAAAATAACAGTTTTGGTTCCTAATCAGAAAAAAATATATATCATCACACCTTTACACACTGGCCACTTTATTAGGTACACCATGCAAGCTCTGGATCGGATCACTTGGCTTTGCATGGAGGTTCTAGTCCATTATGGCATGAAGCAGAGATGATATCCATCATAAGAACCTCCGGGTTCTGGATAACGTTTGTTCTGACCCAGTTTGTCATCAGAACATGGATCCACTGTGGTCTTAAATGGATGGGTCTGGTCAGCACCAAAACTCTGGTTCTGTTCTGCTTTGTTCTGATGCTGTTTGATTTTCAGCTCTCCTTTTTTTGCACATCTGGATGAAAATCTGCATTGGTTAGCTACCATCTGATTAGCTGTTCAGCTTTTTGTGTTTGAATTGAAATGGTGTTCCTAATAAAGTGGCCAGAAGGTTTAACTGGGTTTAGTGTTCTGGGTGTAAACAATTTTGGATAAAAATGTCAATAAATTTATTTGTTCTATTAACTTTCACATTTTATTCCTAATTTCAATGTGGAAAAATTTGAATAAAGAACAGAAACTTTTTTATATTAATTGTTTGCTTGTCAATAATAATAATAATAATAATAATAATAATAAAAGAGACATAATTTATGTAGAAAGTTTTCTGCTTCTGTTTTATTGTAGTTTAGTTTGAGAGGTTTGAGCCTTCTCAGCCACCGTACCTCAGTGGTTCTTCATTCATAGCAGCTCTGGACTCATTTAATGTTCAACGTTCTTCAGCACAGAGCCGTGATTGAAAGCAGGAAATGAAAAGGCCCCAGAGGCCGATGCTTAAGTGGGGTGTTGAACAGCCGCTCAGAGATTTCCCTCTGTAGAAAACAGAAATAGAAAAATTACAGAACAAAAAGGTGCCAAAAGTCTAGAAACCATTATGATGAATGTGGGTTTTCAAAGCACACACAGCTGTTCATCACAGAAAAGTCCTCTTTTTGGCGCCTACTATAACATGGCGCCCAGTGTAGCATGGCGCCCACTATAGTATGGCGCCCACTATAACATGGAGCCCACTATAACATGGCGCCCAGTGTAGCATGGCGCCCACTATAGTATGGCGCCCACTATAACATGGAGCCCACTATAACATGGCGCCCAGTGTAGCATGGC
>NW_006800109.1:32018-54518 GCF_000485575.1 Poecilia formosa
ACTATAACATGGCGCCCAGAATCGCATGGCGCCCCCTTAATGTGGCGCCCACTATATCATGGCGCTGCTGTGGCACGGCACAGAGGGAGGGGAAATGATGCGTTATGAGCAGTGATGTCACATCCTGTCAGAGATCGGACCAAACTTGCTCCTCCTTCCTTCAGATGGATTGAGTCTAAATATTGACCTTTGATCCCTGCAGCCCTGACAGCGAGGACCCCCCCTCCTGGCCCTCCGCTGCAGGAACTGGGCTGGCCTCAGTTCCGTGCAGCGCCAACGGCTCCTACTCCGGTTCTGGTTCTGGATCTGGATCTGGATCTGGGTCTGGATCCGGTTCCGGTTCTGGAGGAGGAGACGTCCGCAGTCCGTCTCTGTCCAGTGATGAGCAGAGCTCCGAGGCGAGTCTGATCACAGAGAGCAGCGGAGGAGGAGGTTCTGGTTCTGGTTCTGGTTCTGGTTCTGGTCCAGGAGGAGGAGGAGGGACGCCTCTTCATCCCGACACTCCAGATAACCTGACGTTAGCGGTTCTGGACGGGGTGGCGGGAAAACGGTTCGGACACTGTTCAGGTAAGACCTGAGGATGGATGGATGGATGGATGGATGGATGGATGGATGGATGGATGGATGGATGGATGGATGGATGGATGGATGGATGGATGGATTTTTTCTGAAAGCTGTACCAGAAGGTCTGGCCGCGGAACAGAAAGTGACTGTGAAGGTTCTGATCCAGGTTCTGGTTCTGGTCCAGTTGGAGGCGTGCAGAAGGATTTTCCTGCAGCCTCAGCTGGAAGCTTTACAGGTTACATAATGAGAAGCTGTTCAGCCTGGTTGTTACAGCTGGCTGCTCCTGCTGCTCCTGCTGCTCCTGCTGCTCCTGCTGCTCCTGCTGCTCCTGCTGCTCCTGCTCCTCTTTCTTCTCCTGCTCCTCTTCGTCTTCCTCCTGGTCCTCTTCATCTTCCTCCTCCTCTTCCTACTCCTTCTTCCTGGCTCCAGCCTCTGAGTCTCTCTCCTCTCCTGTTGTCTTTCTGTTTGTTTAAGTTTATTTTTTACACAAACACAAACGCAGCAAATGTTAAAAAGGAGAAAAAAAGAAAATATTAAAATGCCACAAAATTCCTCAAATTTTAGTGAATTAAAATACATTTACATATATAATTATATAAATAACAATAATTCCAAAATCCTCCATTTTGTTTGGCTGAGCTGATGTTTCACAAAGATCTATGTTCTTGAAAATATATAATAATAATAAAAAAATAAAATAAGGTAAACATTAAATTTAAAATAAAATACAGATATCTAAAACAATTTCAAAACTTCTAATCATAAACCTATTTATTTAGATTTAAATATTGCTCTGAATGCTTGTTTTACTTTTCAATGTCACATGCTGTTTTTATTTTAATTATGTGAAGCACTTTGAAATGCCTTGCTGCTGAAATGTGCTATACAAATAAAATTTGACTGATTTAAATATTGTTGTGAAGGTTTATTTCTTAGTAATTAATCTTCAATTTTGTAACCTAAATTATTTGTCTTTAATTAAAGACTCCCAGTAATAATTAAAATATCTTATAAATATTTAATACAGAGTTATCTTAATGTGTGGTTTGTGTTTGGCTCCAAGTTTTCTCACCACCAGCAGGTGATTTCAGTCTCATTAATAATTAGGAAGCTTCTTGTCGCCTCAACAAACTCTCACAAAGGACTCTTTCTGATCCGCCCGCTGGTTTGTTCTTCTGGTTCTTATGCAACGGGTTCTGTTCACCGGTTTCATCACAACTTCACAGTTTGTCTCTGGAAGCTGCAGAACTGTGACAAGTTCTGTTCCCAACTGCGAGCGCGACGATCTGACGATCCGACGATCCGGCGATCTGACGATCCGGCGATCCGACGATCCGGCGATCCGACGATCAGGCAATCTGGCGATCAGATGATCCGACGATCTGACGATCTGACGATCTGACGATCTGACGATCCGACGATCCGGTCCAGAACAGGATGAGACACAGCGACTCAACACAGAACTGAAGTCAGACTGAAAGCAGTCAATCTGATTTAAAAAATAACATTTCAAAGCATTTAAAAACCTTCAAATGTACAAAAATAAAGTAAATAGAAAATGATTTCATTAGTATTGTTAATATAGGCATTTTGAAAAAGAATCTGAGTGATTTATGAAAATATTTAGTATAAAAATATTACAAAATCAATATAAATATATAAAAGTGATACCGGATATAGTTTATGTTATTAAAGTATTATAAATATTACAACAATGGTTTTAGAAACAAAGATTTTAATGTCTGAATATTTTGTTTATGCAATACTCTGGTTCTAATACAAAAAAATAAATATATTTATTTTAAATCTGTATATTAATAAATTATTACCATGGAATATTTTTAAGCTAATAAAGATAAAATTAATATACATTAAACATTAAGATAATTGTTATGAATTATAAATTAAGATTTTTTAGGTATATTTTTCATAACAAGCTGCTGTTTTCTTCTGTTTGTGTTTCTTTCTCTAAAAACTATTAAATTTTTAAATTAATCTCAGAATTTAGTTTGTGTAAATTTACTGCTCTGTTTTTGTTTTTCTATTTATTGTGGCCCTAAAACTCAGAATACAGACAAAGTTTTGCCTCTCATAAACCTTCTTGTGGATATATGGAGAAACGTTTTTGTCCTGTTGTCTCCGCTGAAGGACGGACGTGTCTCTCTGTCCTGCAGACGTTTTTCTGTCCGGTTTTGGTTTCCGACCCGGAAGGTTCTGGGATTCTGCTCGGTTCTGATGGGCCGGTTCGCTGGGTTAGCCGACATTTGGACGGTTTGAAGAGCAGGTTCTTCGCCATGGAGGCTCCTCACCTGGCAGGTTTTACCTGCTGGGGGCGGGGCCAGAGCTGATGAAGAGGAGGAGTGTGATGTTTGAACCGCCGGCCAATCAGAGCTGGCCGTTTGTTTCTGGAGGGAACCAGAGTTTTTACATTTGTTTTGATAATCCAGGTTCAAGGTTCTGCTTCGCCTCACACACTGTGTGTGTGTATGTGTAGGTGTGTGTATAGGTGTGTGTGTACGTGTGCATTCTAAAGACCCGCCCTCCCTACGATCTGATTGGCTCCCTGAGCCTCGACCGTCCTGGAACAGTTTGATCTTTCATAGCAAGAGAACCAGAACAAATCCTGCTGCAGGTGGGACGCTCTTACCTAGTGACATCACTTCCTGGTTGACTCTGGCACACAGATCACAGCTTAGGGTGGGAACAGGTGGCTCACCTGGAAAATACCTGCAGAATCACCATGAATGAAAGCAAAAGCAGAAAGATGTTACATAAGAGGGCGAAAACTCAGATCCTCTGCACAGACACAAACACAGCTCAGTGTGTGTTTGGTGTGTGAGTGCGCATGCGCATGTGTGTGTGTTTGTGTATGAGTGCATGTGTGTGTGACTGTGTGTGTGACTGTGTGCGTTTTTGGCCTCCAGAAACTCTAATTAAGCCTCTTTCTGAGGCTCTAATTAGACGTTTCAGTCGTTTTATTGTCCTGGAGAAAAAAAAGAAACAACAGATTGAAACTTTTAGGCTCAGACAGCGACACGTCAGAACCCGACCCAAACCGTCCGTCCACAGGAAGTCACAACCAACTTGCTTTTTATCCCAGAATTATCCTGCTTTTAACTGGATTTCATCCCTATTTTAATCCTAAACTGTTTGATTTTATTTTAGTTTGAAGTTCTCAGACGTAAAACAAGAAGTGTGTGTTTGTCACACACTTCCTCTGAGTTCAGCTGCTTGAACACAGCAGAAAAAACAAATATTACCAAATATTTTTATACTTTCCAGTATATTACACTTGAAAACTTACTTACAAGTAACTTTTCAGCAAAATATTGGAGCTTCTTTTTCTGAAAAAGAAAAAAAAATACTAGTTCCACTAGCAGATTATTTCACTTACAACATGAGAGAAATGTCTTGTTATAAGATAAATAATCTTAAATCAAACTTCTATGTTTTGCTGAACTTCAAAAGTCAAAAATTTGCGAGAGAAATCTCAGAAATTTTTAAATTGATCTTAGACATTTTCTTGATAATACTTTGAACTTCCAACTTTTAAAACTCAAAACATTTTGACTGTTGAAATTCAAAAATTTCCTATTTTTCCACAAAAAAAATTGAGATTAACCTCAAAATTGCTGAGTTTTTGTCTAAAAAATGTTCATATTTTGAAACTGAAAATGTAAAAAAAAAATTCTGTAAAACTTCTGAGATGAATCACAAAATTTCTGAGTTTTTTGGCGGATATGGACTCCTCCTGTTTTGTTTTTGTGTCTAGAATGGCCCTGATGCGGCGATCGCAGCTCCTGCTTCACATAAAATCTTTTCGTGGATTTAATGTGGAAGGAGAAGTTTTTGGTTTGGTGTTTGAACCGAAGGCTGGACTCGTCTCTGTCCTGCAGCCGTTAATCTGTTTCCGGTTTTGGTTTCTGCTCACTTACAAGTTAATTGTTAGTTTTGTCTTATTTCAAGTGTTCTGAGATATTTGCAGCAGAAACTGGACCCGAAATGCTTGTAAGACTTTATGTTTCTGCTCCAGTCGGTGGCAGAATGACGGCCGGGTGGCTCCGGAGCAGAAGCGAGTGAATCCGTGTGTGGGAGGAAGGTTGTCTTCAGAGAAACGATCCCACTCGTTTACCTCTCTGGATGCGTTTACCTTCACTCCTCCTCCTCCTCTTCATCGCCTTCGTCGACCCTCCGAGCTGCACGTTTGTCCCGCTTGCGCTCCGTTTGGACGCGCAGAAGCACAAGAGGCTCTTTTAGCACCTGTTCACATAGCAACCGGCTCTCTGCGAGACGCTGGGAGGGAAGGAGGAGTGAGAGGCGGAAAGAGAAACCGAGCCGAGGAGGTGGGAGGAAAAACGCTGAAATTAAAGCTTCAGCTGGGAAACTTCTCCACATCCTGAGCAAGACGCATCCAGGATGAATTAACAGGTCAAATCAACCCAGATCCACTTCCTGGTCGGGCTGGGCGGTTTGGATTTGATTGATTAATCGAGCTTTTGGTGTTTGAAGATTAAATTTTTGGAAAATACAGATTTTTCCCTCAGGTTTTCATAGTTCAGAGTGAAATCTGCGCCAAGGCCTTGGCGCCAAAATGGCGCCATCTTGGCTCATGCACCATCTTGGTGCATGCGAATCTCTCTTGAGTTGTTCTGTTTTGAGGCATTTGAATGAATCTGAATGTAATTCTGCTGTCTTTCTTTCTTGAAAAGCCTGTTTGCAGTAGAATTCAGGTCAAATCTGAATAATCTGAGTATTAGCACCAGGATAAGGTTTTTATTTTAATTACAAGAATAAAGTTGTATTTTTATGAGAGCTACAACATGAGAAATAAAAATTGTACTTTGGTTTAAGTTTTACCTCATCTTCTAACACATCAGCATTAAATTATTACCAGAAGCAGAACTTTGAAACAGTCGTTCAAACAGCTGATGAACTGAGCTGATCATGGCAGATCCTGATAAAAACATTTTTTTCTCTTAATTTTAATATATTGTGTCTTTATTCTGCTAATATTACGACTATTTTCTCATATTTAGACAAACATTCTCATAAAATAAAAGGCATTTTTTAATTTCCAGCAAATTGATTAAAATTGTAACCTGCATCTGGTATGAAAATATCATAGATTTTATTTGCAAAGTATTTTATTCTCCTCATGGAGGAAAGCATTTAAAGTGGAGCCGGATTCAGTCGTGTGTTCAGAATGCGACCTGAGGTCAGAGCGACTTTAAAACCTTTTTACGTCCATCTGCTGTCCGGCTTCCTGCTTCTAAAGAAACACGAAACTCTCCTCAAACAGTTTGATTCTTCTTTTCACAATAATGTGAAATAAATGTGACGGTTTAGACGTCCAGATGAACTAAAGCTCAGTTTGTCTGAGCAGAAGTGAAATAAATCTGAAGTGAATGAAAGTAAAACTGAGGAGTTTTGGCTAAAACATATTTACAGACAACTGAGTTTAAACCCAAAATCTGTATATAAATTATACAGCTTTGGGTTAATTATTGCTCAGAATATGTTGTTTTTCAAATAAATGGCATTCTTTAGAATTTTGACATCCCAGGTAACGATTATTTTATCCAATAATCATCAACTAAATTAATTGATGACTATTTCAGTAATTGATTAATCATGTTTAATTTGATTAATCGTTTCAGCCTGTAAGTCATAATAAACTGTAAAAAAATAAAAAATTTAAATATTTTACTGTGTCTAATGAACCTTTACAAAATGGCTGTTTCTTTTTTATGCTATATTTAGGTTTTTTTAGACGTCCTAGTGGATATTTCTGTTTTTCTGAGTAGCTGTGAATGCAGCTCCGCTGTGTCGTCCTCCGCTCGGGTCCCAGATTTTAGTTTCTGCTCGGCTTCACATTGTGAATGGACCTTTCTCTCTGCCAGCCAAGCAGAACTTTATCCGTTCGCTTCGTCTCCGGCTTTAAAGCCACTTATAAAGCATTCCCATCTCTGCTGAAATTTCAGCCTTTAGGGATGAAAATCAGTCAAATGTTCTGCAGAACTCAGCAGGAAAACTGGGATCCAGTTGGATCACTGTTGATCACTGTGGACCCAAACTGATCTACTGGTCACCTGGACGGGTTCTGGGTCCAGATATGACGACATGTAGGACTCCCTGTTCTGAATTAACTGTTTTGTTGAAACTGTTTTGGGTTCTGAGGTGGAAATTTAAACGGGTTTGGTACCAACCTGGACTCTAGTTGGTGCCCAGATGGGTTTGTTTCTGGTTTTTGGATTATTTTGCGCTGGGCAGATTATTTCTGCATTTCTGTGCGTCTTTTCAAGAAGAAAAAGGTGAAATATTTAAAGTAGGGCTGAAACAATTAATTGGATTAATCATGATTAATTGATTATTGAAATAATTGTTAATTAATTTAGTAACTGAATAATGACTTTAGAGAATCAATTATTCCTGCTCATCAATCTGGGAAGGGTTTGAACAGCTCAAACCTTCACTGCTACAAAATAACATTTAAATAGAGCCACAGAAAAATTATATTTAAAGTAGGGCTGAAGCAGTTAATAATGATTAATCATGATTAATCGATTATTGAAATAAGGATTGAGTTTTCACATGTTCATAGAAGAGTTTTTAGCTGCAGATGCATCATTTTCTATATTTAAGGTAAGAAAATGTTTATTTTCTAATTTAAGATAGGAATGAAATTTGTTCATTTGCATCTTTTAAGAGATTAAGTGAAAAATCTGCAGAATGTGACATTTATTTTATCCGATGAATTGATTAGTCATCAGAATAATCAGTAGTTGCAGCTCTGATTTTTGTCTCCTTACAGATTAAGTCCATGTTTAGTTTAAATGTTTTAACTGATCGGTTCTGATCCGGTTTCCTGCAGCTCACACTCTGATTTCTCTCCTTTTTTTTTTATCAGTTTCTTCTTCTTCTCACACATTTCTCTCTCCATCCTCTCGCTGTCAGCGACGTGTTGTCTCCATGGTAACCGCCTGCAGAGAGGCGGGCTTGGACTGGACACACCCACTGCAGCATGGCTCTCTCACACACACACACACACGCACGCAGAGCAGCAGTGTATTTTAGTAAATGTGACCACAGGTTTGAGGCGCGTCGTGCTGCTTCAGCATCTTAAATTACAGCCGTCGGCTGCAGCAGCTCCTCGCCGCCGCCTCTCGGCTCGCTGCGTGTCACGGCCTAACGTATAATCAGAGGCGGCCTCGTCTCTGCATCCTCCTCCGAGGCGCAGAGACGCTGTGTCCTGTCAGGACTCACTCTGCATGTAGAAAACCAGAAGCTCTGAGGCTGGAGGATGTGAAGGCATCCCTCAGCCTCCACCTGGCTCATCTGCTTTAATGAACCTGCTGCAGATCAGAGGTGGAGTCCTCTGGCTCCGTTTTGAAATGTCTGTGCTGCGTTCAGGTGCAGCGTGTAACATCTAACCTCTGTGTGTGTCTGTATGCAGAAACCCTGCTGGATGACTTCATGTTGACACATCCCATCTTCCTGACGGCCGACAGGCTCCAGCAAGTCCTGCTGCAGCAGTATCCTTGTCCTGGGCCTGACTGAATGCGCTCACGGCGCTGCGATGCGACGTGCATGCGCCGCTGTGTTTAATGCGATAGGAATGAGGGACGAGCTTCGCAGGTTTGATTCCAGGGTATTAACGGCGGCTTTGTTCCCGTTGTGTAGCTGCGATTCGTGTTTTTCCCTCCTCTTTGCCTGCAGCCTGCTGACTCTTCCTCATGTTTGTTACCGAGTTTCTTTTTTTTTTTTTTTTTTGCCCCACCTTCTCTCTGTTTGTGTTCCAGAGGAGAGGAAAAGGAACATTTCACCACGTTCAAGTTCAGGAGAAAAACACTTCCACAACAGAAACCAGCAACAGAATCGTTTTTTAAAAATGTTTCGCACGGTACAATCAGTCAGATTGGGAACCAGAACTGCAACATTTGCTACAATTCCAGATGCTGTGGTTCTTGTGCACCAATACCCAGTGAAGTAAACAACATGAAGGCCTCTAAAGAAGACACTGGGCGCAAATTCCTTCTTCGCTAAATGTAAACAAAAATAGAGTAGATTCAGATTTGTTGTTGGTAAAAGACAAGTCATTTCTCCTGCTAGCATTAGCCTGCCAGGATGCCTTGTGATGTAGTCCACTTCCTGCTTTTGGCACACTTGGCGTTCACATATGCATTCGAACCACACCAGAGTTCACTTCAACCGAATCCAGACCGAGGTCTATAGGCGAACCAGGGTTGGTTCTTTCAGTCCGCATCAGAATTCGATTACGAATTCTCACCTCCCCAAAGGAACCGGACTTTCCTGGCAATTGGACTGGAGCTGGATTAAAGCGGACTAAACATGGCTGGTGTGAATGCGTCTTAACTCTTTAACTTCTCGGTTCTTGGTAGAACGGAGACAAACTGTGTCCTGAATGTAAACTGAGAGCCTCATTTTGTTTGGAGACGATGGAAAAAAGAAAGCGTCTCCAACAGATTCCCAAACCACCTCAACTGGTTCCTGTTCCTGTTAAAACTCAGAGCTTCTCTCCTTGTTTCAAAGAAAGGATAGGAAGCATCATGCTTTTACAACTGATCCATTAAATTCAGTTTTTTAGAAAAAAAAAATTGTCATATGCTCAGAAAAACAAAACCAACATTTGTACACCACAAACTCCCTTCGACATCATTTAAAACAATCTCATGAACAGAATAATAGAACAATAAATTAAGTAGAGAAGTAAAGTGAGGGAAAGATGCCGGTGTTGGGTACAGTCTTCATGCTTCGGAGGGTTTGTAACACGTCTCACCCTCCTGTGTCACGTGAACACTGTTTGTGTGGAACTCAGAAACACAGTGTGACTGATGTAAAGTTGCACCTTTGATGAGCATCACTATGTTCAGAATGTTGAAACCTTTCCTCTCCTGAGGGTGAGCCCAGCCTGCAGGGAGGTTATTCAGCTGTTTGCATTCATGATCACATTCTTTTGGTTCCTACGCCTAACTAATGACTGAGGCGAGGAATGGGGAGGTACTGACTGGTAGATCCACTTTTAATTCCCCCAGACCCTGAATTTCCAAACCTGCAGGTGGAAATCCATTTTCCAGGTGGTTCCACCGGCTCAGAGCAGAAGGTTCTCATTATAATCCTAACTGTTTCACCTTCAGCGACAAATGACTCAATCTAAAAGTCAAACTCGATTGCATCATCTGCAAACAACTTTACGATCTGAATCATGCCAACTGTTTCACATTCTCATGCAAATTAATGCAGAACCATCAAAGATTAACTCGACTGCATCATCTGCAAACAACTTTACAACGTTTTAATAGACGTTTTAATATTCGCCTCCAAGTTTTTGTAGAACTTTCTAAGATCTGCAAAAAGCTTTACAATCTGATGCCAACTGTTTCAGAAACTCCTGCAAATTATTGCATAACCATTCAAACTTAAGTGCGTCATCTGCAAACAACTTTACAACCTGAATTATGTAGACTATTTAATATTCTCCTGCAAGTTTTTGTAGAACTGTGTAAGATTTACACGATTGCATCATCTGCAAAAAGCTTTACAATCAGATGCCAGCTGTTTCAGAAACTCCTGCAAATTTTTTGCATAACCATTCAAAGTTAAGTGCATCATCTGCATACAACTTTACAACTTGAATTGTGTTTACTTTTTCACATTTTTGTGAAAATAATTGTGGAACGTTCTAAACTTAACATGACTGCATCTTCTGCAAACATCAAACAGCTTTACAATCTGAATTATGCTAACTGCTTCTCTCTCTTGTGGAAATTATTGAAGAGCCATCCTAGCTCAACTTGACTGTGTCATGTGCAAACAGTCTTAAAATCTGATGCCAACTGTTTGACAAACTTCTGCAAATTATTGCATAACCATTCAAACTTGAGTGTGTCATCTGCAAACAGCTTTACAATCTGAATGGTGTTGGCTACTTCATATTCTGCTGCAAGTTGTTGCAGGAGAATTGTTTCTAAGCTTAAGACAACTACATCATCTGCAAATAAATTTACAATCTGAGTCATTCCAACTGTTTCCCATTCTACTACCAATTATTTCAGGACTTTCTAAGCTTAACATGACTGCATCATAAGCAAACAGCTTTACAATCTGATGCCAACTGTTTCACACACTCCTGCAAATTATTGCATAACCATTCAAACTTAATTTGAGTGCGTCATCTGCAAACAACGTTACAATCTGAGTCACGCAAACTGTTTCCCGTTCTCCTGAAAGTTTTTGCAGAATCATCTGAGCTTAACATGACTGCATCATCCGCAAACTGTTTTCTGAAACCGGCTGAACTAGAAACCTCTGCGGGACATGAAGCCGTTTTCTTCTGTTGTGTTCTGATTAGTTCAGTTCATGACGGCTGATATGAAAACTGCCAGTTTTTTACATCCATCCATGTGAATCCTCCCCCACAGGGAGATGGAGAGGAAGAGAGGGATGTGGGCGGAAGCAGAAGAGTGAAAGAAACGGACAGAAATAAATCTGCCTTTGTTGTATTACAGAGATTCAGGGACTTTTCCGCTCAGGATGTGCACATCTGTCCTCCATGCAGGATTAAATAATCATAGACCTGATTAAAAATCAGAAGAACAAGGAGCGGATGGCAAAGGAGAGCAAAGCTTCATGGGAAATATAGCTAAAATTCTCAGCGTTGGACAAACAAAGAGCAGAAAAAGCATGTCTCATCAGCCAGGCAGAGGGGATGAAACAAGCAGAGTGTGTGTTGGTGCGACAGCTGGATGAGGATGTGTGTGTGTGTGTGTGTGTGTGGTGTAATGTGGGTCATCATGGCGGCGTCTCTCTGAGCTGAAAACGATGCTCCTCCTGCTGTAACACAGAAGATGCATGTAGGTTTCCACGCGCCGCAGAAACACGTGTTTCACATCCAGCCTGGTTCCTCCTTAACCCAAACGCTCCTGCAGATTCTCCCTGGAGGCACAGGTGGGGGGCGGCGAGCGGAGGGACGGCGAGGCTGAGGCGTCCATGAGCGCCGCTGAGAGGAAGCAGGCGGTGCTGAACATGGCCTTCCGCTACCTGGACACCTACAGAGAGCTGCTGCAGGAGGAGGGGGAGCGCAGCAACAGCTTCCCCAAGGTACCAGTGTGAAGCCAGAGGTCAACGGCATTCAGCTGCACACAAACTGACCTCCAGTCTGACCAACGACACAAAGACCAGGCTACGCTTAGAGCAGCTCCACGACCACAATAAAATAATAAATTTAACAAATTAGGACAAAACTATGACTTTTAAATTAGAATCTGCTCACTGAAATGAGGTAACCTGTTCCATCTAATCACTGACTTATACTCTAAAGTATTCCAAATCTGATTTTAGTTTCTGTATTAAAACTGACCCAGATCCTGTTTTTATTGCTGAGAATAGATTAAATATTTTTATATCAATAAAAAGCAAACTGGATGATTTTCATTTAGCAAGGAAAAGCTTCAAAAAAATCTGATTACTTTATTTGTTTAATTAAAATAGTTCATGTTTAGCTTATTGTTGAGTAGGTAAGAAAGAAATCACAACTTTTTTTAGTTTATAAAAAGGTATTTTCAGCTTGTTTAGCTGAGCTGATTTACTGTTCAGATTCTAAAGATTTTTTTTATTTAAATAAAATAAAAAAGAAAAATAACAATAAAAAATCTAAATAAAATAGAATAAATAAGAAAAATAAATAAAAAACACAAATTTAATTTCTAGTTTTTCTCCAACTTTTCTTCACGTTTATTTTTTTATGAAAGATTGGCTGAATTACTTTTATATTTACTGATATTTGTCCAGAGGGGAATTTAAACTTAGAACCTTATAGTGGATTTATAACAGTAAGCAAACTGGATACCTTCATTTAACAAGGAATACTTGCAAAAAACATGAAGTTTTAGATCTCAGGGGGGGAAAAAATCTGATTACTTGTTTAATTAAAATAGTTCATGTTTAGTTTATTATTGAGTAGGTTAAAAAATTCACAACATTTTGAGCTGAGGGTTTTGGTCCACATGACATTCCTCCTTTAAACCTCAGCTTCACAGCTGCAGTTTGTAACTTTTATTAAAAATATGTTGTTTCCATAAAACTGTCACCATGTTGTGAGATAATCTGTAAAATTATCTCCATCTTCTCCCAGAGCCATTTTTTCCATCTGAAGAAATGTACCACTCTCAACTAAAAAACAACCAATCCTGATGTGGCAGGAGGCGGGTCTTAGCACTGTTAATCAGTCTCGCTAATGTGCTGCTAAATGTGCTAGTGGCAGAGGAAGAACTCACCATTACTGGAAAACCGTTTATTCACCATTTTTGGTGGCCATACTAAGTAGCCTTAGCATTCATGACAGGCTATGCTAGCTGTAGCATCACAGAGATCGAGTGGGTAGAAGTGGGGGCACTAAGACCCGCCTCCTCACTCTGATTGGTTGTTTCTAGTTCTCACTGGGAGAAGACAGGAGCTTGGTTTCTTTTTTTCACAGATTATTTGTTTTATACCAAGCTGCCAAAATATGGTGTGAGTTTCAACAAATATGTAAAAAAATATAAATTTTTATAAAGGTTACATACAGCAACTTTAAAGATGCTGAATTTGAACATCCCCATGATGTTCAGACCACCACAGACCACCTCACCGACCACCACAGACCACTTAACAGACCAACACACACCACCTCACAGACCACCTCACAGGCCACCACAAACCACTTCACAGACCACCTCACAGACCACCACAGACCACCTCACAGACCACCACAGACCACCTCACAGGCCACCACAAACCACTTCACAGACCACCTCACAGACCACCACAGACCACCTCACAGGCCATCCTTCAATCCTGGAGGTTGAAGCCCTTCAGGCTGCATCCTGAAGGGTTTTGTTGTTCCAGAACCAACAAAAGGAAACTTCCCAGCCTTTCAGTAAAACGACGTAATCTCATGTAATCTGTCTCAAAGACTGAGACGCCATCAGGCCTCAACATGCCTGACTTCCTGATAATTATCGGCCAAACCTTGCATTCACGCAATGACAGTAACGGTTTGGAAAGCAGCCTGATGGGAATCTCCAGACTCTGGTTCTGAGAAGAAGGCCTGAAAGTGAAAGTGAAGCAGCTGAACCTGCTGCTGTTGGTGCGTTCTCCGTGCTGATGCCTCCGCTTGGGATGAATGAACTCAGATTGTGGGTTTGTCTGTGTGCAGGAGCTGTACATGTGTGCGGTTCAGGAGTTGACCCGGTATCCTGAGCTGGTGGAGGACGTCCTGAAGCTGCAGCGATGGTCCGAGATCCTGCACTGCCCGTAAGGCTGCAAAGACTCTACATATTACTACTACATATTCTGCTGTTTTTGTTAGATATTCATCACGTTTATTCGCTGTTTTCACCTTTCAATCGGGATATTTGTGTATTCAGCTCCGACGAGGAGAAGGAGAGCAGGAAGAAGCAGGTCCGCCCGCTGTTCAGACACTTCAGACGTATCGATGCCTGCCTGCAGCCCCGTGAGGCCTTCAGAGGCTCAGACGAAAGTACGACGCCCACAGATACCTGCACACACACACACACACACACACACACACACACACCTGAGTTATAAAGGCTGTGATCTGTAAACACACACGCTCACAATTGAAATGCAAACACAGCTGCAATCTGCGGTTGGGATATACAAATCACTGGCCGACACACCCTGAACACACGCACACACACACACACACACACACACACCTGAGGTTTGGACTTTTAACTCGAATACAAAGGACCAACCCAACAGTTCAGCTGCAGTTCCACAAATAACCAGTAGACGGAGCGAGAATCTCCATAAGTATTGATTTATAGGGGCAGTATCATTTAAAATGTCATTTTCTTTAGCTTTACATCATGTTTTAATGTTATTCCCTCATTTAAACATCTATAACAGACCTGGAGTGTCGCTTTGATTCTTTCACATATGTGTCAGAAATCCTTTAATCTCTATGGTAACCATTCAGCTGTGAAAAATGCCTGGGTGGACTTAGCCCCGCCCTCAAGACGCAGCTCCTCCTTGGAGCTACAGCTTCCAAGCTTCAGAGCTTCCACTGCCCCCACTCAGCTCCTTCAGACTAGCCAGCAACAATTAGCAAACTGCTTGTGGAACTGCTGAGTTCCTTATAGGAGCTACTTCTCAGAGCAACGCTGGTAAAAACGTTGTTAAAAATGTTGTTGAAGGGTTAATCGAGGAGCCATGTTGTGATGACTTTCTGAAAGCGGAGCTTTAGAAAGAGCAGGAGTTCTTAAAGAGACAGAGACCCAATTGAATCAGGAAGTAAAGTTTCTTTTAAGTTTTTTTGACAACAGCTGAAGGTGACATAGTTACTTGTGCTATAAAAAACACGATACCGCTCCTTTAAGGTGATTGAAAAATCTGTGTTTCTTAACAGCAACAAACCGCTTTGACGTCTTTCACTCCGGTTTCCATGGTTACCACAGTACCTCAGAGACAGCCCTTGTCAAAGTGTTTAGTGTCATCCACATAAATACAGACTGTGGAGGAACCATGGTGCTGGTTCTGTTGGATCTCATTGCAGGATTTGACCATGACAACTGGGTCGGTTCAGATCTTACCTAAAGAACGGGGTTTTCTTTGTGTCAGTAGCTAATTTCTCATCGGAGCGGACAGAAATCACATGTGGAGTACCTCAGGGATCAATCCTTGGAACCCTCCTATTTAATATCTACATTATGATGTCACCAGATGACCCAGAAACGTCCAATCACTGAACAGATGCTTAGAACAGATAAATGTGTGGATGTGCCAAAACGTTTTCCAGCTGAACAGAAACAAAACTGAAGTTATTATCTTTGGACCTGAAGAGGAACGATCTAGAGTCACTTCACAGCTTCAGTTACTACAGCTGGAAACTAGAGATCAGACTGAAATCTGAACCTTCAGAAACACATAGAGACGGTTACAAAGACAGCCTTCTATCACCTGAAGAACTGTAGCTCAGAGAATAGACTCTACAGTTCTTTAAAGGAACTGAGTTCCTTTAAATCAAGGCTAAAAACCTGTTTCTTTAGAGTTTTCTTTGATTCATAATAACTGGAAAATGGATCAATATATTTGATTTGCTTGAGGATTTCCAATAAACTATAAAGTTTATTGGACTTTGACCTGCCTTGTTGCTTAAATGTTCTGTTCAAATGAAGTTGACTTTTTGGTGAACATTCCCAGCTCAGTGTGATATTTTTGTGTGTTTGCAGTCTTCTGCAGGGTGTACACCCCGGATCACTCCTACGTCACCATCCGGAGCCGCCTGTCCTGCCGGGTTGGAGAGATTCTGGCGCTGGTCAAAGAGAAACTCCAGTACAGCGAGGACCAACCAGTTTTGCCTGGAAACCTCATACTGGTGGCCGTCACCTCAGCTGGAGGTCCGTCTTCCCTCAGGTTGTGGATGTTTTGGGTTTTTATCCCGCTGTGACTGATGGTGGCTGTGTTTGCAGAAAAAGCCGTGTTTCGCCCCAGCGACGAGGCCGTCTTCACCACGCTGGGCGTCAACACCCACCTGTTCGCTTGTGAACCCTCTGAACTAGACTCTCTGGTGAGGATCGATGCTTATTGATTGAAGGGTGATTGATTGTAGGGTAGCAACGGCCAATGAAACCAGAGAAAATGTCGGGTTGTGCTGATCTTTGCAGAAAACCAATGGAAAATCCAGTTGGGAAAGTCAGGATAAAAACTAACAGGAGAAATTCAGTAACCAGAATCCAGACTGGATTCAGGACATTTATTGAGGACAGTTAGGTCTCCGCTATGCTAACCTGATTAATTTGATGAATAATTAACCAGAAGTATTTGTTGTAATGACTGGAATTACCCCTAATAAAACATTAAACAGATTAGGACAGTTTTCCTTCCATGGAATATTATATCATGAGTTGTAATCAGTGTTTTTATTAACATTTTCTGGCTCAGGGGAAAGTTCTCTCTGTTCATGGAGATTTGCTTTACCACTAAATCACAAATAAATCCTGCAAATAAATCAATCAAACTGAACACTGGATAACTGACACCATTCCTAACTGGAATGCAAGCATGGGGATGAGGGTGACACAGATGTAGAGTAGTACAGTCAAATTAATCCAGTCCAGTTTAAAATGAATCCAGTCCAGTCTAAAATCAATCCAGTCCAGTTTAGAGTCAATCCAGTCCAGTCCAGACTTTAACTCAATAAAAGATCTCTCTTTTCTAGAAAGTACATTTAAATTATTCTATTTAAGCAATTTCAAAAGGGTTATAGGCGTGATGAATCCCATAAACGTCACCAGTTCATGACGAAATATCAGAAATTCAGGAAAATGTAAAAAAAAAAATCATTTAAAAAAAAGAGCGAGTAGGTTTGAATGAGGAGAAAGAAAGGGGGCCAAGCACCACACCTTGAGGAACCTCTATTTTAGTTCCCAGATTTGGAAAACTAAAGTTACCTACTGATAAGTGACTCTTATCGTTGGGTTCAAAGTTCAACAGTGAAGACAGATTTCTGTCTGGAGTTTTTGTTTTACCTTTAATTCTGACATCACTTCCTGCAGCTTCCTCTTCCTGAGGAGATCCACTGGACGCCTGGCGACAGCAAACTTCACGACATGTCGGCGGAGGAAGTGGCCAATCAGCTGGTGGTGTTTGACTGGGAACTTTTCAGCTGCGTTCACGAGGTCAGAAAAACGTTTGGTGAAAAATCGTAAAAACATGATTATCTGAAAAAAACTATCTGCAACTTTTTCATCTAATGTTACACCCATATCGCCCCCTGCAGGTGGAGTTCATCTGTTACGTATTTCATGGTGAGCAGTCCCGCTGGCGCCCCCTCAACCTGGAGCTGGTACTGCAGCGCTGCAGCGAGGTGCAGCACTGGGTCGCCACGGAGATCCTGCAATGCCAGTCACTGCCAAAGAGGATCCAGCTGCTGCGCAAGTTCATCAAGATCGCAGCGCTGTGAGTTTATTATCCACACAAACTACAGAAAATATCATTAATGTAAACATTTTATTTCCTTTCATAGAACAAATTAAAAATATTTTTCATTTTTTGGTAAATTAAAAAGGCGTAATTAAATGACTGCCAGAGAGACTAACATCATAATATTAATAATTTTCAACTGGAATTTATTCCCTCAATAAAAAAATAGGTCAAGAAACATTTTTCTTTAGATTTATAAATAAATCTTATTCACGTAGACATATTAGTGCCATTGTAGACCGAGAAGAAACAGTGAAAATGACTTTCTGTAGGAAAAGAACATAGAAATTTCTTAGTATGAAAAGTTGAAAATTTGTAGGAGAAAAAAATACAAATTTTGAGATTCAGTCCAGAAAATACTTGGTGATTTTTGATTTTTTTTTAAGTCAAATGTTCAACTTTTGAAACTCAGAAAATTTCCAAAAGTCAAAAAAGTTTGTTTTTTTTCCAAAAAATTCAGATTAATCTCAAACGTTTTGAAATTTTATTAGCAAATCTTTGACTTTTCAGTCAAAAATTTCCACATTCTTTTCTAGAAAATGTTCAAATTTCCTCCTCTTTTTTTCTATCTCCAATGGACCTAATACACAGTTGAACTTATCAAATATTGTGATCAGTTTTGGGGCTAAATGGTCAATAATCAGTGTTCAAATTGAACTGAACGCCATTGTTCCTCTGCAGCTCTCTGCTGCCTCCTGGTGTTCAGGTCATGAACTGACCCAGTTCTGCTCTGTTCCAGCTGTAAACAGCAGCAGGACCTGCTGTCCTTCCTGGCGGTGGTTCTGGGTCTGGACAACCCAGCCGTCAGCAGACTGCGGCTCACCTGGGAGGTACGACCCGCCGGGTTTTTAACAGAACAGACCGGACGGTTCTGTAAAACCCAGTCCGTCTGTAGAACCAGATCCTTTGGTTCTGATAAGGAAATCTCCTCTGATGTTCTCAGGGTCTTCCGGGGAAGTTCAGGAAGCAGTTCCAGCAGTTCGAAAGCATCGCTGTGAGTTTCCCACGCTGATCCTGGGTCTGTGCCGATCAGAACCGACCCGGTTCAGAAACACAATGCTTACCTTTGACCTTCTTCTCCTTCAGGACCCGTCCAGGAACCACAAGTCCTACAGGGACCTGATCACCAGCCTGAGACCCCCGCTGATCCCGTTCACCCCGCTGCTGCTGAAAGGTGACCAGAACCCGAGCAGAACTTAAAGAACTGTGATGGGTTTGACTGATTTTAACAGTTCTTCTGTTTGTTTGTTTTTGTTTGTTTGTTTGTTTTCAATCCTATCACTGTATTTTTTGCGACAACAAACTGGAAAAACACAAATTTCCTGAAGTCTTAATATTTTGCCATTTCCCATGGGGCTCTGCTCCCAGCTGAGGAACAGACGCAGTTGGACCTGCTGGCCAATCAGCTCTTTGTTTATCTGCTAAGCAAGAAGGGAAAAAAATTAAACAAAATCTGTTTATTATGATTTCCAACAGTTCTGTAACCTTTCACCGTTACACTGGTTTTTCTGTTTTTAACACATTTCAGGTAAATAATTGTTAATTATTAGAGAGGACATGCTGGAGAGCTTGAAACTCTCCGTCTCCATGGCAACACAGTCAGAGAACAGGACGGATGAAAGTAGGTTAAAGGAAAAAAAGATGAAAACTGTTATTTTTGAATTGTGATCTGGCGCCCCCAGTGGGTGGAAAGTGAAAAACACGAATGATTATTATAGTGTTTGATTATTCTAGTGATTAATCAGATTAAAAAATTTGCACTTTCTGCAGATTTCAAAATTATTTCTTAAGCTTTTTTGTATAATATTAGATGTACTTTAAAAGATGCCAATAAAACAAACAATTTAATTCCTTTAATAATCATTTTAAAATGCAATAAAATTCCATTCCTTTGGTGAATTCTTGATCATTTGTAGCAAAGGACGCATCTGATAAATCCATTTTTCTCCATCAGTGAGATTCCTGACTGTTCTGATTTGTGTCGTTTGCAGATTTGACGTTTCTTCACGAGAGTTGCAAAACGTTCCACGGAGAATTCGTCAACTTTGAGAAGATGGTGAGTTTGTTGTTCACTTACGACATAATGGAAATGTTCAGATGTTTTAATTATTTTTACAGGTGAATAAATTAGGTTACCTTAACAGCTTATCAGCTAAAAAAGTTTAAAAGAGACAGAAAAAGACTCAAAACTGTTTCACAACCATTGCATGAAAAAAAAAATACTGAAAACTCCTGAAGTTTGGTGATAAAACTCCAGAGGAGCTAAATGAGCTGAAAAGATTGAGACCAGGGGTGCCCAAAGAGCGGCACAGGGGCCATTTGTGGCCCTTGGATTGATTTCTTTTGGCCCCAACTGCAGTTCAACTTAAACTTTATATTTATAGTCAGGGTAAAATTATTATTTTGCAGTGGAAATTGTTAAGTAAAACACAAACTTTTTATCTTTTTACAACCTAGCTTTTATAAAAAGTAGAAAGTTTATTCAGACTTTCNCTAGCTTTTATAAAAAGTAGAAAGTTTATTCAGACTTTCGCTGAAAACTTTGCAGCACCCAAACCAGCTCTCATTTAATTATTAAACTCAGCTGAGAATAGATTTGTTAAACCAAGACAAAGAGAATTTGAAAAATAATCGTCTTTCTTTGAATACAGCAAACATGAAAAATCCTTTTTGAGTTTTGGTTCTAGGATGAAGAAAATCCCTTTCCTTAAAGAAAATTGACTATTTTTTTATTATTATTACCTTTTTGGTCCCGCTGCAAAAACACAAATTCTTACTAAGTGTTTTTGGTCTGGTTTGTAATGCAAATGTTTTAGTACATTTGAAATAAGAAAAACAAACTTACAAGTAATTTCTCAGCAAGAGAGAGAAGCTTGTTTTAAGTCAATAATTCCTTAATGTTGATGGAAAGTTGTATTTCCACTGGCTGATTATTTCACTTACACCAAGAAATTTCCCCATGTTCCAAGTGAAATAATATGCTAATGGGACAGAACATTTTCATCAATATTAAGGAATTGTTGACTCTTGCTGAAAAGTTTCTTCTAAGTTAGTTTTGTTTTATTTCAAGTTGACAAAGGTATTTGCAGTAGAAACTACACAAAAATACTTGGTAAGCTTTTGTGTTTTTGCTGTGATGTGAAACCACATCCCGTAGAACCTCAGTAATCTCATATTTATCGTTTTCTGCAGCATAAAGTGGCTGAAATGGTGAGAACCATCAGACGGTACCGCAGCTCCCAGCTGGGTGAGTCCAAACTCTTCCTCACTGTCCTGTCTGTCTCCACCTGGTGGCAGGTTTCTGCCACTGCAGCTGTGACTGCTCAGTGATGTTGTGATGTTTCCTGGTAGCCATAGATACAGAGACGTCCCCCTCCCACCTGCAGACGAAGGCCTACGTCCGTCAGCTGCAGGTGATCGACAACCAGAACCTGCTGTTTGACATGTCCTGCAAGCTGGAGCCCAAAGACACGTAGAGGGACGAAGGAGTGGCGAGGAAGAGGAGGAGGGTCACGACCCGGACGTTAGATTTACACCTGCTCCTCTTCATCATATAACATAAAACATTCTGCCACACCTCCGAACCTGAAGACCCACAACTCTGGTTTCTTTCGTCTTTTTTCTGGTTCGTCTCTGCAGGATTCTGCTGAACCAGAACCGACCCAAAACCTAAGCACTGGTTCCTAACACACAGCTGAAACACAAAGTGGAGTTATGGCTCCTCCACAAACCAATCTACCCAGTCGATTCACATAGTTATTTATATTTACCTCAAATTCTGCGTATTTTCAGCTGCAGTAGCAGAAAAGCAGTGGCGCTCCTGAGGGGGGACCCAGAGGGGGCAATGGCCCCCTTTTGAAAAATGTTTACCACCCTCCTGCACTCCGAGAGAATCATCTTTATGTTGTAGAAAGGTAAACATGTAAACCCAGATAAGTAGATAAATAAATAAAAAATCAATAAAGAAACAAATAAATACAATATATATGTATAGTTTCTCTCCTCTAAAAATTTTATTAAAATTTTCTGAAAATAAACAAATTTACCATCATTACATCAGTGTAATGAAAATTACACTGATGTACACTGATTATTAGGAATCAAACAAATTTCTCTTTTAAATATTTAATTATTAAAACAGTTTAGTTCCCATTTGATCCCTTTACAAAATTATCAAACTTTGTCTTTATTACCTGAGATTTTTCTCTTTATGCATTTTCAAACAGGAGAACAGCCATGATCCAGCTATAAAATACAGGGGAAAAATGAAGCATCAAGCAAATGTTTATCTTTCTCTACCAGCAGATGGCAGTATGTGTCAGGTGCTGCTCCTTTAAATTCAGAAGGTGCATTAAAGAGCAAACCTTGAGCTTTAATGTTTCTCCTGAAACAATATTTGAAGAAAAAAATAAGCAGTTTCACTGCTGTGTGTTAGAAACTGATGACCCAACCCCTGACGCATGGACCAATCAGAATGCAGATAAATGGCAGGCATCGTCTAATCAGCTTCCTTCAGCCGGAGTCAAGCTGCAGGATTTAATGTGTGATTTTCCAGACTTCAGGTTTTATTTTCATTGACTTCATGGACCAAACGGGTTGAGGATAAAGAGCTTTTGCAGCAGGACTGCGCCCCCCGCAGCGGGCTGATGGTACTGTGACTTTGTGGGGCTGCTGCAGAGCGATCATTAGATCTGAACCGCGAACAGAGACCAACAGCGGTTCTCAGTTCTGTCCAGAACTGATCTGTAAATGTTCAAAGCAAGGAGGAAAACAGCCATCGTTTCGTTTCGCGCCGAGGCGGATTTCATGTTTTTAACAAAAGACAACAAAGGTCCTGATGTTGGGGCCGACCCAGGCTTCATACCTGCTGCCATATTCCACTCAGAGTCCAGGCAGGTGGCGAGGCATTCACTAATTGTTGGACTCGTGGAC
>NW_006800109.1:55569-125954 GCF_000485575.1 Poecilia formosa
TGGATGGATGGATGGATGGATGGATGGATGGATGGATGGATGGATGGATGGATGGATGGCTGGTTGGTTGGTTGGTTGGTTGGTTGGTTGGTTGGTTGTAATAAATAAATACTTGCCGTTCTCAGCTCTGGTGGGCAGTGAAATCTTTTTTATTCTTCATCTGTACCATATCATCCAGTTTCAGGTCGTTCCTGTTCAGAAACTCAATCGGCTCCACTGACTGGGAACCAGTAAGGTTCTGGAACATTAATGGTATCACTGGCCAGTGCTTCTGGCTCAATAATTTATGTTTACAGAAAGGTATGAAAAGTATGAATGAGTGAACCTTTGGTTTTGCTGCCAAAACTGAATTTGAGTAAAAGCTTAAACTGGAACAGATTCCAGAACCATGAACTGATACCAGTTGACTCTGGACAGAACAAAAATGATTTGACTGGACCTTTTATCCAACACAGAGCCAGGGGTTTATACCACCAAGAAAAACAGCTCAAATTCCAACCTTGATCCCAAGTACGAGGATTGGTTTGAAACCAACCAAATAATCTAAATTTCTTTAGTAGCACCATCATCTGAAATCCCTAAATGGTTCCAACTTCTGATTGAAGCAGAAATCCAGAGTTTGAACTCAAATTTGACCAGAAGTTACAAAAACACAAATCTTATCTGACGTTCAACAGAAAAGAAACAAAAGAAAATTTTCAGTAAAATCAGGAGATGGATCATAACAGTATCATGAATCTAAATGTAAACTTCCAAAATAAAAGCTTCTCTCTTCAGGAACCATCAGGACGGTTTCCTGCTGAGATGAAGTTCTCATTCTGGTCTGGCCTGGTTTTCATGGCGGTCCAAAAGCCCAGTTCTGGTGGACGATCACCGATCAGCCCACGGCTCTCTCAGGACCACTTTCTGGGTCTCAGGCGCGCAACGTCGTGGATCCCAGTCCGGTTCTGAGTCCGGTTCTGGTCTGAAGATTGATCACTGCCTCGGCCCAGAACTGTTCCGGGATCCAGAGCTTTGACCACCATGTCATTGGTCTGAAAACTAAAAAAAAAACCTGTAAATATCTGAAGTGTGTAAATAAAAACTATCGGAGATTCTATTTTATGTATGAACGGAGGGAGAGCAGCGCCACCTCAAGGAGAAAAACTTTCATTTGGTGTCTTTTATTTGTAAAACTCAGAAAGTTTAAGACGTTGAAAAAGAGAGAAATTATGAAAATGAATTTATGACTTTATGAAATGTACAGAAATCTCTTCAGTTTGATGTTTCAGTTGTTTTCTATCTAAACTTTGTTTCTGTTTGCTTTTTATTTGTACAGAAGTGGCTGTTTACATGGAAACGAATCCTTTTCTTCTGCGAATAATGTGATTGGAGGAGACGTTTGGAAGGGGGGCGGAGCCTTAAGGTTCAGATTATTTGATTTTAATTTATAATAGAAACGTTAAAGATACATTAATACACAATTTGAGCTTTACTTTGTAAACTTGAAATAATTAAAATTAAATAATTAAAACTGTTAAGCAAAACTCAACAAAAATAGCTGGTACTGTAAGTTACTGAAAAACAATCTGTCAATTTCAGATAAATCAGATTTTCATCAGAGTTAAGTGAGAAATATTTTCTATTTAAATTTAGACAAAAACGTAAAAAAAGATTAAAAACAAATGAAAGTATTTCCTCCAAAATGTTTTTTTCTTTTCTTAATTTTTAGTGAAGAAACTTTTGGTTGAAGAGGTTTTCATTAAACAATCGAAGAAAATTTCTGAATTTCAGTTGTGATAAAAACAAAATTTATTCATTTTAATTTGGATTTAATTTTAAAAAATAGGGGAAAAACCCTTAGTATGTTGTTTTTTAATGAGTTAAAGAAAAAAATAAGTAAAAATAAAGTCATATTAAAATGAGAAACCATCAGCAATAATGTTCAGAGTTTTATTATTTTCTTAATAAAATTAGATAAAAATATAATGATAGTAATATTATACGTAGTTATATTGACTTTCAGGATTTTCTTTTGCAATATTTTATCATTAATGTTATTTTATTAATTCACATTTAAACTAAAAGAATTATAATTATTCCAAATTATTTAATTTATTTTTTAATTTCATAACTTTACAAAATGTGTTAATTCAAAATTACATACTTGTTTTCTCATATTTCATATGTAGATTTTGGATTAATTTGATTTTAGAAAACGTTGCTAATTTAGTTTAACATCAGTGATGAGTTGATGACCAGAATAGGATTTTTTTTTTTTGTTTTTGTTTTTGTTTTGGTGATTATTGATTATGGAGAACGTGACCCCGCCTCCTGCAGACGTCTCCTCCCTCTGCTGTCTCACTACAAACACTGAAATAAAATCTGGAGACAAAAAATAAAATAAAATCCGCCTCAGTTTGTTTTCCGGCCAGAAGGTGGCGCCATCAGCAAACTTCACAAACCTTCTGCAGTGAAGCAGGTTTGGTTCTGGAACAGAAAAAAAAGAAACAACATAGGAAAACAAAACTGTGACAAAATCTGAAAATAATCTGATTTATTCAGATTAAATCAGCTTTATGTGGATTTCTGGAAACAATTAAGAGTTTATGCAAACGGTACCGACTGACCCGCTGGACGGAACCGAGGACATGAGGACAGTGAGGACGTGGGACACGAACCTACAACCCCAAACCTGAGAGCAACCCGAACCTGCAGCTCAGATGTTTGATTCCTGAAGGGACCAGTCAGGGTGAGGGGTATGTTTGGTTTGAGGTGACCTGATTGGACCCCCTCCACACCCACCGAGCCTCCCCAGCATGCAGGGCTGCAGAGTGGACAGAACCTCACCCTGCCCCCCTCCATGAGAGGAGTCTGCTTTCCATCCCTGATAAGGAGAAGGTTTATATTTAGTGGGAAATTTGGGTGAAGGGTGAAGGACTGTTATATTTATCAGGTGAGAGCCGGCACCGCGCTTCCCCTCATCTGGGTCTGGATTCTGGTTCTGCTCCCAGTTTAAACCGCAGATTTAGGTTCTGATCAACCCAGTCGCCACCATAGCGACGGGGAGCATTGAATTATGGGTAGTGTAGTGTTTACACTCCTGACAAACTCAAAAGCTGTCCATCTATTTAATCATTTTATACCTTTAGCTTTTCTTGGTTCCGATGGTTTAAAGTTATTTTTTAAAGAAAGTTCTTCTTCGGTATGTAATCAAACATCTGTTGCAGGGCGCCAATCTAGCGGGCGCCAGAAGATGGCGGGATAATTATTCTAGCTCATTTTCTGTGTTCAACAGCTGATGGTGCATTGAAAACCCTTATAATGTGTCTGCATACACCTCAGAAAAATATTTAGCTGCGCCCCTACACTGACAGCCAGCTGGCTGAAAGAAAGCTGCCATGTTTTCCCTCAGAGATTTTACAGTTTCAGCTCCATCATCCATCCTGTTTGTGACTCTACTGGAGCAAACAGCCTCACTAATTAACCACTAATTAACTTGTAACGAAAACATAATATTCTGAGCAAGAAGTGCTAATTCCACTTTAAACCAGGTAAAAGTTTATTAGAAATGTAATCATAAATATTTTAGCTGCAGATTAAATAAATTCTTTCATAAAAAACAGAATCCAAAAGCTTCTTTTATAAAGCTTAAAGATACTTTATAAAGGTTTTCAGAAGTTGCGTGTTTAGTAGTTTCATCTACATCCACATGGTTTATTTTTAAAGATTTATTTTAGTTATTAATTTTTTAAAGATAATTTTAAAAATCACGGATTTCTGACTTCAGTGTTAAGAAATGTGGAGAATATTTTCTTGTTTCTCTTTCTCCGTTTGCAGCTTTTGGATCTTTGACAACAGCTTCTAAAACTGTCCAGTCAGTGACAGACAAACATGCACAAATGAGGGATCCGTCAGCGGCTTCCAGCGATTCAGAACCGAGCCCACGGGCCGGCCCCGCCCTCACCCCGCCCGCGGTTCGGCCGCCATATAGAGCCGCTGTTCGGGTCTTCAGCTTCGGTGTCGCATCCCAGCCGCCGGCAACTCAACTTCACAAGTTCTCCTCAAGTCCCAGAACTCAGGTAGATATCGGACCCGGTCTGTGAGGGTTCTGACCCGGCACTGAGGGTTCTGACCCTGCAGAAACATTTGAACTGGACCCGAACCGCTGCGTCCTGCAGGTTTTCAGCTTCACTAAAACTCTGTTGCATGAAGCGTTTAAAGCGTTTTCCCTCCGTTTTTACAGAAATTCTTAATTATATTTGCAGAAAAATGTTTTTAGATTCTGGTTCGGATCAAGTGAAGAAAGTCTGGAAAGTTCGGAGCTTTATGCTGCAGAATCTCTGAACCTTTTTTTGTCCAACATGCAAAATTCATTCATTCATTCATCTCAAGAGTTTTTATTTGATTTTATTTGAAACTAGAATAGTTCTGGAACATTTCAAAAATCCCAGAAGACAGATCCTGCAGCAGAAGATGATTTGGTTCTGGTTCTGGTTCTGGATTCTTCTTTGTCCTTTTTGTTAAATTTCCACACCAGAATGACACAAATCTCAGAAATATAATTTTTTTCTCATCATTACATTTGAAACTAAATATTTTTGTTGTTCAAAATCAATCGGAAACATTTAAATCCGGTAGAAACATTAATGTTTCTGTAAATATTTTGTTTCTCTTAGTTTTAAAACCTAAAAACAGAAATAAAATGGCGGCTCTTTAAAATGTCCATTTCCTATCAGATATTTATCAAACATTTTAAAGTTTTTCACAAAAGTTTAGTAACCTTTGTGGCTCAGGGCGAGTTTTAATTTCCCCAGTCCTGTTTGTTTCTCCCGCTTGGAACCGGTTCTGTTCTGCCCAGTTTCTGGTTTCATCTGGACCCAGTCTGAAGGGTCAGCAGAACCCAAACTGGGATCCTAATAATACCCAGCAGGAGGTTAAACTGGGAGCCTCTCCCACTGACCATCAGCTGCTGCCAGAGTCACGATAACAAATACCAGCAGCTGTAAAATTAGCAACGTGTTTCTGGGTCCAGACAGAACCAGAAAGCGGATCGAAAACTGGGTCAGGTTTCTGATGAGGATGGATCTATGATGGGTTTTTATTCCAGGATGACCGGTGGATGTTCTTATTTTTATTCCAGACTCATTACGTTTTTACTCTTTAATGGTTCACTGACTTTTTGCGGCCTTTCTGAGAATCGGGTCCAGTTTGATCGTCTATATTGTAGATAAGAAAAGAGAGGAGTAAATTCACTCCTTTGTTTCTGTCTACAGTGGCTCTGAGAGTTTATTCTGTTTTTGTTTTGTTTCTTCTCTTTTTTCTTAGTTTTTTAGCACATAGTGTCGAATTAACCCCGTTTTTCCCTCACATGAAGGTTTTCAGGTGTGAATAAATGAGATGCGTGTTTCTCTGCAGCCTCCTCAGCAGACATGGAGCGTACCTTCATCGCTGTGAAGCCTGATGGCGTCCAGAGAGGACTGTGTGGTGAGATCATCAAGCGCTTCGAGACAAGAGGCTTCAAGCTGATCGCTGCCAAATTCGTCCAGGTGAGAAACAAAATGACGACCAGGAGGAAAACTAAGTACACCCCTGGTCGGCAGCAGACACCAGATGGAGTCTGAGTCCATCTGGTGTTCAATGTGGGGTCAGGGGTCATTGATTTCATGCAGCCCTTCCAACTAAAATACAAAAATAAATAAATTCGAACAAACTTTTAAATTAAAATCTACTGATAAAAATGTTAGATGCAACACAAAGTGATTATCTTTTCCAAACTTTCTGGTTTCTGTTGTCATGGTAACTGGGGACACCTTTACTCATTGACTTATATTCTAAACTTTTGAATCAATATTAAGGAATTACTGACTTAAAGCAATATCCTGTGTTTTGCTGAAAAGTTACTTTTAAGTTAGTTTTGCCTTATTTCAAGTGCACTAAGATATTTGTGCTAAAAACTAAACCAAACATATTTGATTTAAAAGTAGCATTTCAGCAACACATAGGAGCTTATTTTAAGAATAACTCCTTAATATTAATATTTTTTTTTTTTAAGTATTAGTTCCACTGGCAGATTATTTCACTTATAACTGGACATTTTCTTATAAGTTATTTTTCATCAATATTAAAGATTTTTTGATTTAAAACAAGCTCATATATCTGGCTGAAAAGTTACTTTTGTCTCATTTTAAGTGTACTAACATTTGTAGTAGAAATGAGATCGAAAATACTTGGTAGGAAATGTTTTTCAGTGCAGATTGATGAGCAGCTCAAGTTGCTTCTCTGATTTTTACCTCACTTTTCTGCTCCAGAGCAGTAAAACTGATGTTGATTGGTTAATTAATGTCTTAAATCGTGTGTGATCAGCAGGGTGTACTTACTTTTTGCTTGTGCTTCATGCATACCTCTCCCCGTTTTGTGCGCAGGCCTCTGAGGACCACATGAAGAAGCACTACCTGGACCTGAAGGACATGCCTTTCTATGCAGGACTCTGCAAATACATGTCCTCCGGACCAGTCCTCGCCATGGTAACGCCAACACAAACATGGCCGCACATAACTTCCTGCTTTGTTTTTCCGTTGCGTCAACAACCTCTTGACACCTGCTGGTCCTCAAGGCCTCAGCTGCTTCAGTCCAACAGGAAGCTGAGACATGGAGGACAGCTGCTTGTCCACTAAGTGTTACCATGGAGACATGGAGGACAGCTGCTTGTCCACTAAGGGTTACCATGGAGACACGGAGAACATATAGTTTGATCGTAAATGTTATTTTTTATATTTTCTCCACATTTTCTGCCAGGAGAGCATTAATAAATATCACTAAATTCAAAAATATGACTAAGTTCAGTAAAGTAGGTGATTCACACTTTTTAAAGTTGTATTTTGAAGAAATCTGTTTCAGATGGGAACATTTTTAAAGAATAAAAACGTGCTTTCAGACATTTGTGTTTGGATTTGTGTTTCAGGTTTGGGAGGGTCAGAACATTGTGAAGCTGGCCAGGATGATGCTGGGTGAGACCAACCCTGCTGACTCCAAGCCCGGCAGCATCCGTGGAGACCTGTGCATCAACATCGGCAGGTGAGGAAACCATGGCAACGCTGCAAAACTTACACAACGCACCAGGAAATGACTGCAAAGAGTCGATATAATCAAAAACTTAACCACAAATGGGATTACTGAGGTCCAAGAAGAGGTTTGTTCTCAAGGAATATCCAGAAAAATGAGGAAAAAAGTCTAATTTAATGAGAACAAACAAAAATAAATATTAAAACACATTTTTACATTAGAATCAATTAAAAATATATATTTTTGCTAATAAAAATACTTTTTAACATGAATAAAAATTCAGAGTAAATATTACTGTCACCATTAGAACATTTCTGCATTTAAAAATAAAAACATATATGCCATACATTCTTAAAATACATGAAAAATGCATTAGATAAAAAAGGAAGCAGCTTATTAATGTGATATAGGAGAGATAGGCAGTAAAATTAGAAATGCTTAAAATTAATTATTTCAGATAAAATTAAAAATAAATTATTTAATTACAATAAAATATTTTAAAATACTTCATTAGTAAAAATAATAAGAAATGACCACTGATTATTTTAGTTGGAAAAATAATAAATGATAATGCAACAAAAAATATATAAATGAAAAATTTTTAGATTATTACTAAAAAAATGTAAATACATCTTGAGGTTTTCATTTAACAAAATGGGGAAAATGACTTCTTTTTTAGAAGAAACTAATATTTCCAGACAGAATCGACCAGATGCTGATTGGTTAATTAATAAAACTGTAAGTCACTGATCTGACCCGACTGTGTCCTCAGGAACATCATCCACGGCAGCGACACCCTGGATAACGCCAAGACAGAGGTCGATCTTTGGTTCAAGGCAGAGGAGTTCGTCAACTGGACCCCCGCCACTCAGGCCTTCCTGTACGAGTAAACCCCGCCCCTCTGGAGCTCCGCCCACCCATCCACTAAACCCCGCCCACTCTACAGTCGATCCTCTACCTTGGTTTTTACCAGTCCCACCAAACATGTAGCACTGATCAATAAAGTCTCATGTTAACCACAAAGTGTCTGAGTGTCATTGTTCAGTCATATCACAGATATGATCAAGATAAACAGGAAAAAACTGTCAAAAGCACACAACAAAAAAAAATCACAATAAAGATCGTTCTACAATTTTCTTCAGTAAAGTTTATTTGTGTCGCACATTTCAGCTGGAACGGAGCTAAACCATAAAAATGTAATAAAGTAACAAATTATAACACAGCAATAAATACATTTTATAAAATGCCAAGGGCGGCGCCTGTCGGGCTGCGAGGCCTCAGGCATCTATCCCCCCGTCCCATTTCCCCCCTCGTGCAGTTGCATGATGGATGGTTGTACCTGAAACGGCAATTTCGTTGTCTTTCTGAGAATGACAATAAATTCTTATGATTCTGAAATATACATGAAACATATTGATCAATTTTTAATTTATCAATGTAAAGCAGCTCTTAACAGGTGGGATTTTAGTCTAGATTTAAAAGATCTCAGTGTTTCAGCTGTTTTACAGTTTTCTGGAAGTTTGTTCCAGATTTGTGGTGCATAGAAGCTGAATTCTGTTTCTCCATTTTTGGTTCTGGTTCTGGGGATGCAGAACTAGAACTAGCAGAAAACTACAGATGAAAATTAACCCTAGTGGCTAAATCTGGCATTGTTACATGGTTGTTTTAACATACTAATGTTGATTTTTATGCATGGCCCCTTGTAAAATAAATTCAAATTAGAACTAGATAAATACCAAGCAGTATGTATCTGCTTTTAGTGCCATTCTTTGTAGAAATTCAATGCAAATATTGCAGAATAAACTGCTAAAAATGTGCATTTGTTATTATATCTACATTTAAAAACATTAGTTAGTTCTTTATCTTGCCGTTTGCAGATACCCGGTCTACGTCTTGCTAAGACTTTAGTCCTTTAATCCTGGAAATGTTCTTCAGGTGATAGAAAGCCGACTTTGTAACCGTCTTTATGTGGCTCTGAAGGTTCAGGTCAGAGGTCATCACTACACCCAGACTTCAGCATGATCTCTAGTTTCTAGCTGCAATAACAGAAGCAAGTATTAGTTCTACTGGCAGATTATTTCACTTATATCAAGATATATATATTTCTTATGTTAAAAGTGAAATAATCTGCGAGAGCCTTTTAATCAGCATTGAGGAATTATTGACTTAAAACAAGTTTTCTAAGATAAATGCACCAGAAACTTACTTGGAAAGTTTTTGTTTTTTTGTAGTGAAGGTCATCTTATATAAGTTAGGGCTGCTAAAATCAAGGAATGAGTCAATTTTGTTAACAAGTAACAGTAACAACACTCCTTAAAAACTGGACCAAACCTCTTAAAAACAACAAAAGCGGTTGCAGTGAATGAAATATTGCTGTGTTAATAAACATGGTCCTCTTGTTTACATGAGAGTTTCACCTGAGTTGCATAAATCTGATCATCAGACTGCAGCGGTCCGGCAGGTGTCCAGTACGGCGAGTGTCTGGTGTCAGCGTGTGGTCCAGGAAGCTGTTTTTAGAAGGCGGGAGGGGGGGAACTACACGTTTCTGGCAGAATATCAGTCATGCTGTGGATGCTGAACCATCAGCTGAATCCTATCCTCCATCATCAGGGAAACACATCAGGCTCTGGTCCAGGTAGATCTGGACAGCTGGTGGGCTGGCATGTCTTTCCTTTTACAGGCAGATGAAATGAGGACAGAAACAGACTTGAAGCACATCCATGTGACTTTTATCTAAATGTGCAAGCTAAAGCGCAAACACACCCATAAAAGAAACATAGGACTAAAATACTTGATATCAGTCAAATAATTTACAAAGTGATTAATAGTGACTTTAAATGCATCAAAAGTGACAATTTCCTTCAACTTTAAGTCTTTCAGCAGATTTCAGTGTAATGGAGCAACAAACCCAAAGGATTTGTTTACCATGATCATTAAACCCAAGAAGAGCAGATATGAAAACATTATAGCCGTCTAAAGCTAGTTATTACAAGAGACTTTATCTGAGAAATGTTTATTTTAGATGTAAAAGCAATACAGTAAAAACACTGTAGCGTCTTTGGATTTTAAAAAGGTAAATTACGTACTGTCACATGACCGTCGCCATGCTGTTACACTACAATGCATTCTGGGTAAATTATGTATGCTAGGTCTGATCGCGCTAGTAGTTCCGTCCAGTCAAATCAGTGATAAATTAAGCCGTTAAGCTTTTTCAATTTGAACCGGAGCGCGTTGAAATGGATGGAAATGAAGAAATCACAAAGAGTAATGAAGATGAGGAGCAAACGGAGGAAGAGGAAAGAGTTGGTGGAACAAGTGTTTGTGCTGCTGCTACTAAATGAAAAAAGAATGACACGTACCTCTGGTCGGACTGTCTGATCCTGTAAGAAGTCCATGTTTTCACATTCAGTAGCAACAGTTCCGTTGTCATTTAAAAGTGTCTTTTGTTTCTCCCAGCGTCTTTTGGTTGCTAGCTGCTGGCTGGGTTTATAGGCTTCGTGAATAAAAACTAACGCCACAGCATTTGTTTTAAGCTTGAGAGGGTAACGACCACCTGTTAGCTCCTTCATAAATTTTGCTTGTACAACTGACTCAAAGATTTCTGGAGAGAAATGTTGAGAGCACAAATATACGTTGTTCAGAAGTGTTCGGCTTTTTGGGAATCGATCCAGACTCGTCTCACTATTTTTTTTGTTCTTAAATTACAGCCAACAGTGACAGAGTGTGGCATTGTCTGAATTCACACCAGCCAACTCAGGTAAAGTTAGCCTTCTTGTGTTTACTCTGTAGATTCCAGTACTGAACGGACCCATCCGTGTCATTAACCCAGCAAGTGAAAAAATGGCGACCTCCCTGGGTGAAATTATATAACGAAAGATATGACATTTTTGAAGTAATTTAGTTTTTATGTGTCAAACAGCAATTTCTTTTAATTGATAGGAAAATGAAAACATATTAAGACCGACATGTTCAGCTAATCGTGGATCACTTTAACCACAAAGTATCATCATATGCTGATATTATTTACTTCTCAAACCTTCTAATCCGATACTTCATTTAGGTTATTTTCTGGGTACAAAGTTAATATTTCTTAATATTTTTGCAGTAGTTTTGAATCAGGCTAATCTTTGCCGTTACCAAGGACAACCACCGTGTATCTTTGGCACAATTGGAGAGAGAGGACCAATTATTCCAGCGCTGTAGTTGTGGTATCCAACGTCAGCCTCCATGTTCACATGTTTCTGTGGCTCAACATCTGAATCAAATCGGTGGTTCATAACCAATTTTTGCAAAGTGGGCCAATGTTAAGCTGAAAGCACTTGGGAAAACCAAAATCATACAGTTTTAAAACACTTTTCCAGCCTTTTGTTTATTATAGCTTTTCAGTAATAAAGTAAACCATTTTAATTGTACTAAAATTAACAAACTAGTTACATTTTTGATGAAAATGGTTGTGTATGTCAAGACCAACTGTTTCCAAATTCTTCTGGCTGTTTTCTTGTATGAGAAGTAATATTTACATTTTAGGAAAAGCAGGTCAATGTTTGTTATTCTAGTTGTTCTGAAATTAACATGAATGATAAAGAACGTAAATGGGATAAATGGGAATCTATTTTTTGTGCCAAATATTTTCTTAAGAAGTTGTTATTTATCTGTAAAGATTGTTGCAAAATGTGTCCATCTGCATCAATCACCTATGTTTGCAGGCCAGATTTCCTCAATTTGAGACTCCAAAATCCTTCAGAGGGCCATAAATGGCCCTCGGCCCGGACTTTGGACTCCCTAGTCTGTGAAGTTTTATTCCCCAACTCGAGACATAAAATCTGTTCTGCATGGGCCGAGGTCAGTGGATTGGACATGAGACCAGGAGACGCCCAGTTTGGTTTTGACTCTGTATCATCTCTTCTGACCCGGTAATAAATCACTGTGTTAGGATCCATTTCTAGTCCAGAAGGCATGTTAAGGAGCTCCGATGATTTATTGAGAGAGGATGAGGAGAAACTAACGAGCAGCTGTTCTACTGAGAGGAATGAGGTGGAACCAGATTCTGCATGTCAGATTTCTCTGGTCCGACCAGAACCGGACAGGACGCATCCTAGATCCATACTGGTAGAAAATTCCAACTCTAAAATTTGAATATTTAGTAAAACAAAATCCCATTCTGCCAGTTCTCATTATTCATGCATGAATGAATATATTTTCTAGCAGAGACTCTTGAGATTTTTCTTTTTATTGCATAAAAAGTCATTAATTTCACATCTAGATGAAATATTTCTTCACAATCATGCTGCCAAAAAATTGCACAATGTATAAAAACCTTTATCAGAACATCAACACACGACTGTAGTCAGACAGTAACGGCAAGCTGATCCAGATCTTTGTCATCTTCAAACCTTCGAACTGATGGGGAGTCAAGAAAAGTTCACAACAATCCACAAACATCAACAGATTCTTCTAAAAATGATTCTTTTCTGAAGATCTTCAGCTTTATTTTCACATTTAACAGCATAAAGAGCAGAGGTCGACCCGCAGAGGGCTGCTGGACAACCAGGATGTCCCACAGGAGAAACGACTCATGGCCTCTTCACTTTTTTAGCTATACTGTAAACGGACTCATCTACTGTTCAGACTGCAGTTTTTATATTTATAATAAGTGAAATCAGAAAGATTTCCAAGTGTTTGAAATAAATACTCAACATTTTTAGGTAACACGAGTAAATCAGTCCAAAACTAGACCAAATTGTTCTGGATTTATCACCTGAACTGCAAAAAGACAAAATCTTACCCAATGTTTTAGGTCTAGTTTTAGCGCAAATATTTTATTTCACTTGAAATAAGAGAAAAGTAACTTATAACCAACTTTTCACCAAGATATGAGCTTGTTTTAAGTCAATTATTCATTAATATGGAAGAGAAAGTACTAGTTCCACTGACAGATTATCTAACTGATGACATTCTGTTATAATTAGTAAAATTAGTACTCTTTAATCAATATTAATTAATTATTTACTAAAAACACTCCTATATCTTGCTGAAAAGTTACTTATGTTAGTTTCGTCTCATTTAAAATGTGCTCAGATATTTGCAGTAGAAACTAAACCAAACTACTTGGTAAGATTTGGTGTTTTTGCAGTGTGATAAGTTCTGAGCCTCTGAGGTCATTCTGATTCACTTCCTGTGGGATCGAACTCTGCTCGATGAGAAACTGGTTCAGTCCGACACGCCGGCGTCAGAAAGTGACGAGGAAGACCTTCAGCATGTTCTGCTCTTAGAAAATCCGACATATTTATAAAAACACAAGCAGAGGGCGTAGAAATCCTCCCAGAAAGAGCTTCAAATCCTCCACATAAAGCACCAGGACACATGATTGTTTTCTCACAACAGAAACCAGTTGGCACTGGTTCCGGTTCTTCACGATAAACTGGGAGCCGGGCCCGGGTTTACCGACAGACAATCGATGAGATGAGAGGAAGCCTTTTTCTCCCAGGAAAAGAAGATTCAGACATTCATTATGAGCAAATATAAAAAACGTCACTCACTTCTTTTAAAAATGTAAATTTTACTGAAGAGTTTAACTGCCAGAACTTGGAAATAAATTTAGGAGAAGCAAAATTTTAAAATGTTGTTATAATGAGATTTACATGACTTATCAACAAAATATATCGAGTCGTAATCTGTCAGAGGAAGATATTTTTATATTGTTAAAATGAGAAACTTTTATTTCTAGTTATTTTTGCTATAGCTAGAAATAAAACACATCTTGTTAAAATGAGAATGTTTCTTATAACAAAATGAAAAAACAAGTTTCTCATTAAGAGAAGCAAAATTTGTCCGTTACAAGACAGAAAACACGTATTTCTTGTAAAAGTAATTTTAACAAGAAGCCGCTCCTGAATTTTTCCAAGATTATGGCAGTTTAAAAGCTTCCATAAAATTTGGATTTACTAAATAAAAATGAGTAAATGTAAACTAGAATCATGAATACATCCAGTTCCCTTCATTCTTTTTATTTCTCTTTTTTTTTTCTTTAACCAAAAAAACCCCCATAAAAATAATACTGACCAAAAGAAATTTAAGTTTTACTTTGGAGAAACTGGCTTCCAGTTTTACATTTAATTTAAATTTTAGGCTCTAATTCTGACATTTTTTACTAGAATGTAAAAATAAATGTCTCATTAAATCAGTTTAATTCAGTCTATAAAACCTTCAGAGCTTCATGAAATGCAATAGATTTATTTTCTTCTAGAAAATGCGACGTTTAACGTTACAGACGCAGAATTAAACTTTTGAACTTTGAGTTCATTTTCTGCATGAATGAAAACAGAAAAACTTCCTTTACTGACCATCAAAAACACATCAAACTTTACATTTATATTGTTTTATATCATGGACGCCACACACACCGAAGAGGTAATAAAATGTTAATTTGTTAAACTGTTAGAATAAAGTATTTCTTCTTTAAATCAAATATATTTAGTTAAAATCTGTTTAATCAAATTAAACCTTTTTGTTCTGCAGCTTATCTAAATTCTGGTTTCTGAGGTATCAGAAGAATTTCAGGAGATTTTGGATATTTTTAAGGTTCAAAATCCAACTTTAAAGATACATTTGCTTTATGTCAACATTTCCTTCTATTTTTTTTTGTATATTTCATTAAATTTTCACTTTTGTTTTAGAAATTTAAAGACAAAAGAATCTTATAAAACGTATTATAAAACGACCTTCCTCTAATTTAAGTTACTTTCCTGTAACTTAACTTTTTGAACCTTAGAGGCTATCGTTCAGTACCTTAGAGGTTACATTAATGTAACTAAGAAGTTCCCCTCTGATAACTTAAAAGTTAGCTTCTTGAACCTTACAGGTTACCTTCCTGTAACTTGGAGGTTACCTACTTCTAATTTTAAAGTTACTTTGTAACTTCAATCCTACTTTCCTGAACCTTAGAGGTTACCTTCCTGCAACTTCAAGGCTACTTTTCTGTAACTTAGAAGTTACCTTCCTAAACCTTAAATTACCTTCTTGAACCTTAGAGGTCACATTCCTCTAATTTAAGTTACTTTCCTGTAACTTAAATGTTACTTTCTGAACCTTTGAGGCTATTGATCAGGACCTTAGATGTTGCATTAATGTAACTAAGAAGTTCCCCTCTGAAGCTAACTTGAAAGTTAGCTTCTTTCACTTTAGAAGTTACCTTCCTGTGACTTTGAGGTTACCTACTTCTAATTTAAAAGTTACTTTGTAACTTCAAGGCTACTTTTCTGTAACTTAAATATTACCTTCTGAACCTTAGTGGTTTCCTTCCTGTAATGTAGATGCAACGTTCCCATGACTTTTGGGGCACATTTCTGAAATGTGGAGGTTATCTTTCTGTTATTTTCTAAAACTTACATCATACCTTCTCACAGCTTAGTTTTGCAAATACAAAATGAGCTAATGGCTACTGGAAACTCATCAGTATTATAAAGTCTCTTTCAGTCAGAGTACCTATTATAATTGAGCTCTCCTCTTCCTACCAGGTTAAAAAGTCGCCTCATATGACCCAATACCTGTCCTTGTAGGTATTAGGGAAATATCAGGTAACAAAAAAGTAAATTGAGTCATCAAAATTTAAAGTTATGGAAAGTAAGATGTAATTTCCAGGATACCCTTCAAATTTTCTCTCCTGTTGGAGACAAAGGCAAAAAAAACGTTTTAAATAAGGAGAAAACTTCCAAACTTTAAACATTTCATGAGAGCCACATTGTCCTGACAGCACCCGAACGCATCACGTCGATCATCTTAAATTTTCTTCCTTTTGAGGCCGTTTTGCTTCAGAAGAATAAAAAGTTGGTGGGTTTGTAGAAGGAAACCAATGAGGTGAAGAGGGCGGCAGTTAATAGTTCATCACAGTAAATGGTTCGGTGGTGAAGAAGCAAAGTTTACTGATCTTTGTTGGCCAGGAAATCTCGGGACGACCCGTTGGTTTCCGGCGCCACTCGCTGGAATGAGGAATTCGTTCCTCCCGTGTTATTGTGAATCTCCATCTGCAGACCTGAAGACACAAAGTTACCATCAGTCAAGTCCAGTTACTCTAAAATAAAACTCGCTGACCATCAGAATAACCACTGACTGAGCAGCTGGAGCACCAAAGCATCTCATTGGCTGGTTTAAACGGTCTTACCTGCCCCGCCCTCCGCGTCGGGTTCGGCGGACGGCGGCTGGGCGGCCGAGGCCGGAGGAGGCGGCGACGGGTAGTCAGGCGGCGTCTCGTTCTCGTCTCCTGATAGGTTCCTGGGAACTCCCGTTACCATGGAGCCGGAGAGGCTGACGGGGCGCTTAGCAACGGGTAACTTCCTCTCTGGGAGACGGATAAACATTTTTAGATTTATCTGTTCAAACAGCAGGCAGAGGCGACACAAATCCGATTTTTTTCAACCAAAACAAAAAACAAACAGAACTTGCGCTACTTCCATATTTGGAACTAAATTGGATCTGTATAAGATTATTTTTAAAACGTTTCGGTCATTTTATCCATCTTTTATGTCATTGATGCGAACATGCGTCATAATTCTGCACCAGAAGAAGCCGAACGTAAAAAATGTCTGAAAATTATTGTTTTTATGAACTTATAGCGCGTCGCATCCTAATCATGGCTCTGACTTCACATGAAAACAAACTTCTCTACAGAAGTTTCAGGAAGTGCTCTGCTAAAGGCCGTTAGCTTTGCTTTCCTTTTCATCTTCTTTTGATCTTGTGACGATACTGTCGGCTCCCTTTGTTCTGCCTCAAAGTCGACACATAAACGGCTCCATCCATTATGACTTCCAGAAACAGAACGCTGCTCTGACGCAATAAATCAATTCATTGCATAATAAATTCAAACAAAATTTTCATGATTTATCGCTTTTCTCCATTCTTTCTCTAAACCAGGAACTGTATGATAAAAAGTCTTCAGTCTGGTTCTTTGGTCTCAACTAAACCATTATTTGACGGAGAATTTTATTTACATAGACCTCATAATTAATTTTATTTGTTGTTTCTGTTGTTCTGTTTATTTAATTTGGATATTTAAAATGTTTTCCAGTTCATTACAATTTAAAGTTTATTGATCTTTGAGAATGTGTTCTTGCATCATATTAGTTGAAAATGGGCTCAAAACAACAATATTATTGTTTATCGCAATAAGTAATCATCCAGCAAAATTTGTTATGGTGATAGACTTGAGTTTAGAGAAACAAATCTGTAAAACTTCCATCTGTTGGATTAAAAATCGATTCTTAACTTTTCTTCTGTCCTCGGTACTGCTGGGACTTCCTCCTCTGTTTGGATCCAGCAGACTGCAGATCTCTGGACCCTGAAGCCAACAAACGCCTGGGTTAGCATGTTGGGTTAGCATGTTGGGTTAGCATGTTGGGTTAGCATGTTGGGTTAGCATGTTGGGTTAGCATGTTGCCTCAGCCCCCCCACCAGGTGAGGGTTACCCGCGGTAACAGCTGGCGGCTGCAGCTGGTACCCAGTCAGTTGGCACCAGCCCACCGGGTACAGGTCCGGAGACTCGCAGTCCACCCACTGGTCGTACTCGTCTTCCCAGCCGTCGAAGTGGATCCGCAGCAGCCGGTGGACGATCCTGGTCACCGTGGCGACGCAGACGAGCCGCGGCTCCATGAGGTCCACGGCCTCCAGCTTCATCCCAGGACGGAAACCGTGGTTCGGGACTTCCTGTTGGAGCGAAGAGAGGGGAGTTTAAACGCTCAGCCTGGTTGGTAGACGAGTCGTCATGGCAACTCCACCGTTCCTGACGGGTTCTTCTGGGTTCCTGTGGTTCTAAGGGTCCATTCTGCTGCCAAACTTTAACCACAAAATTAAAATAATCTGTTCCATGTCCAAACAACAGTGGTAATGTGCTTCAAAATCAGAAATTAGTCAATGGGTAAAGTTTAGTGGAAGGAGGATCGTGGTGTGGAGCCACTTTTCAGGAGCCAGGCAAAAAATAAGTTAAAAACAAAGTTTTATCTGTGTTCTTGTGCAAATATCTTGGTACAATATAAATAACAGAAAACTAGCTTAAAAGTAATTTTTCAGCTTGTTTTAAGACAACTCCTCGATATTAATGAAAAAGTTCTAATTCCACTGCCAGATTATTTCACTGTAGTAAGATGTAATAAGGTACAAACTTAGCACACTGCAGATTACTCAGTTAACCACTTACGCCTATTATGTACAACATTGAAAATACATTAGAATCAAATAAATCATTTTTTAAATAACATTTTATTGGCTAAGGTGTAATGACAGAATTACTTTATCAATTTTAGGAAAAAATGCATCTGCAGCTTAAAATATACTGTGAAAAACTCAGTCATAGTCTTTATACTCCAGTCAACGAATATTTGACTCCTACTTTAGTTGATGTTATTTTAACAATTGATTAATCACGATTAATCGCTTCAGTAGTTCAGAATCCATCTGTTTTTGGTCTGACCTTGTTGAAGAGGTTGACCGGAGCGGCCACTGACTTGCTCTCCTTCAGATACTCGAACCACCTGAAGGGAAGACCGGCGTAGCCTGAGGAGGAGAAACAGGCGGAGCGTCATCCCTCCATGCTTCCAGGATATTCCAAAACTTTCCAAATCTACTCATTTCCATCTGAAGAGGTTTTTAATTCACAACTTTTCCAAGAACTTCCCACTTCTCATTTCCTTCCCAATATTAATGTTCTTTCCTGGACGTACAGAAGCTTTTTGTTCCAACTTTTCCAATCAGAAATTTTATCAAGTATTTGAAAAAAAAAAAAAAAATCTTCTGATTTCTTCAAACACTTTGTTTATTGGGAACAGCGTCCAAAACAATACACTGCAAAAACACAAAATCTCACCGAGTATTTTTGTTTAGTTTACAGTGTAAATGTCTTAGTAAACAGGAAATAAGACAAAACTAACTTACAAGTATCTTTTCAGCAAAAAAGTCAAAAAACTTTTTCATGAATATTATTTTAATATTCATGAAAAAGTTTTGGTTCCACTTGCAGATTATTTAACTTTATGAAATGGGGAAAAAATATAAGTGGAATAATCTGCCAATATTAAGAAATTATTGAGCTTGCTAAAAAGTTACTTGTAAGTTAGTTTTCTATCTTTTCAAGTGTACTGAGATATTTGCAGTGTAACTAAACAAATTGCTTGGTAAGATTTTGTGTTTTTGGAGTGTATTCCTTTGTTTCTGTTATTTCCAAGTTTTTAGAAGCCATCCGATTTAACAGGATGTTTATGCATTTCTTTAAACCTGCAGCTGCAGGAAGCCGGACGTACCTCTGGGGGGCGTCAGCTCGATGTTATTGATCTCACAGAACCCAGCGGGGAAGATGGACGGAGACGTGGAGTGATAACAGAACCAGTCGGAGCCGTCGGCTGCTTCCGAGCCGTCGATGCCGATCATCAGGTATCCGTCTGCCAGAACCTGCGGGAGGCGACGGAGGCTGCAGGTCAGGCGGAGAAGTTTGAGTCGGCCGTCTGAGCAGGACGGACTCCTCCTCCTCCTCCTCACCTTCCTCACTGTGGCCACGCAGATGGCAGACAGGTTCAGCGGGTCGATGGCCTCCAGCTTCATCCCGTCCTGGAACCAGAGTCCGGTCTGGTCCACCTCCTTCACCTGGGGGACAGAGGACATCGCTCTGAGGTTTACAGGTGTTAAACTGCCGCCTGGTGGTCAGAAGATGGAATAGTCTGATGTAATGACCATGATCAAAACGAGGAATAAACTAATGATTATCTTAGCAATTATTCCTACGATTAATCGATTAATTGGGCAAAAGAATTGGCACATTCTGATTTTTCAATTAACTACTTAAGCATTTTATACAATATTAGAAATGCAGATACATAATTCAATTCTTTTTATAAATAATAAAATTTAAATTCTTTGGTTTGAAACGATTAATCACCATTAATCATTTCAAGCCCAATTAAAATCAGGTCAATTAGTGAAAAAAAATCCAGAAAATGTCAGAATTAGTTTTAAAATACTTTCTAGCAACTTTCAGCTTAATAAGAGAACAACTTGAAAAGGCTGCAGATGTAAAATATGGTTAAAATCGATTTTACAATCAATAAATTTGACATCTAAACAAGTTTAAAATGCATGAAAAACAGATTTTAAAGATGAACTGTGAGCCCAGCTGAGGCTCACCTTGGCAAACAGCTGTCCAGGAGCGTCCGTCTGTCCATCCAGCTTCCTCATCCCATCTGGAAACAGAAAAACAGAATCACCCTCCGTCCGTCTGTCCCTTCTTCCTCCGCACCGCCAGACTTAAGCCACGCCCACCTGATCGTTTGAAGCGGTGTCCGATGGAGCGGGACCAGCCGATGCTGTGGATCAGCGGGCTGTACATGTGGCACCAGAAGTCGTCCGTCCCGTCGTCGCATTCCTCGTAGACGAGCCGCAGCCGCCCACCGATCACCTGCAACGACACGGTCGTCATGGAGACGGAAATGCTGGAACCGTCCGACCGGGCAGACGCTCACCTGCTCCACCAGAGCCACCCGAGTCCGACACAGGTGGGTCTTATCCACCACCTCCACCCTCATCTGCTTCTTGAAGGGGAACTGCATGCTCTCCTGCACCTGGAGGAGGAAGAGGAGGAGAAAGAGGAGGAAGACAACGTCAAGCAGCGGCTTCTTCCCCCAGACTGTCTCAGATCAATCAATCAAATTTGTTTGTACAGCACATTTCATCAATAAGGCAGTTCAAAATGCTTCTTATGATAGAAACACAAAAATCAACAATCGATTTAATTTTGCTCCTCAATACGCTTTGCATGTTTTCAGATCAGGTTTGAGCGTTTTAACAAGTTTGTGGTGTTTTCAGGGCCTCTGAGTCGTCTCTGCATTAAATTTACTTATTCAGGATTCATACAAATCCAGCGCATCAAAATTCAACAACTTTCCGGACATTTCAATCAGTTATGGAACAATATTTCTTTTTATTTACCAACATTTATGCTTCATACCTGTAATCTCAGCACGATAAAAAACAAAATTGTATTCCTTATTATCCAATTTGGCTCATGTATAACTTTGCTGATGTTCAGATGATGCTATCGCAGTTTTCAGGTTTAATCTGTGCAAAATCGATAGTTTAATCCTGAAAAAATAATAATCTCCATAATGATGGAAGCTGAATGAGCAGAACCAAACTGAAAGCCTCTGATTCATGCGTCACCTTCGATGAGAAGTCTGGCGGCAGAGTTTTGGACCCGGTCAGTCTCTTAATGAGGAAGGTCTTCCAGTTGGCGAACCTGTGCAGGATGGCTGCAGACAGAAAAACATCAGCCAATCAGAAATCAAACCAAACGGGTCGGTCTGCAGCAGAAAACCGCCCAGGATCGGGTCCGTCGGAATCGTTTACTCACTCTGAGGAGGAACCAGCGGTTTCCCTCCAGCCGCGCACCAGCCCACCGGGTGGATGTCCGGCACGCACAGGTTCAGCCAGAAGTCCCGGGTGGAGTCGCTGTCGAAGCCCTCGTAGCGCAGCAGGGCCTTAAAACCTGCAGGAGGAACCAGAACCCGTCCTTTAAACTAGAACCTCCCCAGACGAAGGTTTGGATGCATCAGCTGAGCTCTGGGCGCTAACCGGCTAGCTTGATGATGCTGGCGATCCAGTAGACCTTCATGGGCAGACCGCTGTCAGTGTTTGGGACCTCAACCCGGACTCCTTCACTGACGCTGCCCCATGACTTCCCCATCAGAACCTGGACAGATGGAGAAGTCCAAAGAACTTCGGGGGCAAAATAATACAAAAATTGTGATCTGTTGACTTTCTGTGAATGTGCACAATTGTGGAATCTCAGAAAACTGGAGGGACAGATTGATCTCATTTAGCATCTGGAGTCATGAGGGCCACATAAAAAGCTACAGCGGGCCACATTTGGGCCCCGGACCTTGAGTTTGACACATGGAAACCAAGATGGAGCTGAGGAGATGAACTCACGTGTTTGAAGCAGCTGACCGGCGCTCCCGTCACTTCTCCGTCTCCCAGGTAACGCCCCCAGTCAAACATGTCCACAGCGACTGCAAGACGCACCGCCAGCGTTAAAAAGCCGCCATGTTTATGATGATGATGAGTGAGGAAGGCTCTGTTGCTACCCACCGCTCTTTCTGGCGCCGCCCTGCTGGCTGGACTGGTGCTGGGCATACACAGCCAGTTTGGTCATCAAAGGCTGTTTCTGCAGAACTTTGGCCTTCTTGGTGGGTGGCTTCCCCTTTCAAACAGACAGGAAGCAGATCAGAACCTTCTCGGGTTCTGGGAGGTTCTGATCAGACTGGGTTGGGCTCACCTGCAGCCTGGCCAGGATGCTGGCCTTCTTGGAGTTGGAGGAGAAGCTCCTGGAGCAGGAGACGCTGCAGAAGCGCTTGGTTTTACTGTAGAAAGCGTCCCGGACCCCGATCATCCCACACATCTCACAGGTGGCTAAAAAACAACGACGGAGAGAAAAACTACTACGAAGGAAAACTACCACCTGCTGAGGTTCGCTACCTCAGGGGTGCACAAACTTTTCCACATCATGGCCTCCAACCAGCATTAGCTTCTGGCTGGGGAACCCCACAGACAATGCTACAAAATATGCAAACATCAACTTTCAGAATGTTTTTTTTAATCACTGTAATTTTCTTTTTTATACTTAAATGCCAACTCATACCCTCTGATTTCAGTTCATAGAGTTTTGTGCAGCAGTGTCCTCCACTGTCTTATTTCTTGACAGAAATGTTTCCATTTTGTGATTGCTAAGCTAACTTTAAGGAGCAAAGCAGCTTGATAAATTTGACTCTCAGCCAACCAGAAAATGAACATGGAAAATAACATTTAAATAAGTTATGTTACCTTAAATATTATAATGATTGAAAAAGTACAGTGGAGTATTAGAGCCATATTAAGAAAAAATAATAAAAAATAAATTAAAATGCAAGATATAGTCATAATGGTACAAGAATAAACTTGTACGAGAATAAAGTTTTAATATTATGACTTTATTCCCATAATATGATGAGTTTATTCTCGTAAATTTTACTTTATCTCATAATTTTATTTTGTTTTGTTTTCTTAATGAGGCTCAATACTTTGTCGTAAAAAATTGTTTTGATTCTAAAAAAATTTATTAGACTAATTTTTATATTTTCTCCCAAAGTTGTGACGCCCCCTGGTGGAAAGACACTGCGCTAAATGTCCCTGACATTTACAACCAGTTTACCCTAATTAAAGACTCCCACCAAAAACAATGTGGTGCTTAATTCAGTGTTTTGCAACCACTGTTCCGCGGCACACTAGTGTGCCATGGAAATTATTCAATTTCACCTATGGTACCGTATTTTCCGGACTGTAAGCTGCTACTTTTTTCCTAAACTTTGAACCATGCGAATTGTAGCCCGGTGCGGCTTTTCTGTGTATTTTTCTTCAACCACCAGGGGGCTCTCTAGCAGGAAGTGAATAATTAGAAGTCAAAATTGTAAATCAAAGAAGAACGCGTTAATTTTCATTTAGAACAGCCACATGCTAGCAGCAGGCACGACGAAGAAATGTTTTCAAACTCATATGATGCAGCTTTTAAGTTGAGGACTGTCGGTCTGGCACTACAGGAGGGAAATAAAGCCGCTGCACTTAAGCTCGGTGTGAACGAAACCATGGCTAGTCATTGTCTCTCTTCAATTTCTGCCAGGAAATCAGCTGTTTTCATCCAAACATTCACAGGTTTCACACTAGATGGGTAAAATATACAGATATTGACATTTTGTACATGCAAATCTTCATATTGGAACAGTGAAATCTTTCCCAAATATTATTGCTTCTTTCAGAATAAGAATTATTTTCTGTACTCCGGCTATAGGAATGCTTGTGGATTAGTTTGTAAAACACTGAAGTTTTCTACAACTTCTTTAAATTTAAGACCACAGTGTTGTGGTTGTTCATGTGTTCAGGTGTATTTTTGAAGTGGACATGTTAAGTGCAATTTGAAATAAGAAATGTAAAATGTGATGAAAATACATTTTTGTATTTTCATCACAATAATAAATTCCTATTTATTAGGAATCTAATAAATTCCTAATAAATAGGAATTTATTAGATTCCTATTCAAGACACTTTGATAGGAATGACTATATATGAGTATATATGAGTGTCTTTGTTTATATTTTTGGTTGGTGGTGTGCCTTGTGATTTTTTCAATTAAAACAGTGTACCTTGGCTCAAAAAAGGTTGAAAAACACTGGCTTAATTGGTTTGAGGTTTTTGGGAAATTGCTGCAACTGACCTTAAACTGAAATAAAGTGTGGCTTGTTTTTTTTTATTATTTTATTTTATTTTCTATCTACTGTATCTATGATGCTTGAGAACAAAGTTTTAATTTGTGGAAACTCTTCTGACTGACCCATGCCCGCCTTGCCGTCGGGGTAGGTGTACACCTGTCCGTTGGTCTTAATGAGCATCAGGGAGGAGGAGGAGGATGAAGAGGTGGTGAGTTGATGGCCGACTCCGCCCACGCCGAAGTCTTCATCCTCGCTGTCCTCTGGGCTGGATGCGCCGCTGCCGCCGCTGGAGTCTGAGCTGCAGCTGCTGCGGTCCTCCTCCAGGCTGTCCAGCATCCCGAAGGAGTCCTGCCGCTTCCTGGACGGACGCTCCATCTGAGGACAGACGCATAAAACAGAAGCCAACTATGAAGAGAAAAGGATTTGGTCCTTCCTTAAAACTGTGATGAGAACAAAGAGCAGAGAGACGAGGAAGTTCAAACCCTCCATCCATCAAAAACCTTATCCCCAACTTCAGCATCTCTCTACTCAGACTCCATCCATACGGCCAGACAGAGATTTAAAGAGGAGTGGCAAAAGCAAAGGAGGTGGATTAGCAGTGCTTGACACCTGCTGATGGTGTCATTCAGGAAGTTTTACTGTGGAATATCGTTTCTGCTGTTTGGATACTGAAATCAAAATTTTTTTCAAATCAGATCCGATCTCCAATTTTAATACTTTTTTTTTTTTTTGCTCACTTTATTTTCTAAAAATATTTTTCAAAAGTGGCTTTTATTTCAATCATCCTTCTGTGAGTTTTAAGATGGAGTTATTAGGGCCAGGCTATGAAAATGTTTAATTACAAGTCTTAAAATTACAAGAAAAAAGTTGTTTTAATGAGAAAAAAGCTTAGTTACTATAATCAGTGAAGTCTGTGTGATTCTTTCTTCAAAATAGACAGTTAATTTTATGATCATTTCAAAGTCCTTCTACTGGTAATAATTTGATGTGTTAAAATATTTATTAAGTGTTATCTCTAAAACTTATACCAAAATATAACTTAAAGAGATGCTCAACATTCCTTATTTTAATTTTCTATTTTTTTTGTGTGTGTCAGAGTTATAATAAAATTACTATTTTATTCTCTCAGTATTATGACTTTATTCTCATAACTAAGAAATAAAAATCTCAGCCTGGCTCTAATATTTCATTTTTGACCTGAATTCAAAGATCAGAAAAACAGAAGCAGTAAAACATGCTTGTCAAACAAAATGGCCGCCCTTGGTGTACTGACATTAATCTGAACTATGGAAACTCAAGGAGTTAACCGGTGAAAAAAAATCTAAATTTACTCAAAAAATTAAATATTCAAAATATCCCCCATCCCTATTGGTTAGAATATCATAAAACTATCATACAGCAAGTCTTCAGTCAGGGGCCTCTCTAGATTTGTTGTGAGACTGACTTTTGCTGGAGAGCCCATCTTAACATTTTCATATTTTCTCACTGCTATCAGGATCAGGATCCCAACAGAAGAGTTTTTGACATAATATTGAACCTCTGAAGGTTCTTGAAATCTCAAAAAAGATCAATACAAGTGTGGATTTGTTTTTCAATGTCTGGTAGAGAGAGTGGAGAGAAGTTTGGGAATGCTAGGATGGAAGGAGATCTTCCACAGTTGCTTCATATGAAATTTAAAGTTGAGGTTGGAAAGTTGTGGCACATTCATGCATGACGGGGCAGAGTGTAGGACCGAGTACTAACCCCTGAGGGATCCCACAAGTGAACATCCTGCTCTGTTTGTGCATTTTGTTCAGGAAAAATCTTAAATATTTACAGTTAAAGCAGAAATGCTAGCTTCTATTTCTGTCAGTCTAAGCTCTACGGATTGAGAGTTTTCCAGGTTTTCTTTGGATTTTTTATGCTTTTTCCCTTCAGTTTTTGAACCTGACCATGTTTTCAGTTGGGTTTTTGGATCATTCAGGTTCCTCCCTCTCTAACACTTTTGGTCCCATCGGTATGATTTATTTTAACCTCATCAGATGTTTAGATCTGTCAGACATCTGCAGCTCATTAACATCTTAATGATCAGATCTTGTTTCTGCAGCTCTGCACTGCGGTGCTCTGACTCTGCAGGACACTACACCAGACTCCCTTCAGCATTCCTCTAATTCCAGCTTCCTGCCGGTTCTGAATCCAGCTCGAAGGTTGTGGAGTTCAACTCGCAGCTTGGTTTCACTCATCTACACTCATTGCTTTATTCGGCATACATGACCCGACTCTGTAATCGCGGTATGTGCAGGAATCAGTCTGTCAGTATCTATCATCGCTGCTCTCTGGAGAAGCGGCTCGAACAAGCATAACAAAGCGGGAACAGAGGTCTGTCTCCGGGCAGAGGAGGCAGGGACTCACCGGGTCTCTGGGGGTCTCCATGGAGGCAGATCCCGCACAGGAGGCCGCTGTCTGGATCGCCTCAGCCCGCAGGAAGGTAGGTTAAAACCTAGCGGCTGACATAACAACACAATTAGCACAGCTCAGAAGCTCAATGCTGTACGCTGATTGGCTGCTGGCTCCGCTTCGTGTGTGGAGTTCAGATGAGGCGGCGATGCGTCCACCGCCACCTGCTGGACAGATTCAGAAACGCAACAACAAAACAGTTCCGCAGAAAACTACGAGGGCATAAAAGGGCCAGACAAAGATAAAAAAAAAAATAACGAAAATAAAGATATATTATTCTGAGAATGAATTAATAATATTAGTAGAATAAAGATGCTATATTACCAGAAGAATGTCGTTAAATTACTAGAAAAAGTAATTTTAATGAGAGCAAAGCATCCATTTAATTATCAAAATTTGGTGTGTCTGAATGGTTTCTTCGAAATAGTCATTTGCTCACAAGATGCTCAAAATTCCTCATTTTATTTATTTATTTTTAATCATTTTTGGTCTACTTCTCATAAAACTGTAACTCTCCTAATATTTCAACTTTATTCTCTGAATACTATGACTTTATTCTTGAATTTTTTTCTTAACACTGTTGTAAACACTCAGTTGTCGTACAGAAGTGCAAATATCACAACATTTCTTGGAGATACTTCTAAATTAGCACCATAAAATCAGTGATTTTGTGTACAATAAATCACCAAAACAATTTCAAAATCCTGGAGGGACTGATCAATGTGATCAGTCCCTCCAGGATTTTATATTATTGCATTTTAAGAAGTCTTTATCAAAAGCACACGCAGCTGTTTATTAATATTTTAACAGGATGTTATTGGGTTTGTCGATACATTCTGGCGCAACCGGCCCATTGAGAACATTATTCATGCTTTTGATATGGCCCAAAATGAAAATGTGTTTGACACCAGTGCTCTAGTGTAGCGCAAACACTCACACTAAGGTGCACCACCTACTGACAGCCAGAAGATGGTGCTGTTGAACTCAGGCTGAAGTCCAGCTTCATGTGTGGATTCCTCTGAAGAACAGGATGTCAAGTCAAGGAGCAGGAGGAGGAGGAGGACATGCTGGGACTGGCAGGTCGGCCAGAGGTGGAGCCTCAGAGACAGGAACCTGTTTGAAAGATTCAGAATCAGAGAAAAACTGGACCAGGATGTTTGGATCTAACTTCTTATGCAGGTAAAACCATCTCTCTCCCTCAGGATTCAATAGGAATGTACTATAGGATGATTCTAGGCTGAAATGGCACCTGAAATGCTATTAAGAAGTTGTTGGGGGTTTTTCCCCACGTGAAAAAAGTAAGATGAGGTTCTTCCAGCAGTCAACCTGACTGTGAAGTTCTGTTCTGTGGCCTGGTTAACAGGGACTCTGCTGCTGAGCTTCAAGGCTGGTTCTGTCTGTGTGTTGTTGGCTGGTTTCTGTGGCCGGGTGTGTTCAGCTGAAAGAAAACCCACCCTGTTCTGATTTCAGACCAACGCTGAGCCTGAACTCGTTTCAGCTTTCAGGAGAAATTCCCGGGTTCTCCGGTACAATGCTGGACCCAGAGATCAGGAAGGTTTCATGTATTTTCTGCTGTCAGGTGTTGTTTACCACTGGGTTCATATGGGACACGGCAACGTTCAGGAGAGGAACCGGTCCAAGCACATTTCTCTGTTCCTATGCCGCAAACACTGAATCCAGCAGAACATGGAACAAGGAAGTTCTGCTGGAAATGTGACTCCGGCTTCTGAAGCGGAGTTCCTGAAGACTCCTTACGGACCTTAAGGTCTTACTTTTTTCTCTAATGGGTCAGTCTTCTTTAATTTTTTCACATTTCAATTGACTGGACCTCAAGAATGTTTTAGAACCAGGAGTGGAAGTTGTTTCAGAGCAGTTCAGGTCAATATTTCTGAGCCCTCTGGCGCCTATCTGACCCGGTCACAGGGAACCTCCACCACAGCTGGTTCTTCTTGGTCCAGTTGAATCCTGCTTCTTGTTGCAGCTCTAACCATCTTTACACTGCAAAAACACAAAACAAACCAAGTGTTTCTGTCTAGTTTCTCATGTAAATATTTCAGTACACCTGAAATAAGACAAAACTAGCTTACTAGTAACTTTTCAGTGAGTATAGGACCTTATTGTTTGTTAAAAATGATTTAATATTGATGAAAAAGTACTGGTTCCACTGGCTTACTATTTCACTTATAACATTGGGAATTTTTTCTTCTTATAAGTGAAATAATTTTCCAATAGAACTATTACTTTTCACATCAATTTTACGGACTTATTTACTTAAAACAAGTTCCTGTACCGTAATGAAAAGTTACTTATAAGTGATTTCTGTCTTATTTCCAGTGTACTAAGATATTTGTACTAGAAAGTGTACAAAAATTACTTGGCAAGATTTTATTTTATTTGTTGCAATATAATAACAGGTCCAACCAGGTTCTGCTGGTGGATCCAGTTGTGTTCTGGTTCTTGTCTGATCCTCCCCTCCCTGTGCTGTGTTTAGATAACCATAGGCAACCACAACAGAGAGACAAAATCCAACCGTCTTGCGAACTGGTTTCTGAGGGCCTTAAGATCCAGATTTCTAGAGGACGAAAGACATTCATGAAAATGGGAAAACTGTATTATGCAGTAAAATCTAGAATATTTGTAGAATTTGTTGGCTTAGATATAAAGCATCTGGGTTTTCCATACAGTCTTGGTGAGAGTTTCCTTCTTACTGTTGAGGGAAAGAGAGACTTTACTGGTTCTGTTTTGACAGCTGTAGTTAAAAACTGAGTTTTTCCATGCTGGTTGCTCAACGATGCACGTGTTAGTGGGCAACATGGAGACTAAATGCCTTGTGCAGTGGCTGGGGGAGTCGTAATTGAATCAACAGCTTTCAGATTGGAAGTTGATTAATTTCTCCACTGAGCTTCAGGGGTCTTACCAACACTGATTTAATGGAGAGTTGAAACAATCGGATGTTTGGTGCAGATTCGGCTGTTCTGCTGGACCCGCCCTGAGTTCCTGACGTTGTAATGAGGTGTTGCTTATACAGGAGGAGTTTTTGTGTTCTGGAGAATTTGCCTTGGAGGTGGAAACTGAAAAAACTGGTTCATAGTCAGATCCCCTTCTTCAAGGCGGGATTGTACCGATTCATGGAAAACAACTTTAGGAGTCCTGAAGACTGAGAACATCCCTGATGGATTCCAGACTGCAGGACTCCCAAGATTAATCTGTAATCCGGATCAGATTATGAAGGTAACAGAAGGTTTTAGAGGTTATTGTTCATTCGGCCAGCAGTGGATGAGAACGTGTAGCTGTCCAACCTCAGAACCATCACATGTACTAACCAACATTTCAACCAGTGGACAAGCGACACAGTCACTGTCCTGTTTTAACCCAGAGACATCTGTATAAATAATCATTTTTCATCTCATACCTCAACTTTTTATCTACATTCAGACCTCAGAAAAAACCCTGATGTAAAAGCTATCAACGTCTGTACATAAGAAAAAGGCTTTGTCGTCTTTTCTTCAACCTGTCAACAAAATGTAGTGTGAAGAGTTGTTGAACTAAATCTAGTCCAGATTAGTTTATGATCAGTTACAGCAAAAGATCTTCATCCTGTTAAACTTTCAAATCGAACTAATCATCACTGTCACAGCATCTTTCCTTCAGAGATGCTAGAACTTCACCTGAGTCCTCAGAAACATAAGAACTTCTCTGGTTTGACCTGTCTCTGCTCTGGTTTAACGAGGGCAGATTAGTTGGCTAGTTAACTACAGTTGTCATGGTGACTGGTTACTTTATTAGCCTTGAACTTTGACCAACAAGAAACACTCTTCTAAATGTGGTACGGCTGAAAGTCTTCAAGATGTTTCTGGGATCTTTAAAAACAACAAAAATCTCCTGGAGGTCTTGGGTTCTGTTCTGGGTGTTTGTGAGGAAAAGGTTCTGGTCGTTTTGGAGACTCCAACAGCAGCCAGCTAATGCTCTTCTGACAGACTACCTCCTTTGGTTTCAGAACCTTGGTCTTGGGGTGTTTTCACCCTGATAGTCTGGTAGATTCGGTTCGAGAGTTGGACCAAAATTGCAACATTTGTTACACTTTCAGCTGGTGCGGTTCACTTTCTCACTACACTGAGTCAAACAAACCAAACTCTTGGAAAAATCTGTTCCCCTCCTTGCATGTGTTGACGCTGCACCAAAATCCACTGAAGGAAATGACACAAAATCTCTAAACAAGACATTGAGCACAACTTTCTTCTCCATGAAGCATAAACAAATTAAAGTGGTGTCAGATTTTAACAGTTGTTGGACTTTGCTTTTGTCTTTGGCAAAAGACTATGAGCCATTTCTCCCACTGGTGATAAACTCATGCGTTTGTTTTGGTTGTAACTACCCAGAATGCCCTCTGCTGTACTGTAGTCTGCTTCCTGCTTTTAGAGCAGTTTCTGGTCCTCTTGGTGTACACATATGCATTCAAACGGCACCAGAGTTCACTTCAACCAAACTGAGGCCTTGGTTTGTAGGCAGACTATAGTTCAATTAAATATTCACATCTACCCGAACGAACTGGACTTTCTGGGCAAACACACCTTTAGACTGCGAGGTTAATTGGGCTTTCTTAATAATTTAGCAAGGATTGTCTGTCCTATTTGTCTTTGTGTTGCCCTGCAATGGACTGGAGACAAGCCTCACATGGACCCAACAAAATAATAGGTAAAGATAATCACCAGCCTCCCAGTGACCCTACAAAGATGATGATGGATGGTGGTCTTTTGATTGGTGTAGAAGATCAAAAGTAGGTTACAAAGATGAGACTTTGCAGACAATGTTCAACAAGGTTCATCTTGATGATGGACATCTGACCCAACGGTTGAACGGTTCAGGAATGGGTTGTAGTTTTAACTCAGCTTCTTGGCTTCTTCTGGAGTTTTGGATACACGAGTAGGTCTTGTTGACCTTTGGGGTTAGTTTTTGAATCATTTTAAGTACTTCAGCAGGTCTGTGGAGATTCCACATTGGTCTCGGTGCTTTTCTGTGAGATTTAGGAGGTCTGATTATGTTTATGTCCATTGGAAGAGTTTTCTAACAGATAGTGTATTTTAAAGGGAACTGAACAGGAGTCAGAAGGTGTTTTTAGGTTGGAAAATCTGAGAGGAAAGTGTGAAGATCTCCTAGAGGTTTTTTTTATTAGGGTGTTTGTCATAACCCAGAACAGGTTTGACCAATATCTATGCTTAAAAGGCCTAGAGGGACTGAAGAAATCAGGAAATGAAAAATGGAGGACACTTGAGGCCCTGAAAACTGGAGGAACCATGTTGAAGAAAGATCTGCTGGAAGTTTCCAAGTTCTAGAGAAGAACTTCACAACAACAGAAATATACATTTCTGAGCAAATTTTAGAACGAACAGGTGAATCTGACACCTGAACTGCTCTGCTCAGAGACTTCCAGAGTCATCTCATCTTTCTGTCTCTGAGCTGATCATGTGTCGGATAGTAAACGTATAACTCGGTGTCATGTCGACTCCGTGTGGTCGGACTTTCTCAACATTCCTGTTTGTTTTCCAGTGTTGTGTAGGAAGACTCGGCTGAAGGATTTATGAGCTCAACCCGATTATTTCTGTCCTGAGCGTGACCACACCCACACTCACCCACAGGGTAAAGGTTGGGTTTCCGACAGATGTGCTCTGCTCTGATTGGCTACTGGGTCTATGATGTCACATGACACATTGTCATTGTGGATCCCACCATGTTGTAGGAAACGATCCTCTGCAGGAATGTTTGCTCTGCTCTGATTGGTCGATGTTCCAGCCACAAACCTCGACCTTGGTCTGATGATTGACAGCTCTGTTTATTTTCTGCTTGCAGAGAGCAGTGTGTGTGGGTGTGTGTGTGTGTGTGGGTGTGTGGGTGTGTGTGAGTTACATGGCAGTTTGCTGAAGGGAAGCGCTGTGTCATGCAGACAAACAGTGAGTGAGAGAACAGAGTGAGAAGTGGCTGCTTTCCAACATGGAGTCTCAAACACACCTGAAGTAGATCAGATCTGAGTCCAGATTCTTCAGAAGGTTCTGGTCGATTTCAGTTCAACTGGTGATCCAGGATGTTTTAGAGTGAATAGTGAAAACATCAGACTGATTGGATGGATGGATGGATGGATGGATGGATGGATAGATGGATGGATGGATGGATGGATGGATGGATGGATGGATGGATGGACAGAGGGTTAGAGAAATGGATGGATAGATGAATAGATGACTGAATGGTTGAACAGAGGAATGGTTGGAGGAATGGAAAGAGATGATGGATGGTTGGGTGGATGAATGAATGGATGTTAAACAGATGAATGGTTGGATGGATGGTTGGTTGGATGGATCAATGGCCTCCAAATCCTGTGGACTGCGGTCCAACCTAACAATAGGACTCTACTTCAATGTTGTTTTGACTTCACCTTAGTCTTGGGGCCCCTTTTGATTACAGGTCATTGAAATCGACCAGATCTCACATTTGATCACATATGAATCAGATTTCAGTCTCTCTAGAGTCTGAATCTTCTGGTCGGACTATTGTTCCTCCACAAAGACAGGAAACGCACGACGTGATGTCATCAAGGGGTGGTGTCCACATATCAATGTAGGCGGGGCTTAGAGCTGACAGGAAGAGCAGGACTTCCCTTAGTAAACAGAGCTGGCGTGGAATCAACCTCCTGTCATTGTTCTGTGAGACAGAGTGCCTGGCTCGGAGGCAGCCGGGCAGGAAAACTCAGAGAGGAACATTCCAGTGCTGGAGATGGGCTTCTCGCTTTCTAGCAGGATCCAGGCCAAACGTTGTCATCATGATCAGCTGCTGCAGCTGTTCCTGTTTCTTCAGAGGTCCAACCTTTGTCCAAGACCTGAAGGAATGTGGAGAAATCGGGAAAATCTGTCAAACACAAAACAGCAGCTGGGTTTTTAACTCGGCATTTTGTTAGCATTAGATTAGCCGCCAGTCACAAGTTTGCAGGATAAAAGTCAGAAATTGCTCTACAAAACAAAATAAATACTAAAAAGTGTAAAAGAACAGCAACCATGAAATAAAGAAATTATAAAAGATGGTAATGTCAACTAAATAGTTTAATCTTATTCTCCAATCATAATCCAAAGAGAGCCTGAGAACCAGAACCGCCACCCGGAGGCGAGTCTCAGCTGAGCTGCGTTTCTGAAGTCAGGAGGAGGTTAGCGTGTTCAGACGGGTTCTGACATGAAGAACGGCTTGTTGCTGTCATTCCTGACGGGTTCTGTTTGCAGCTGCTGTTACTCGAGGAATCCTGAACAAAACAATCATCAGCTGTGCTGTTCTGGTTCTGGGATCTGCTGTTTGTTTTAAATGTTCTGGTTCAGTCTTTATGAGTTCTGAATCAGGAGGTCCTCAAGGAGTGAGCCATAATGAACTGTGGGTCCAGAATGCCTCGGAACCAAATACAAAAAAAAAAATAAATGAAAAAATGAGAACATGTAGAACTGACCAGAAATCGTGACAGAGCTTTCTAAGTGTAAACTTGTCTTACAGCTTATTAGGCATAAATCTGAGGGCGTTTTAACACCTGGTAGAATTGGTTCGATTGCTACAAACAGTTCAGAAATTTTTGGATCTTTTAAATTTTCTAGAAAAAAAATGAAGAAATTTCTGACTTTGAAAAGTTTAAAAATTGCTAGAAAAGCTTAAAACTCATATGTTTAAAACATCCATGTTTTCCCTTAAAATTTCTGATGATCTGAAAATTTAGTTTTCTATTTTTTTTAAACAAATATTCAACATTTCAAACTCAGAAATGTCCAAGATTTTTTTCTAGAATATTTCTGAGATTAATCTCAAAACATTTCTACTTTTTTCTAGAAATGTTTTGACTTTTTAAACTGGGAAATTTCAATGTGTTTTCCAGAAAATTCTGAGTTTTTAATTTTTGGCAGAGATGTACTCTTTTTTTCCCCCACGCTGTCTACAATTGCCCTAATACGGCGTAGTAGCTGTAGTTCCTTTTGTCAAACCAACCAAACCTTTAACAAACCTTTAACAAACCTGTTCCCCTCCTCGCATGTGGGGGGCGCTGCACCACCGACACAAACACCTCAGAAAAAGACACTCAGAGCAACTTCCTTCCTCACAAAATGTAAACAAAAATGGAGTAACTTTTGATTTTAGTAGTTGCAAGATTTCCTTTTTGTCTTTGGCTAAATACTACGGGCCATTTCTCCTGCTACCGCTAGACGAGCGCGTTTGTTTCGGTTGTGTTTACCCAGAATGCCCTGCGCTGTAGTTCACTTCCTACATTTGGAGCGCTCTTTCATCCGCTTGACCTTCACATGAATTCGAACCATTCCAGACTTCAGCCGAACCGAGACCGAGGTTTGTAGGGACCGGAGTTCGCATTTTTGGTCTGCCGGTCGCCTTGGGGTATTAAACAAAGGTCTGTTTTCAGTCGGGTTTAATTATTAGAAAGAAAAACCACGCAAAAAACGTATTTCAGCTAAAAAATTGAAATTGAGTATCAAAATTTGCTGTGTGAAGGATCCTGGCTCACAATCCATGAAGAGGTGGATCAGAACCAACATATCTGAAAATAAGATGTTTTAGTTGATAATTTACAGTTATCAACTGTAAATTGATAACTGTTGATATCAATTTACAGAAGCTAAATAATTTTCCAGATTATTTAGCTTCTGGATTGTTGGATCTGTTGTCGCTAATTTCATGTTCTCTCCTTTTAGGGCCGCTGAGAATCAGCGGTGACCTTTGACCCCTCACCTTCAGGGCCGTCTATCTGAGGGGGCGGGGCCTGGGGAGATCAGGGAGGGAAAAATGGCAGCGACCTCCAAGGTGTCGAGCAAAGGTGAGTGTGTTAGTCATGTAGAAGCAAACCGGATCTGAGAGGTTCTGACCGAGCAGGTTTGTAGAAAAGGCCTAAATGCAATCTAACTTTCCAGGTCTTGGTCTGGTTCTGGTGGAGTTTGAGTATGAGTACAAAGATCAGAACGGGGTTCTGGTCACCATCAAACCCAATGAGCGCTACGTCCTGCTGGCCAAGACCAACGACCACTGGTGGCACGTCCGGAACGACAGCAGCTCCAAAGCCTTCTACATCCCGGCCAAGTACGTCAAGGAGTTACCCACCGACTTCCCGTCCCTATTGGACTTTGCTGACAAACCTGGTCCAGATCCGGTCCCTCATCCTGTGGTGGCTCCAGTTCCTGTTCCTGTTCCTGTCCCGGTTCCAAAGAGTCTGGAGGAGCCTGGAGGAAGCAAAACCAAGCAAAATGATGAGGTGACGATCCGCCTCAGACCCGACACTTCCAACCGGCACCACCGCAATGAGAACCGCATGTCCACTTTCGGCGTACCTCTAGACTTACCGGACCTGGCACATGTATCGCCGAGGGTCCGTACAAACCACTCTGCTGGTGCTGCTGAGACCGGAACCACAGCTTCCACTGGGACTACAAACATGGCTGACAGCAAAAAGCAGCCCCACGTCAAGGGGCACCATGAGGACCAACAGGATTCTGGGAAACCGCGGGTTCCCAGCTTCAGTCCGGCAGACCCGCGGACATCCAGCCGGCACCAGAACCAGCCCATCCATGTGGAGATGCCCGTGGTTCCCCCTCACAGCAAAACGTCTGAGGGTCGTCATGACAACAAGCAGCAAAAAGAGGAGCCAGAGGAAGAGGAGGAGGTGCCTGAGGAGGCAACAACATCAGAGAGCAGCGAGGAAGAGGAGGAGTGTCGAGGTCACCACATCTACGAGTCCATCCAGGACCTGAATCTGGACCTGGAGGCTCTGAGCCTCCAGAAGGCTCCATCAGCAGCACCTGAATCCTCACTTCCTGCTGCGGCTCCGCCCTCCTCAAAGGTAAGATCTGTCCACTTATTCTGCCTCCTGCCTGATTTAGGTTTTAATTTTCCAGACATGTTTCTGGTGATTCAGGTTTCAGAAACGTTTTCATCCACGTCCACCCTGAGCATTGTTTTAAACACTCCAAGCCTGTAGGGGGCAGTATAGTGCTAAGCTAAAACCTATATTAGCCAATCAGAATGCTTCAAAACAACCCAACTTCCTGTTAGGAATTAAACATGGCCACCGGGGGTTTATTTGTGTGGACTGAAATGAAGTTTGAACTACTTTTAATTCGAGTATTTGAATATAAAGATAATTAAACACAAGACAATGTCAATTACTAATATAATGGTGCATTATTTGTTGTAGACTGTAATTTACGGGATCTTAAATCTCCATTTTTTGCACATCCACATACAAACACAAATCTCAGATTTTCTCAAATCTCTACTCCGATCTGCAGCAGTTTTTAATGATGCATTTAAAGTTGCTGTTTCAGTCGGACCTGATCAGTAATCACTGCAGGTTGGTCATTGGTTTGTGAGCTGATGTCACATGACTCTGTCAGCCAATGTCCTTCTGCAATGTCAGTAGCTTTGATTGGCCATGTGGGAACATTGTGGCACATCTTTTTTCTGTCGTCCTTGAACACATCCTGACCCAGACAGGTCCTTGAATGCAGCACGCGTGCTGAGATTGAAGATTTAGTTCCTGTGTGTGTTTCCTGAATGACCCTGATTTCCTGTTGGAATCTGGAGGAAACAAACCGTGTGTGCTGCTCAGGTCAACATGGCTTCGTTGGATTCTTTTGACCTCCTGATCAGCAGGATCAGAGTTGATGTTCTGGACGTTTCATCTGCTGCAGCATGAAAAACAGAGCCTGATGTTCAGAGGCTGCTGGTCTCCCTACAAAATAAAATCTCCGTGCAGCCGTGGCTTGTTTCCTGCAGCGTCGGCACAGGAAGCTGGAAGCAGAAAAAGCTGTTTCCTCTTTTTATTCTCCTCAGAGCAAAAAAAACAAAACAAAAAAAACTGCTGAGCTTTTGCTGTTTAACCCTAAACTGGCTTCATGTTATTCTGGTTCTGCTGTGGATTTATCTAGATGTTTATCATGAATTTAAAGATGAACCAAGTCAACAACAGAGTGTGATTTATCCGCTGGTGTTTATGTAGTTTTTTTGATCCAGTCAGAGCAGGATGTTTGTAAGGATGAGCAAGTTCTGGATGATTCCAGCTCTGCAGCTGGTTCTGGACAAGTTCAGGGTCTCGGTGTAGAACGTCTGATGTCAGAACAGGATGTGATGAGGTCAGGTGGAAGCAGTGATGTCACAGCTGACAGGAAGAGGACAGACAGCGTGAGGCAGCGGTGACGGTGCAGCGACACCTGCAGGTCAGAAGGGGAACAGAACCAGAACCCAGAATGTGTTCTCTGAGTAAAACTCTGAAAGCTGCAGAACTTCACCTCCCAGCTTCATTCAGCTGGTCTTAAAGATGGCATGTGTTGCATTGTGGGAAACTGAGTCAAAGCTTTCTCTGCTGGCAGTTTTCTTTTTATTTCCAAATGCTTCTGAGGAGTTAATGATTCTGAAGGAAAATCTAAGGGAAGTACAGTTATTTTACCCCAAAGTTCCCAATATGGAAACAAATAATTGTATATTAGCAGAACTTTCTAAATTGACAAATATATATCTTAATCAAATGAAATTATATTGTTGTAATCAATGACACATCTTTACTATATTTCTTATCAAGTAGGGAAAAATATGAAGGAAGAGATCTGTAGTTAGTATTTTTCTTAACAAGTTGACATACCATAAAATGATCATTTTAACAAGCGCTTCTCCTAACGAGCTCTTAACGAGTTGTCCTTAATGAGCTGCCTCAGCTAAATCTCTGGTTTATGACTAGCTTTGTGTAAAGTTCTGTTTTCTTCTGATCTAAATTTGCTCCATGTTGATGTGTTTACCTCCAGTTGGTCTGATTCCAACTGATCACTGATTAGCTCATTTCCTTTATTGATTCACGTGAGAATCTTTGGACTCGGACAGTAGGTCACCTGGTTTCGCCTGTATCTTGGACCTGGAGTTGTTTATGAGATTCCCAGTGGATCCACCAGGGCTGTTGCTGTAAATCAGCTGTAGTGGGGCAAACATTTATTACCTTTCCGGGTATCTGTACAGGGATTTCCTTCCAGCAGCAGGACCAAAATCTTCCTGGTCAAAGTTCTGTCACTGCTGATTGGTGGATGTTCTGCAGCTCTTCCTGGTCAGCCTGAACTAGGTCAGAGCATGTTCTGTTTGATCAGTTAATGAACGGACCTGCTATTGACTGGACCAGTTTTTGAGTGGAACCAGTTATTGACCTGATCATCTATTGAATGGACGAGGTATTGAACTGACTCACTTTTACCAGGCTATCAACGGAGCGGATCAGCTTTTGACCGGAAAAACTATTGACCATCCCAGCTATTGACTGGACCAGCTATTGAGCGGACCAGCTATTTAGACGATTAGGTATTGACTGGATTAGGTTTTAGTGGTACCAGTTATTGACCTGACCAGTTAGTGACCGGTGCAGTTATTGACTGCACTAGCAGTTAAACTGACCTGTTTCTGGAAGGACTGGTTGTTGATTGGAGCAGTTACTGGGAACTGTGGATTCAGATGATGATGGTGTTCCACTGGGAGATTGATATGAAGGTGAGTGACTTCAGATAAGATCTTTTTCTGCTCATCATGACCATGACTCATTCTGGTTCTTGAACTATATCTTTGGACCCTGCTGAAGAACTCAGATATAGATTTTGCTTTTAACAACACCAGGGGGCAGCATAATCAAGGTCAATCTCCATCAAAACATAAACCAATTATGTTCGCGCTTTTATTTGTAAGATCTCACATGGTCCAAAAGGTCAGGAGATCAGATAAATCAGAGTTAAGGAGAACCTACGAGAAGGTTTTTAGGTTGTTGATGAAAGATGTGACTTTATGAAGACTGATGGGATCATCTGTGTGAAACCAAGTACTTTCAGATCTCCAGCAGCTGGTTCTCAGTGGCAACCAGAAGCTTCCTGAAGGCGGTAAACAGACTGCAGCTCCCTGAGGATCTGATCACGCTGATACCACATGTTTGTGTTTTCAAGATGATCAGATAGTTTGTAACATGGGGCGGAAGGGAAACATAGGCAGGTCTGAGGCAGTCTCCAACACAACTGTGACAAACCCTGAAAAGGTTCACTTAGAATGCTGTTGCCTCACTTCGTCACATGGTTGCGGTACATTAGCATTTCGACATTGTTTTCATACATGGCGCAGGATCCCTGGATCTTCCTTTTACTTTTATGAAACAGTCACAAACAGAGCGCCACCTTTCTGCAGACAGCCTCCTCTATGGACAACGGCGTTGCAGTTTCCATCCAGGTGTTTTTAGCCATTTGACAATCTTTGTAATTATTTAGTGAAGAATTGTACAGATGTAAATAATTCCTCACCGTTTCGGATAAAAACAAAAATATTCGTGTCATCTGCAGTCACAGAACAGAAATTGGATAGTGGAAGCAGAAGTACTAGCACTGCTGTCACACTTCACACAAAGACGTAACAAAGTAGTTTGACCCGGGTCTATTGTTGAGAAAAGATCTTGATGATGCAATTTTTGTCACACAATTGTCAATAAGAGCCATTTTTGACGCTTTGGACCAAGTTTATCTGGAAAACAGTGAACCAGTGTAGGTGGAGGCTTGAAGGGTTGTCTCCAAAAACAAAATGGTGGCAGGAGTTCAGTTTGCAAAGCTGCAACGAATGTAGTTCTGGGACATTGTCCACTGGACAGATAAGACCAAAGTAGAGATCTTTGACCATAATGCAGAGAACCATGTTTGGAGAAAACCAAACCCAGCAGATTGGCACACACACCTTCTGCAGCAAAGCACGGCGGTGGATAGGTAGTGATTTGGGCTTTTTTGCAGCTGCAGGACTCAGGACTTGGTTCAATCAAGACTGACAGTTTGGAATCTTTTCTGTGTTTTTGTTCATTTAACCTCAAAATGTTGATGGAGCTCCATGTCTCTGTGAGGCAGATGTTTGAAGAGATTCTGGTTCTTTGGAGCATTTTCACGTTTCCATGAAGGTTATATAGGAGATGTAAGATTCCTGGGTGAGTTCTTGGAAACAATCAGCACTTAACTTCCAGGAAGACTTTTTGGACAATGAATGAGAGTCAAGTTCAGACAAATCCTGAAGACCTAAAGCCTAAAAAAAGTGACATTGCCTATGGTTCAGTAGGGGCGGGACTTAAGTTCACAGGAGAATAGAGAGGGGGCGGAGCTACAACTGGTAGAGCCGTTGAGTCTGGCAGCATGACCCAGCTCCACTGCAGGCAGATCAGAGACAGGATGAGAAGTTTCCTGATGGAGGTTAATGTATCCCAGACCTCAGGACAAACACAGAGGGATGCTGACAGGTGAGTCGACTTCCTGTTGGGCTCTCCTTGGTTCAGCTTTAATCCATGCTTTTTGTTTCTGAGAGCCTCAGTCTGCAGCTGCAAACAGATCCGGCAGGAAGTCTGGACTTTGTACCAGGCCAGGAGGGATTTACTGTTATAGAGCGAAAACTGAGACAAACTAAATGGTGAGCTGCTGTAGCTTTGCTTCATCACATGACCCACAACAACAGAAGGTAATTGAAGTATAAAGTATGGAGTCACAGATGGAGAAGCTAATCTTCTCAGAAGCTGTTTGGTTTGAAGTTCTGATCGGTTTGAGTGAAAATGTGAAGTTCCTGTTTGGGTTTCTTGAGTTAAAACCGCATGGAGATATTCAGTCAGCTCTTACCATTTGATGAAAATGGGAATAATCTGTGTTTATACAACATGGGAGGAGTTCTTCCTGTTGGTCTGCAGCTCCATCCACCCAGGCAGACAGAGATCCCGCTCAGAACAGGATTTTTCTGCAGCAGTTGAGAAAAACTCCACTTCAAGCTTTGATTTTCTCCATAAACATCATGTTAAACAACAGAACTCAACAGAAATGTACATGTTTGCTCAATTTTCTGCATCTGGAGATTAAATATCAGTTTTTTTTAGAACCAGAACATTTCAAATGGACAATTTAAGCATTTAATCAGGTGCAGTTCAGAGCAGTTGACTTAGAGTTTCAGCAGAGCCACTCAGAGTAGATTAAGATTGCCATGATATATGCAGCTCAGTATTCAGGGACAGAAATTATATTCCACAGAAACACCATCAGGTGTTGGCATACACTGCTAATCCACCTCCTTTGCTTTTGTCACTCTTCTTTAAATCTCTGTTTGGCCGTCTGGTTAGAAAGATGTTGGAGTAGGGGATACAATAGTTGCCCTTTATGATAGATGTAGGAGATGAGTTGAATTTTCTTCTCCTCTCTCTGTGCTTTGGTTCTTGGGGTTGTAGTTCATTTGAGCTTTTGAGTTACTAATTAGTTGTTCCCAGCTGTAAAATAAATACATTAATGCCATGGTTACACATCATAGTTACTATTCAAAGCAAAAGTCTATTGAAAGAATTGAAGCAACTTGGTGCCACCACTATTCTAGGAACAGCTGATGCTCCCAAACCTTCTTCACCTCATGTTGGGGTTTCATGGTGCATACCAGGAGAACTACTGGGAGAACTGGGAGATAACAGTGGACTCTTATCAAAACCTGAAGGGCAAAGAGAGTCAAACAAAACTAGACTGACCGAGTTCACCTCAGAGAGAGGCAGTTTTCTTGCATTCCTGAAGCTGTGGGTTTGATTCCATCTTTTTTTTTTCACTCCACATAGCCTTGCAGTTGTGCACTGGTCTGTGTATTTATGAATGTGTGGACTTTTTAAGTTGGGCTGGGTGAATAAAGCTCCGGTTGGACATGGTAGGGCAACATATTTACAACTTAAACGTGGGATTCACCAAATGAGAAGATTCCTGTTGATAAGCAATGATTAAAACCTGTTCATTTTACCCTCACAGAAAATGGGAAGATGTTGTTTGAGGAAGATTGGTTCTGGTTGAGAGATCAGAATGAAAATCCCTGAACCGCTGGGATCACAGCTTCGTCAATGAGTCAAGTCAAGTTTGTTTATGTAGCACATTTCAGCATCAAGGCAGTTCAAAGTGCTTTACGGCATAAAAACATAATACAGATACCAATTATAAAATGGCACCAAGGTGACCTGATCCCCGTTTGGTGAAACTAAAACTAACGGTGTTTCCACACCTGATAGTCCGATAGACTTGGTTTATTGGGGAAAGTTGCAGCATTTGTTACATTTTCAGCTGCTGGGATACGTTTTTACTCTGCATTGTCTCAAACAAACCACAACATATGAACAACCAGTTCCCCCCCTCGCCTGTGGTGGCGCTGCACCAATAATCAGTGAAGGAAACCACAAAAACACATTGAGCTTTACTTCTTTAATCACAAAATGTAAACAACAGTGGAGTTACATCATATTTAATAGGTTGTAATATTTATCTTTTGTCTTTGGCAAAAGACCAAGAGTCATTTCTCCTGCTAGCGCAAAACTCTTGTTTGTTTTTACCCAGAATGCCTTGTGCTGTAGTTTGCTTCCTGCTTTTGAAGCCGTCTTGGTAACACTTTATTTGTAGGGGTGTGCATAAGACTGACATGACACTGTCATAAACATGACATAACACCTGTCATGAACATAAAGAAGTCTTTATGAATGTTTATGACAGTTGTCATGAAGTGTCATTCTGTAAATAATGGCACTTTTCTTTCTCTCTCTCTGTCTTTCTTTAGGAGCAAAGCTCGCTCTCCCTTAGTTCGCCCATCTACGCCAACGTCTGCTCCCTCAAGAAAACTTCTACTCCTCAGATCCCCATCTCCTCCCCAACTAGTGTAGACCCTGACCAATCGGAAGGAGGCCACGCCCTCTTATCTCCAAGCTCTTCCTCCAACATGATAAGCCCCGCCTCTCCTCTCAGCCCACAAGACGAATGGCAGGTGAGATAAAGACAAATGACTGTGGCACATTAAAGAAGCTGCTGGTGGAAATGCAGAAAAATGGTAACAAGTAGAGGATTTAAGGAAAAATCTGTTAAATCTGATTAAACTTGGAAGTTTTCTGTTTTGAATACAGCTTGAGTGTAAGCCTCCTGTGCGCTGAGTTCGTGTTACACGGAAATAATTAAAGTTTAATCAGATGTTACCTGAGATCATCAGGTTTCCTCTGCAGGGATCAGGTGTTAATAAGGAACACGTTTTACTCAGACATGTCAGTAATGAGACGCCCCTGTCCCTGCGTCAGACTAGTTTATCCAGGAACCTCAGTGAAGTTGGACTCCACCTTCTGCAAATCAAACAAAATTTGTGCGCCTCTATCATTTTAAAGATATTAATAAATGTTTTCTGAGGTCATCAAAGGTCAACCAGCCCCCATACATTTACAAAATAAAAGGAAAAGGAATCAATTTTAATAATTTTATGACATTCTGAATATTAATATAAAGTGTAGAATGATGGTATGTGCCCCTGTTTGCTCAGGTTTACACTGATCAGGAGAGCGGCAGGAGGTTTTTTTACCACCCTTTGACCAGACAGACCACCTGGTCGGACCTCCGAGGCCAAACGCCAGCCGGAGACATGGACCTGTCCAGTCCGCTCTCCCCGGCCTCCTCTAAGGTACCACAGCTCCTCCCTGATCGGTAGCAGCAGGCGGTCCTGGTGTCTGACCCAGTTCTTCTTCCTCTCAGGGTTCCTGTGAGTGGGAGGAGCTGCTGGACGAAACATCGGGACGAGTCTACTACCACAACCATAAAACAGGAACCACATCCTGGGCTCTCCCTGACCCAACATCCCCATTATCTCCTGCTGGATCCACAGGCAGCAGAAACCAGGATGACGTCCAGGTACGAGCCTGAGATTATCCTGGATTACTTTAGTTTAAGAGCAGTTGGCATGAGAGGTTTATCTTTGAAACAGGGTGTAGTCTGGACTTGGCTTACAAAGGAGATTTATTATGCAAAATTCACATTTTGCAAATTTTTGTACTCCCATTTTGGGTCTGAACTGCCTCTGAAAAAACCACACAGTTGTTGTTTGGCAATAAGTTCATGTTTTTTTGTTTCTGGGAAAATGAGCCACTTCAAATACCTTCAGAAAGTTACATCACAAATCAGTAGGCACTGGTTCTGACCTAGCAACCCCAGCTTGTTACCTAGCAACCTCAGCAGAGTTCCACCTGTGACCTAGCAACCCCAGTGGAGCTTCACTGGGGTTCTGGCCCTCTGTACAATGGCTGCTGGATTAGACAAGTGTTTTGTTGTTCACTTACCATCCAGAAACCACTTGCTACATTCTAGTTGGTTGTGCAGGAGGTTCCACTTCTGCTTTTCAAAGATGTACAGATGTATATTTGCGCATCTGTTTGCAGCCATTTTTACATGAGAGTGTAAATGTTGAGTTGGGGGGCGTGGCCAGCAGCAGCTTATTTGGATTTAAAGTGACAAAAGGCCCTAAAACAGGTCAATCTAACCTGATCAGGATAAAATCTCATTATCTAAGAATGCTTTTGTGCAAAAGATATAATAAACATATTTTGTATAGACCATAGACATATCTTAACCTGTTCAAGGAAGCATAATTGAGCATCTTTAATGATTATTTGTTTGATGGTTTGAAGCCTCCTCTACCAAAGCCAGATTATCCCGTGGACGGACACAACAACAATGGAGACTCTGTCTTTACGGTACGAAGGAATTTCAGAGTTTCCCAGTATTCCCTGCCTTTCTCTGGTTTGACCTCCAGTTTGTGTTCCCAGCAGCTCCCGCAGATTCCCAGAGACCAGCTGGACGGCCAGCAGAAGCAGCAGGAGGTGAGTAGTCACATCACAGGAACATCAGTCCTGTCTTCCCAACAACCTGCTGAGATCAGGTGGTTCTATTGTGTTGCAGCAAAGGCTGATGAGTAATGGAATCCCTGCGGAGGGAGGAGCTTCACAAGTCAGGATCATGAGACACAGTGTTGCTGAAGATGTGAGTGAAACATGTTGATCCAGAATGGTTCTGAGGTGTTCTTCCCTAACATTCCCGCTGTGTTCCAGATGTTTTCTCCGGGACACAGAAGGATATCCTCGGACCTCACGGACGCTTCCAGGAAGCATTCGCCTGACAGTCCGCAGGTACAAACTCACCTGTCTCAGTTCCCATTAGGCCCTCACAGACCTGTTCTTTGATCTTCTGACCCATTTCATCAGATTTTTCTTGACTTGTTTATTCATGCAACAGTTTGTTCAGCCATTCATTGACTCATTGACTAAAGCATACATTAATTTCCAGACTCGCTCATGTGTTCACTGACTTCTTGACTTGTTCATTCATCCGTCGACTCATCCCATTATTTCCTCCTTCCAGTTTCATAGTAGGCTCAAGCTGAGGAGGAACCTGTCCAACAACAGCACAGGCAAACCCCAGCGCCATGTAGGTTCTGAAAGGCTGGTGGAAGTTCAAGGCGCCGTAGCTAAATGTACTAACATTTGTTCTAACATCTCTTTTTCTTTTTTACCAGTAGGGAACTTTTTGGGCAGCTTAGACGTCCTAGCGCCTCATGCTGTGTAAACGCAGCACTGCGGCTCTAATCTAAAATATTTTTAACCAAAGAAGTTTGACCCGAATTCCTTCTGAAAATGTCCATCTCTGGCAGTAAGACTTTTGCCCAGAAAGTTTCTGAGTGTTTTCCCACTAATCCCACTAACCGCCCATCAGTAACCATTCATCCTGTCAGCTAACAGTTCTGAACTGCTGGATTTGTCCTGATGTTGGTTCTGCTCTTGGTTCTGGAGGGTTTGTTTGGTTTCTCCAGTCAGGCTCTGTTTCATTCAGCAGTTTGGTCCAAACTGAATAACAAAGACTACATGTACCATCAGAACTCTGGTTCACCCTGAGGGAACTCCAACATGTCCTTCAACATCCAACATGTCACTCACCATCCAACATATCACATACCATCCAACATTTCTATCAACATCCAACATTTCTATCAACATCCAACATTTCTATCAACATCCAACATGTCACTCACCATCCAACATGTCACTCACCATCCAACATGTCACTCACCATCCAACATGTCACTCACCATCCAACATGTCCTTCAACATCCAACATATCACATACCATCCAAAATGTCACTCACCATCCAACATGTCCTTCAACATCCAACATATCACATACCATCCAACATGTCACTCACCATCCAACATGTCCTTCAACATCCAACATATCACATACCATCCAACATTTCTATCAACATCCAACATGTCACTCACCATCCAACATGTCCTTCAACATCCAACATGTCCTTCAACATCCAACATTTCAATCACCATCCGACACGTCCTTCAACATCCGACACGTCCTTCAACATCCGACACGTCCTTCAACATCCGACATGTCCTTCAACATCCAACATGTCCTTCAGCATTCTTAAACATGTTCCGCAGCATCCAACATATGCAGAAATATCCAACATATCCCTCAACCTTCCACATGTCCCTTCACATCCAACATGTCCAGCAAAACCCAACATGTCCATGACATTCACCAGCATCCAAAACATTGCAGAACATGAAGATTAATTAGATGGGAGAGAAGTAAAAGGGAAAAAGAAAAAAACTCTTTGTTGTTTTATTCACTTCTTTAAAATTAAAAATAACAATAAAGATGTTTATTTCATGATTTTAACTCATCAGCTCTTTCACTTCTCTATTGATATTAAAACATGAATGACTCAAGTCGTTCCTCCTGCTTTCATACCACTTTTGCTTCAGACATAACCTTGGTGTAAATTTTACATCAATCAGAGGTTTTGTCCCCTTCAGAGCTGCTTTTCCTCCAGCAGCTATGAAGACCTGAAGTCTGACACTTTGAAACTCCTACAGAGATGTTTCCTAAAGACTGAGCTTCTAATTCACAGAAACCTCTCTGTAATTTGGCTGTTTTCCTTATTCTACTTTTGTTTTGCCTAAAGCACAACATTTAAATCCTGAAGGCCTTTTTCAATCGGATCACCTCAGGCGGCAATAAATCCTACAGCATTCATCTCTAGCACCAACCTAGACTGGTTTTGGCTTATTGTTAAGCTACATTATGCTTTTCTAAAGGTGAGGCTCTGATAAACCTTAAGGAGTCTAGAAGTAGCGTTAATAAAGATTTGGATCAAATCCTTTGCTTTGAAATTGTTCTAAGTTCCTGAATCAGTGGGAAAATGATACCAGAAGCGAGCAGACTGCTGAATGAAGGAACTGAGGTGGATAAAAGCCGTCAGGTAGACTCAGGTAGACTCGGGTAGACTCTCACTCTCCACTCCCATGTTTACCAAGGAGTCACATTTCAAAGCTGACCTGCAGAAACATGAGAACTCACCTCTTTCTCTCTGTCTCTTCAGGGCCATCTGCTGGAAAAGGCAGGAATTGTTAACAAGACCAAATTGGTTGATCATGGCAAAAAGATGAGGTGAGATCCAGAGACTTCAGTTTTGATTCTGCCTCAGTTTGACTGGCCTGTGAATGGGAATTTGTTTGAGTGATGTTTGAACTCAGAGATGATTGTTTTCCATATTTGATGTTTCTGTTGAACAGGAAGAACTGGACTCAGTCCTGGACCGTCCTCCATGGTGGGATTCTTACTTTTCACAAAGATCCCAAATTTTCCCCAGCTGGAAACACTGTAAGAACCATCCTGACAGTCCTGATCCACCCAACCTTTCTTATGACTTCTCTGTGTGTAACTTGATCTCATAAGTCTGGACCATAAGTTCTGGATACTTTATTAAGGTTGTTTGGATCTTTCTTTAGACGGTATTAGGCCATTTTCAGTCCAGCAATGCCTCATTTACATTGAGCAACATAGGTTGGTGCATTTTGTCTGTTTCCATTGTAAAATTGGCCCATAGAACCAAATTGTACCACACCATTTCTGGACCCCTTCAGTTGTAGGACCATAAGACAATGGTATGGCACGGTTAGGGTGGAGCTACTGGCGTCACACAACCCCATCCAATGATCGGGAGACAGAAAAACGTCACAGCTTGAATCACGTTTGTTGTAGAATGACGCAGTGTTATTTGTTTGGGTTTATAACCCCACCTACTCAGTGAGAGTCCAACTGCCGGTAACATACCAATTAGTGGAAATGGGGCATAACTGACAATCAAACATGGCTTTAACTCTCGGACAATCAAGGTATAAAGTATCAAGTATCAATCAAAGTACAAAAAAGAAAGTATCCAGTTAAAATCTAATCTTGTCTTTAACAAACAGAACCATGTAAAGATTGGACTTAGCATCTGAGATGTGTGTCATTCTTTGATCATATGAAAGTTAGACGTCAAGCCTAGACATTATAAGTCAACAGACTAAGAGTTGGGAACTTGTATTTACCTGAGTGTTCCATTGGTCTAAACCAGTGGTTCTTAACCTGGGTTTGGTCGAACCCCAGGGGTTCGATGAGTCGGTCACAGGGGTTCGGCGGAGCCTCTGCCGCGGAGGTAAAGACACACTATGTAAAGTCGTGATGACACCCCGCTTTGCCATCACTTGATGCAGAGGATCACGTTACATTGCTGAGCCAATCAGAGCTGCGGAGGAGCACTGATTGAAGGAGCTCCACTCTCAGCATGGATTTGAACTTGTATCTTTAATTACTTCAGCAAAACTCACCATTTTTACCAAATTCTGTAGCTTTTGGTGTACTTATAAATCTGCTCCTTAGTGCATCTTTTCGGAGTTACTACTGCCTCTAGTGGCGTGGGGGTGGTAACACAACTAATATAATTACATTGCTAAATCAGAATACTGCAAAGTCTTTATTATTTATTATAAATTTTTCATTCTCTTAAGAAAGTAGCGCCAATTAAATGATCTAAACAAGACCTTAAAGTAGTTCCAGTTTCTCTCGATGGCCAACCTGTTGAAACTGTGGCAAATTTTAAATACCTTGGGTCGTTCCTGGACAGTCAGCTCAACTGTGCTGAAACACTGACTATATTTTGAAGAACTGTTCTCAGAGACTCTACCTTTTAAGAAGACTTAGTGATCTTGGGGTGACCTGACTAGACTCTAGTTGGTGACCCAGCTAGACTCTAGTTGGGTCACCCCAAAGTATTGAATTTGGAGAAATTTTTTTTTATATTTATCTCTACAGAAGGGTTTAGTGAATGCGCATATGACACTGGTGGGTTCAGTACCTCAAACAAGGTTAAGAACCGCTGGACTAAACTGAGCGTCTTAAACTAAAAAAACTGAAACTGGACCTGGGCTGTAGCCAAAGTCAGAAGAAGAACTCTACAGGGACTTTCAGGAACCTGGAGAACTGATCCAGATCAGATAAAATGATTTGTAAGATGAGTTTCTTCTATCACAGTTTTAGTGCCAACCAGATGCAGATATTCCCTCAGGCTGATGGCGTCTCCAGAAGACCCAATATGAGCTGAGATGATAGGTTTAGTGATGATCAGGTGGATTTGTGCTTTTCTCTCAGAACAAAGCATCGCAGATTGTTCCAGAGTACACTGTGGACCTGAAAGGAGCGTCAGTCCAATGGGCCGCCAAAGACAAGTCCTCCAAAAAGTTTGTTCTGGAGGTGAGGCCACACCAGCTTCTCTGTTGCCACGGTTACAGGTCAGTCGGCTGGGGGTAACTGTGTCATGCGTTTGTGCAGCTGAAGACTCGTCAGGGCTGCGAATATCTGATCCAGTACGACACGGAGAGCATCATCTCAGACTGGCACAAAGTCATCCAGGAAGCCATCCAGCAGCTGACGCCTCATCAGCTGGTACAGCAACACACAGCCAAACTCACCCATCCTGTAGGCAGACCAGCTCCACCTAAAGTCACTTTTAGTTTTGTTGGATCTACCAGCAGCTTCTGGTGCCGTTCATGATGCCTTGTTGGACCACTTAGAACAGGCTGGGCTCCATGTGGTTTACAGCGCCTCACCTCTTCTTTATCCAACCGGAGGTTTTACAGGATTAGCTTTCCTTACCTGTGGTGTGCCTCAAGGGCCCACACTTGGACCTGTCCTTTTCTCTTTCTCTTTGGCTTCCTCATACAGGAATGCAGCTGTTTTTTCTAAGCTGGTTCTCACTGTGTTTCTTGGCCCATTTTAAGCCATTTTTCCAGTCGTGCGACTCATTTTGGGATCAGGTTTGGAATTAATTGTATATTGTACGTCACGTTTTATACAGACGTTACAGGGGGGTAACAAGAAGAAATTCAAGGCTCTCACATATTTGTGTGTACTGAAAATATCATGTAGAGAGTGCCCAGTTTTATTGTTATGCTGATGATACACTGATGTATCTTCCTGATAATGTTCCAGTCCATTAGAGTTCCCGTCTAGATTAGAGCTGCAGGACTAAGTAACTCCACTCCTGTGGTTCTTGCATTAATTTTACTTTTTGTTTTGCAACTTCTTTCAGGAACCGGAGCATCTAAGCGAAGATGAGGACGACTCGGACAGAGAGGACAAGAAGAGGGGATGTGAGTCTTTCTGAAACTATCCATCATGTTAAAATAAATCCAGCTGCTGGATATAATTCAGATATGGTGGTTCCTTCAAAATAAAAGCTTCTTTAGCTTTAGTTTCTCCCAAAGTTGAGGCCCATGTTTATTTTTCTCCTGTGGTTTTTTTCAGCCACCAGGAGCAATTCAGGAGCAGACTCAGAGCAGAGCCGGATCCGGAGCAAACTGAGACGCTTCCTGCAGAGGAGACCGACGCTGCAGAGCGTCAAAGAGAAGGGATACATCCGAGGTACGGAATGGAACAGAACACCGACCCAGTTATGATCAGCTAACAGGAACATCAGGGGACTTATTATTCTTCCAGATACATTCAGATGCTTTTTAGACTTCTGATGGAAACATCAGGAAGCTTCAGGATTTTTCCTGGTCCTGTTGCTCTTCATTTTAGTGTTAAAATACAATAAACATTTATGTTTCTGCATTTGGTTTATGAAATGTTTATTTCGCGCTGTGACTGAGTGATTTTCTCCTGCAGACAACGTGTTTGGCTGCCACCTGGACGTTCTCTGTCACAGGGAAAACTCCATCGTTCCCAAGTTTGTGGAGAAATGCATCAAAACGGTGGAGAGGAGAGGTGATCAATTATAAACCTTCCCAAAAATAAAAATATTCCCTCTTGGATTGGATCGTTACAGCTGATTTTAGAGTTTAAAATATGCTCCTGGTGAAAACTAAGTTCTAGAAATCTGTTACTTTCCCTACCTGATCACTACTGTTTCCCTACAGTTAAAAATAATAAATTCAGCTATAATCAGTGTGAAAATCTAGAATTAATTTAAATAATTTCATGATTGTTTTTCTCAATAGTTCATCTAATTATTTTCCTACCAACTGACATACATTAAATTCAGCAGCTTGTCACATCATCTGGGTGAAATCTTTACAGAAGATATTAAATAAAAGTTTTAAGATAAATAGATAGTAATAATATAATTACCTAAAATTTATAATAATAATAATAATGGTAATAAGTCATATCAATTTACCTGAAGTTACAACAAAAAGCCACCAGAGGGAGCCAGAGAACTTCAAGCTGAGACCCTTCAACCATCCTAACTCAGAAAGCTGAAGTTTGTTCTGTTTTCAAACTGAAAAACAGCATCAGAACTGGATCCAGTTGCCATAGGTTTGGTCCAGGTGGGGACAGGTGTCTCCCGATTGGTGATTTTTTTTCTGTTTTCAAACATCGGGAAACTGTTTTACTTCTATACTGATATTCCATACTGTACCAGTATGGAATATCAGCGGTTCAATCAGGAGGATTTTGCTTTAGCAGAATATGTTTTTATTCTGATCTTTGACCTCACCTTGTTCTCTGTCCCCTCAACATTCCCGTTCCTTCAGGTCTGGATGTTGATGGGATCTACAGAGTGAGCGGGAACCTGGCTGTGATCCAGAGACTCCGACATAAAGCCGATCATGGTAACTAGAATCCTGCTGCTTCTGTCCGAGGGATCCATCAGGCTGGGACAGAAACAATCAACCCAGTTTAAACTAGGTTCTAGACTAGAACAAATATGGAGAATGATCTGCAGGAGAACTTGATGATGCATCAATAGTACCAGGAGTTAAAGTCCAGAAGAAGCTTGAAAATACAGTTGGTTGGAGGTTGTCCTTCTAACTCTGTGGTTGTGTGTCCCTGCAGAGGAACATTTGGACCTGGAGGACGGACAGTGGGAGGAAATCCACGTGATCACTGGAGCACTGAAGCTCTTCTTCAGGGAGCTTCCAGAACCGTTGTTTCCCTTTTGCTGCTTTGACAAGTTCATCGCCGCCATCCGTTAGTTCACGCGCACACACACACACACACACACACACACACACACACACACACACACACACACACACACACACCAGACCACATTTGTTAATGATCTCATAATCTAACTGATAAATATGAGGAAAAAACTCTTTGAGCTTTATGTTTTACCACACACTGCTTTGTCTAAGACATTCTGAACGTTGCTGATTTGGTAGAATTTTTTTTTATCCTTTTAAGTAACTGAACTCTTCATATTCCCACAGTGAAAACTGAAAAAGAATTAGTTTGTAGTTTTACCTTAAAAGCTGTTAGTGTTTGAGGAACAACCATTGTGTCGGATGAGTCCAAACGGACCTCTTGATCCATCTTTGTGTCTGTGCAGAACTTTCTGACTACAGCCAGAGGGTTTCTTACACGAAGGACCTGGTCTGCTCTCTGCCGCTGCCTAACTACGAAACCATGAAGCTGCTTTTCAAACACCTGCGCAGGTGAGCCCAACCGCTCTGAAGCAGAAGCAGAACCAGGATTCCTCTGGTTCTTACCTCCATCTCTGCATGTTTCAGGGTCATCGACCACAAAGACTCCAACAGGATGTCGGTTCAGAGCGTCGCCATCGTGTTTGGGCCCACGCTGCTCCGGCCGCAAATAGAGTCCGCCAACATGACGGTACACATGGTCTTCCAGAGCCAGATCGTCGAGCTCATGCTCAACAAATTCAATGAGATCTTCACTGAGACGTAGGAGGTGGTCCACTGTCACCTTCCAGAACCTTCTGGCAACATATGCTGAACTGAACAACAATGTCTCAAAACCTGTAGGACATCAAGCGTATATTCTCTATTAGGGAGGAACCTAAAACCACAGGACTAATACCATCAGAAACTCTGGTTCTGATACTTCTGAAAGAGGTTTCTGTTGAAGAACCAAACCAAGGGGACCTAGAGTCACCTGAACTGCTAAAGAGACATCACAGACTGAGTTCTACTTGAGACTCTAGCTTGGAAACCTCCTGGAAACTGCACACCTGAGAGAAACCTCTAGAACCTTCTGAGGAATATCTGTCGAACTGCCTAGAATGCCCCTTGTAGAACCAAAGTCCAAACAGTAGAAGCTGGAGCGTAGAACCTGAATCACATTGGAACCTGCTCTAAAGTCCCTGGGATCCTTCCAGAACCTCCATGTTGCACTGACCCAAGTTAACAAAGGACAAGTTCTCTTCAGAAATGCACCAGTAGTAGATGGCTGTTACAGCATGAAGCTCATGTTGAAGATCTGCTTCGTCAGGAGGAGGTTCTACACTTTAATGTCAGTTTCATGTACGTAGAGGCCAATAATGGCATGAAGATCAAGTGAACCTATATCTGGAATTTTAAAATTTAAATGGGATCAGTCAGTTCGGATCATTCCTTTACGTCAGTGTCAGATTTGTGTTTATCCGGATTCATCGTGTTAAACACCGGATCAGTTCAGATTTAATTTCTAAAATGTTTTTTTAATAAAGAATTGTCATTATTCTTCTGGTTTCAAAGGAATCATTTGATCATTTCCAGCGTTTCAACATATCCTGGATTTGGGAGTGGAAACATGTCACTCTTAAAAAGAGACAGAAGATTCATGAAAGTTTGATAAATCTGAGGATGGTGATGTTCAGTGGTTCCAAGATGCTTCCCTGAGGGACTCCCAAAAGTCCAGAGAACAAACTACTTTAAATGGTCTATAGGGTGGAGTCTTCCAGGAACATTTCTGCTGTAATTAGGTTTGTTACGGATCTGCTGCATATTTGCTGTTTGTTTTATACTGTTTAAATGTATTAGAGACACGGAACAAGGTAAACACAAATTATACAGTTTCTGTAAATAAAAGGGAATTTTACTGAGTTTTATTATAAATAAAAGTAATTGTTAAACCAGGAATGGTTGTTGTGTCGAATTTAAAAAACTTTTTGGATTCCTTTAAAGATCCGTACCAGACCGGATTTCTTTGGATCTGACTGGAAAGGAGAGAGGAGACTAACTAAAAACACATCTGTGCCAGATGTCCTGCTAAAGTCCAGATGGAAATCAATATCTGATGATAATTGTTCAACAATGATTTCAGCTTGCATGTTCTCTCTGCACAGGGATGGTTATGGTCCAGATATTCTGGTTTCCTCTTTCCACTGTAAAACATCCAGGTTGGGTTAACCACTGGTTTAATGTTGACCCTCAAGCAAAATTCAGTGTCTCCGATTCCATCTGAGATGTAAACAAAATCTGACCATCTTTTAAAAAAAATACTTAATTTTAATAATAAATACAAACATTGAACATGACAATGATGCATGTAAAGTCTCCTCCACATATCAAACCACAGAAAATCAAAATCTGAGTGTTTTATTGAAGAAATTGAACGTTCTAAATTAATTTATAGAAGAATCAGGGTTTTCCCGCCAGTTCTTCGTGCTGTAGTTCTTTTCAACCACCAGATGGCAGCAAAGACCACAGCGGTAGAAAACAAGCGTCGCCATAGAGACGCTTTGTTGATTCCGAGCTTGAACTCAACTGAACACGGAAGAACTGCTCCAGGATTAGTTCACTGTTCTGTCAGAGGACGTATTTCATAACTTTTGACTCTGTGAACCGGTTTTGATTCATTCGACCCACTTCTGTGAACCGACAGGTACTGATTCGACTCAGTTCTGGTCAGATCAGTTAAAACCTGATCCATGATTTTTAGCTTGCACAGGCGTACTGACATCCTGTTAAGTTGGGAATTTGACCGACGTGCGTCTCTCTTCTCTTGAGTGCGTTTTTCAAGGTAAGTTTTCATTTTCCAATCCTTTTCGTATTGATTCACTTCTTTCACGTCTGTAAATATTAAGTTAGAAAATTGTTATAACAAAATAAAAGGCTTGAAAACATCATTTCAGGTGATATTAATAATTTTTTCGAGTCACTAAACTAATAGATATCCTAATTCATTGGTTAATGGTTGTACGTAACAAATGAACAAGCAATTACAATATATGTGAGCTGTGATATAATACATGCTGTTTATTGTTTCTATATTTCCATTTATACTGTTTTGCATTATGACTTCTTGATGTAAACTTGAATAAGTGTTGATTTAATAACAGGTAATTGATTGATTGATCTTATCATTTATGAACTTCACTGTAATAGATAAAATAATAAACAGACTAATGTAATTTTTATTTAATTTTTAATTCCTGTTACATTTACAGGTAATAGTTAGGCAGCTTTAAAGCATCATAAATAGTAAATGTGGTCATCCATCCGCTGAACTTTCTTGTGTTGTCCAGGTGTAGTGATGTCACAGCGGGACATCATCGATTTTTCTGCGCTGGAGAAGGAGCTCAAGGCGGCGGTGGAGTCTGAGAGAAAATACCAGCGGGAAAACCAAGCGAAGCTGAGGGCCGTGAGCCAGGGAGTGGATTACGATCAGTTCAGGTGGATCGCCAGGAAGTTTAAGGCCTGGTAGAGAAGATCCAGGAGGGTCTGGGGTGGGATATCAGCGGGAATATGAAGAGTTCTTGATTTCTTAAAGATTCATGGGTCAGTTTACTCTCCTGGAAGCTTGATGGATGCCTGGAAGAATTCCTGGAATCACTTCCTAAATCGTATCCAAGAGTTTTCTACAGAGTTCAGTGAGCTTCAAGAGTCTTTAAAACATCCCAGTGTTCCATAATATAACATGACATTTATTTAAATGAAGGGATCTATCTAAAATACTCCAGGAGGTAAGAAAAACATTTACATTTCTATTGAGGGCTCCTTGGAATGCTTTATGAGAATATATGAGAAAGTTCCATGTTGTCCTGGAATTTTTACAGTCATAAACAGGATAATTGTCCAAATATTTATTGGATGAGTTCCAGGTAGCTCCTCCTGGATCTTCCCAGCTGTAATAATCTATACATTTTTGACGTTTCCAGGTTAATGATGTGTGTTTCTTTCCCTCAGAGGTCTGGTACTGACCTCTCACCTGAAGCCTCTGGACAAGAAGGACAGAGACGGAGGTCCACGGAAACAACCATGGAACCCTGTAGCTCCGGGAAACACGTGATGGACCATCACTCCAGGCAGGATGGTCCAGTCTCCATCCAGTACAAACTCTGTGGTGTGATCCTGCTGTTTGTTCTTCTAGGTTTATGAAAAGTTTAGCTTCAGGTGTTTTATTTTAAAACATTGATTTGATTTTTATTTGTTTATTAAACACCAAGAACTCCAGATATAAGCTAACAGTTTCTCCTTGAATGTTTCTAATAAACTTCTCATTTTAAAATCTCTGCAGTTTTCCAGGCGTTTTTTATTTTTTATTTTTCAGAGGTTCTTCTGAATATTTCTTCAACCAGGCAGAGTAAGCCAGTAGGGGGCACTGCAGCAGTCACTTCCGGTGTTTGGTATAACTCAGTGATTAAAGTAACTTTAGTTTAACTCTAAGGCTCTCAGAACAGCTGAGAAAGTCGGGTGTTGGGAATCTCTGAGGGCATTTGGGTAACTGAAGTGATTCTGGTGTTGCTTAGGATGTAAGAGAAGCTAAGTGGGTTAAGATGCCTCTGAGAGGCCTTTGGGTATCTCTCAGGGGTTCAGGTATCTGAAGGAGACTCAGGGTATCTCTTTGAGGAGTTCAGGTGTCTCCAAGGTGGGTCTCTCAGACAGGTATCTCTGAAGGGGTTTTGGTGTCTTTGAGGACGATTCAGGGGTGTTGGGTATCTCTCCAGTTTGTTCAGGTAATTCAGAGAAAGTTTCAGGTAATTTGGGAGAGGGTGTTTCTCAAAAGGGTTTGTGTTTCAGGTATTTTTTAGGGAAGTTCGGGTTTCTTTTAGAGCGATTCAGTCTAACGGGACGGTTATACCTCCTTCATTTGACTAGGAGCATCTTTTAGCAAAGTGTAGGATATTTAAATGGGTTCATGTATCGCAAAACTAGACTTTAAATATCTCTGAGGGTGATTAGAGGAAGTGAATGGAAAGAAAATCTCCCTGATGCTTCTGATGACTCAATTTGTTTCTTTGAGTTGATGAGGAACAGGAAGTGGTTTAAACAGAGCAGGTTAACATCAAGCGCTAAAACGCAGGGAGGAGCACTCACTCTGACCGATTTCTGCAAGCTCATACTTGGTGCTTTGGGTTTTTGTGGTTGCTGTGAGGAGTGAGTGGTCTGTCTAACAGAGAGGATCTCTGGCTGCAGCAGTAGAGGAAACTTGGAGCTGCAAAGTGAAGTTTGTCAGAAACAGGAGGTTCTTCATCACTTCATCACTCTGTTTCTCTCTGGCTTCTGGTGAGTCTCTGATCAATTACAGCTTCATAAATAACTGTTGGAATGTAATATAGAAGATCTGGCAAAGAGCTACAACCCCCTTCTGGTTCTGTTGGACTCTGTAAAGATAATTGTATGTTAAGTGACGGCAGATGAGATTATTTCTGACAAATTTAACGTATTCTATTGGAAAGTTACTTGTATTTGTGTAAGAAGCCTACAGAACCCGGTTTTAAGCTCTTGAAGAGCTAAAGTAAGTCTTAAAATGAAGTAAATGAGGTGGGAGAGTGTTGCTGCATATAGACGGCAGACTAAGTCCTCAGATAGACTTCTGGGTGAAGTAGTTCCTGAATGTGGTCATATCAGCAGCTAGTGTTCCTCAAACAGAAACAGCCCTAACCCACACTGGTAACAGAGGCTGTCTAACAATCTGCTGGTTCTGCTGGTTCTCACCACTCTGAGGCTCCAAACCCAGCTGATGGTTCAGAACAAAGTCCAGTTTTCCAGCAACCACTGAGCTGTGGTTCTGAGTGGGTTCAGTCTGTCTCTGTCTTCCTGCAGATCAAACCAGTTGATTTCTGTGGACTATCGATTCTGGGATCATGAAGGACCAAAACTATAAGGACGAGGTGACCAAGATTCTGGAGGAAGCTCCAAGTGCCAGGAAAGCTCTGCAGGAAAACTATCAAAACCTGCTCAATGTGGCTGATTACTGCTACAACACCTACACCCAGGTTGGTACCGGTACTGCCACCATTAAAGCTCCAGAAAATCTAAATACCGCCTGCTGAAACCAACTGACCATAACCTCTCTGGTCATTTGTACAGCTGTTCTTTGGTTAGAAATTGTGTTAGAGACTCTGAGGACTATGAATATGTGCTTTTAGAGCAGATTTTCCTGAGCTTTCAAACATTGCAAATTGCATGTGTGATAATTTTGCTTAATGGCCATAATTCCAAAACATTTTAGAACCAAACTGAGGAATCATTTAAAATAATGCATGTTACCTTTAGATCCCAGTTCTTGATCTCGTATAAACTTTTATTTTTATTAATTTTTTTCTCTATTTTATATTACAATCACATTCTGTTAAAAAATTAGCATATTTTTATTATCACTGTATTATTTATAGAATTGTTTCAGTTTGTGTAGGTAATTATAGCAGCAATATCTTTCATGATAAGTGTCTCAAATGATTATGCCCAGAGTTCAGTTTATTATTGGATTTTTCTTTGGTTGTATGATTTTTGTGTTCTAAGCTAGGCTAACTCATCTCTTAGTTTTGAGCATTGACAAACAAAGCTAACACTTTTATTTTTAGTCTTTGTGTCAAGCTAGGCTAACTGTTTTCTTTCCTTCCAGTCTTTGTGTTAATGTAGGCTAATTGTTTTTTAGTTTTCAGTCTTTGTGTTAAGCTGGTTTATTATTTTCCCTTTCCTTTCAGTCTTTGAACAAAGCTAAGCTCACTGTTTGATTTTTGTCATTGTTCTAAGTTGAGCTAACTGTTGTTTTTAGTTTTTGGGCTGAGCTAGACTAATACTTCTCTGGTGTTTCTAACAGTCAGGTGAAAACAGCAAGAAGGCATTGGAGGAAACTAAAAACTTCACCACCCAATCATTAGCCAGTGTTGCGTATCAGATCAGCACTCTGGCTAACAGTGTCCTAAGTCTGCTAGACGCTCAGACCAATCAGCTTCGCCAGATGGAGTCTTCCATAAATCTGATTGGTCAGGTGAGTATAAACCTCTCAATTAAAACACATTATATTTTTAATAGTCTGAGGGTGTTCATGGAATATTTTATCATGTTATTATTTTTGTTTAGTTTATAAAAGGTGTAGACTGGTAAATTAAACATATTTAGAGATATTCTTACAAATTACACATTTTGAAAATTTATTATACATTTACAGAAGAGATTATATATTTTTGTGAAATATTCTTTCTAAGTGCATCAGTAGAAGGATTCTGTTCCTCCGGTTGGACTGATATGAGGTTGGAATGAGGTTCAGGGTCCTCCCAGTCATGAGGCTGTTTACAGGGACAGCCTGAGCAACCAGGGTCTGAATGGATGGATGGATGAATGGAGCCTCTGTTTGCTGCTTCCTTATTGTTTTCTGATCTGCTCAAAGCTCTGCAGTGATTTAAGGAGCTGTCCAGAAGCATCCATGATCTAGACCAAGATCACTCTGTGAATGATGGTGTTAAACATCAGGGGGTGCTTTGGAAAGAAGATCAGTGAATGGGGAAAAAAACCCTCTGAAGATGTTTTCTTCTCAGATGTTCACATAAATCTAATCATTTTCTTTTTGTTGTCCTGAGATTTTGGTCTACAACACCCAGCTGGATAATTCTGATGAATGTTTATCTTAAACTGAAAGTTAGTCTTTTGTTCAGACTCTTAGCAAAATATCTTCCTGACTGGTTACAACATCTTCACTCTTCTCTAACTTCTTTTTTATGACCTTTTTTTATGACCTTTTTAAAGAAAAATCTGAAAAATGTATTGCCCTTCTGTCATTAGTTCATGTTAGAAACCATCATTACACATAACCTTTGCCATAAGCTGAGGCCTAACCCTGAGGTTAGGTCACAAGGTTGCCCAACAGATAAGTTTCAAGGTAGCTACCCTGGTTAGCTTACTCTAGTCTTTGTATCAATGTTCCTGTGATCTAATTCAGAGAATGGTTGTTAGTGTGAACCTCCCACCCTTACCATGAGACAAATTTGACATCTGACACCTAACATGGGACGAAGCCCTGGATCTAGCCACTTCCTGGATCACTGGAGTGCTTCCCGTTGGGTTAGTGGTGACTCTTTGCCTCAGTTGGAAGAGAACCTGGGGACATCTGGATTCACTAATTCATCCAGTATTGAGAAATGGATCATGACTAAAGAACTAATACGAGCACATGGGTTGACCTGGGATGAGCTTCTGCTTTAGGGTAACTGGGTTGTGCCTCATAAGGGGTTGAGATCCATCAGTTGGGGGTCCTTGGAGTACAACTCCTCTGCATTAACATGAGTCACTTAAGGTGACTCATTTTGTGAAATGAGTTTCCCTTCTGACCTGGGAAAACCTTGGCAAGTCTGGGTTCCCTTCCAGGACCGCTAACCTCCAGGATCCTCCATGATCTTGACTGGGATGGACAAATGGGTTGTCATTAATTGTCTGACAATGTACCAGCTGATCGAAGGGAAGGTGTCTTTTGCTGTGACCTCTTTTGTTGTGACTGCTTCCTTAAAATGAAGGTGAGACTAAACTTCCTGATGAAGTTTGATCACTTCAGCTTTTCAAAGTCGTGTCTGCGTTTAGTCAAACTTTGAAGGGAAAGTTCAATAGTACCAGAAGAAACTCCTCTCCAGAGTTAAGACTGACCCTCTCTAGTCATGGTTGTAGTTCAGAATATTTAGACAGTCTCTAATTGCTTTTCCACAGACCATTGAAATGCATAAAGAGAAAGTTGCACGGAGGGAAATAGGTGCCTTCACGGCAGTCAGACGAGTTCCTCGCAACCATAAGATCATCCCTCCAACTGCCACACAGCCCCGCCCATCGTACAGCCGTCGACCAATCAACTACCAGCAGCTGGACGAGATCGGCCACGGCATGAAGGTAGCACTCACCTTCACAGTTTAATATTTTTGTTTGATCTTTGGCAGCTCTTCTAGAGGAGGTTAGCCTAAATCTTATTGTCTCGGATAATTTACTACAGGGCAAGAGGGTTAGTCCAGTTTAGGCTGGTTGATGGGAATCAGCATTCTGGTTATTAAAAGATACACAAACCAACATTTACACCCAAAAAGAAGTAGCTGAAAGCAGAAGTGAAGCATCGTTAGCTGCAAACGGCAAGCTAACAGGAAGTCTCTTCTGCACAGAACCACAGAAGCAGAATTAATGCTGCAAAAAAGTTCCCTTTTCAGACTTCAAATGAGACATCTCTGTACAGATTTATCTGTTTCCGTTCGAAAATTAACAAACACTGTCAAAACTACGCAGCAGCAAAACTGATACAGCTTAAACATCTCAGTAAAGATCCACTTGTCAGTTTTCTTCCAGTGGACCTGAGTAAAAACAGTTTTCACAAAAAAAAAAAAGCCAAGAAAAATTCATATCAGGTGAACAATATTTTCTCAAGGATATTCTCTGAAAGACCTGACCCAGGAACTTTGGTGGCTTTTCTTTCCATTTCAGTTCAGTTCCAAAAAGTTGAAACCAACCATTGACACTGCACCATAGTTATGTTACTATTTCTGAGCTATTTACCTTAACCTTAAAACTTTGCTGTGCCTAGTTCTAAGCCTCCCTCATCCTTTAAAGCTGCCAGAATTTTAAAAATAAAAGCAAACTGAGAAACAAGGATTCTCAATTTTAATCAAAGAAGAAAGAAACCAGCAAAAGAAGACATTACAAAATATTTTAAAACTCAAATTTTACTTTATTTTAAATATTCTTTAATTTTTCTTATAATGCAGTTTAACAGTTAAGATCAAAACTGAAATCTAAGCTTCTATATTTGATTCTGGGAGTGACACTGCAAAAACACAACATATTATCAATTCTTTTTCTCTTCCTTTTAGTGCAAACATTTTATTACACTTGAAATAAGACAAAACTAGTAACTTTTCAGAAAGATATTGTGGCTTTTTAAAGGCAATAATTCCTTAATATTGATGAAATAATACTAGTTCAGCTGACCAATTATAATGAGTTTTAAAGATTGATCAATTTTCTCTGCAGTTCACAGCAAAAAAAGACAAAGCTCTTAACTAAAATGCCCATCACACGCGCACACGCGCGCACACACACACACACACACACACACACACACACACACACACACACACACATGCACGGTTGTGTATCTTCATGAGGACTCAATAAATCCCCCTGCTTTGTGAGGACACCAACGTAGACTCTAACTAACTCTGATTAATTTAGCAGAAAAACACACTCAGACAGCCCTGTTAGCACCAACATCCACCTCTACACAGTGTCTGTCCCTGTGATGTCCCCGGGGCTTTGGGCCTGAATGTCCCGCTGGACCTCACAGAAACAGGCAGACACACACACACATATACACACACCCTGAGCTGAGGCTCTTTGTTGGCCGTGGGAAAATGTTTGGAGAGACTAATTAGAGCTGCTGAAAGCTGAGGGCTCCATTCATGTTCACCCTGCTCTGTGTTTGCCCCCTCGTCCCTGCAGGTCTCTGGGAAACAGCCGGAGAAAACGGGAACGATCCGGAAACATGGAGCCTCCGTCAGGTCTGCTTCTCCTCCTTTGCTGAGCTTCTGTACTCAGCAGTTTCTTGTTTTCGCAGCAGAGACTCACACAGGAAGTCTGACTGCGGTTTCATGTGCGTCTGTTTCAGGTCCAACAAAGGTCCTGAGCCAGTTCAGTGCCCAGTGGCGCCCCCTGCTGGAGGGTAAGAGCTAAGTTCATGTCTCAGTCTGATGAGGTGTGCATAGCTGAGAAAATTGTTTCACTGAATTTTTCATTTCAATACAAATAAAACTCCTTTGGAATGTAAAATAAAATAAATATTTAGATCATACTGACTTTTCCAAAAAAAAATCTTATCTTTTGTTGATAATGCTGATTTTTCTTCAAATATAAAGATGATTGCAGGCAAGCTTTTTTTATTTGTTTCTAATAATTTAATTTTATTGTATAACTTTCTCACAGAAATTGCAGTCATATAATATAAAATAAAATGGCATACAAATATTTTAATAAAAACATGCTTCCCGAGTATCATAACCATTTTATCTGTCTTTACGTCTAAGACCAAAATTTAATTTCAACAAAAATTTGTTTTCCCCTCATATTTTTAAGATCTTCAACTAAAATTTAGATTCTTTGGGTTAGAAACTGAAAGATTATTTGAGGTCCATTAATTTTAGACATGTAGTAGACATCTACAATTTGGGATGAACAAAATCAATAAAGACAAACATGTTTTATTGAGTTATAAGAGTAAAATTGCCTTTAATATAAAGAAAGAAGTATGGACCAATCAGTGATCCTTGAGGTATTCCACAAGTTACATTTCATCGCCTTCCTGGCCCAAGTACACTTTTTTCCCAAACAATTTTTTTTATTTTTTTATTTTTTGCCAAAACAGAGATGGTGATTTTATTGACAAAATCATGTTAGACTAAATAAATAAATAAAAACTACTTATGCTGTTATTTTAGGAAGGTAATGATTCCTAAATACAGTCTTCCCTGATGTCAGTTTCCTTCTGGTAGCTATTAAACAATCAATCAATCAGCCATAAATTTTCATCTGACTATTTATTTAATCAACATTATTCTCCCTCTCAGGTCCAGCTTTGGGAAACCTGTAGCTCCGCCCACCATCCCCACCATTGGCCAGGCTCCACCTGACTGTGACATCCTCACCAGTTTGCTGGATGAAGCTCCTCTTCCTCCTCCTCTCCCTGACGAGGCGTTGCCTCAGAGTGGGGATGCCATCTCCGGTCTGCCCCCTCCTCCTCCGCCTCCTGATTCCTCAGGACTGATGGTGGCTCCAACGGCTCCTCCTCCTCCGCCTCCTCCTCCTGGCTCCTCAGGGGTTGTGATCAATCAAAGCGCTCCACCTCCTCCTCCACCTCCTCCTCCTCCGCCTTCTTCTTCTGGGGTTGTGATCAATCACAGCGCTCCTGCTCCTCCTCCAATCGCACCGCTCACCCTAGAAACAGGTGATGAAATCAGAGTGTGTTCCCATGGCAAACTGAATTATCAAAGCCAAAATTTAAATATAAAAACAAGCCATATTACATCAAATAAACACAATAAGAATCTCTTGTATTTTATTTTTTATCAGACACCATGTTTTTTTTTTTTTTTTTTTTCTTCTGGCCATTTCTCCATTCCTGTTATAAGTTTTAGTCAAAATAATGTTTCCACAATGTTGGTCTTTTTTTATTATTTCACATTTTAAAATTAAATATTTAATTAGCTAGCTAAATATTTGAATTACAATGCAAATAGTTATCTCACAACTAAATCTTTTGTTTAGAAACCAAATATTTTACACTGAGCTAAATATTTAGTTAGCAAGCTAAACATTAAATCTCAAACTAAATAATTATCTCCAGACATAAAGATTTTCTTTTTTTTCTCTGCTCTTACAGTAGTTAGAGGCCTTTATATGTTTCAGTGTGAGGCCTAATGTCTTTGTGTTTCTAACAAAAGAGTGGTGCTGTGGGCTCTCTATCAGTTACCATAGCAACCAGTGGCTCACTCTAACAATTCAACACTTACTACTTACTACTACTATCGCTGATTTTACTTTAATTCACATTTATGTTTTATGTATTCTGTACTTTGACGCCCCCTGCAGGTTTAAAATATTGTTTTATTCAAATTAATTAAATCTCAAAATAATCAGGGTTTTGCATTGTACTCATGCCAATTCCAGTATTACAAGATATGAATGTAAATATTACTCTCAAGTAATTATGAAAAATAAATTATTCTAATCCTGATTTTATTAGGATTAAAAATCAGGATTAGATTTTTAATCTAATCCTAACTAAATCATAACTAAATTAATCAAAACATTAATTTAGTTATGTTTTTATGAAATAACTGAGCATCTTCATTTTACCTGAGCTGATTTTTGTCTTAAACAAAAAGAAGTCCTGGTCAGTGCGTGACATCACAATGACATCATCTCTATTGTCTTTCCTCAGTGGTGGAGGAGAACAGCCTGCCGCCTCCTTCCCCTCCACCACCCTCTGATAATAACGGCTTCCCACCATTACCCAATGATGGCTCAGATTTTCTGGCTCCGCCCCCACCACCTCCCCCTCCCCAGGAAGGAGACGGTAATGCCTTTTTTTAGTTGTATCAATTTTAAAAAAAGAAGTGCCCTTTATTAACAGTAATCAGACAGGAAGTGGGGGGAAGACATTCAGCAAAGGCCCCAAAGTGGGGAATCAAACCCCCGACTCATCATTCCTCAGTTGTTTCACTTCCTGCTTCTTCTCTGCTGCTTGTTTGCAGTTTTACTTCTTCTGTGGTGTTTTTCAGTGACCCTCACATCTCGGAGGAGTCGCCGCCGCCGCTCGCCTCCAACCACTCGCTCTGTCTCTCTGAGGGTCCGCTCAGGCCCCGCCTCTCGCTGCCGCTACACTCGCTCTCTCTTCTTGCCTGCAGTCCAGTCATGTAAGCTGCTGCAGCTGCTGTCGTCCAATGAGAACTCAGGAGAGGCTGACGATGGATCAATGATCAGTTTTATAGTTATAGTTCTCAACGGTGTTGAGTTATATTCCTGGAGTGACTGAAGTTGGAGAACATTTTAGGAAAACTTGCTGTGGCCCATCATGTGATCCATGTTCACCTTTTGGATGAGTAAGGAACCGTTACCATGGATGTTCAGATGTTTATGAATGGTCCAGGTACTGATTAAAACTTTAGATGTTGGTGAACAGTTCAGTTAGGTCAATTATCAATGAAGAGTTTAGAACAGCGTTCCCAAACTTTTTCTCCTGGGCCCCCCCAGTGGTTTCCAAACATTTTCTGGGCCCCCCCTATGGATTACAAATAGCTGTCTGGTTGAACGACGGGTGTGTGTGGGGGTGCGGGGGAAGAGGATTCTTAGAGAATGATGATGTTCATTCTTTATATTCAGAATGATGTTCAGATGTTGGTGAACAGTTCAGAATATCCATATGAACAGTTCTTGTCGGTTTCACGCCACATGTTGGCTCCTGGTTCTCTAAACTGACTCGGCTTCTCTCTGTCTGTCAGTCAGGATTCCCCCTCCTCCCCCCTACCCTCCACCTCATGCCCCCCCAGAGCCCACTGCCTCTTCATCCTCCTCTTCCTCTTCCCCCTTCCCCCTGCTCTCTCGCCCTTCCTCTGCCTTCCCTCGGCTCTGCTTACCTGCTCGTCTCGAACATCTGGGTAAGGAACTAGTAGTGGTACTGCTGTAGATGTAGCACAGCTACCTATAGAAGAGCATTGTGTAGCAGTGCTACTCATCTCTAAGTGTATAGTACAGATGTAGTGCACACAGATACGTAGCACAGCGCTGCTCTGTTGATGGTTCCTGTACTCTCATAGATCTTCAGATCTTAGCCCCACCCCCTCCTCTTCCATTGGATGATATTGGAGGTTTCGATGACATCATGCCGCCCCTTCCTCCTCCAGTGGACTATGACATCAATGCTCCCCCAGACTACCTGGAGAAAGGTACCACCACACGCCCCTCCATACTGCTGCACTATTAGAGTAAGATGCTACTTATAATGGTGCACTTCCTCTTTTTGTCCTAGTGGTGGCGCTGTATACTTACGAGGCCTCCAAGCCTGACGACCTCCCTCTAACTGAGGGGGACATCATCTACGTGATGCGTCGCCATGACGACGGCTGGTGTGAGGGCGTCTGTAATGGCCGGGAAGGCTTCTTCCCGGAGAACTACGTCCAGGCATGTGACTAGATGAAGCCACGCCCCTTTTCTGTTTGCTATGGAGATGTTTATTTTTTTGTTTTACTCATCAAAACAAGTTATAGAGATACATTATTATTCCATCTATAAGTAGGTAATTAATATTTGTCTGAGTGTAAATAACAGAAATAAAGTTTATCTGAAAAGCTCCCAGGTGGTTCTGTCTGTTTTGTCCTCTGACCATCAGAGGGCGCTGTTTCCTCTCTTTTCCGACAGCAAAATAATTACCATCAAAGGAAAAAAAAAAAGGTTTTTCAAAACCATGAGAAATTATGGTCCGAGTTCAGGATATATTTATATATATAACATTTAAATAAAATATACATTTCTTAATCATTGACTTTTAATCACAATTTTTTTTATCATAAAGTTTATTTTATTTATTAATTTTTTTTTACGATGGAGTATTAGGGCCAGGTTTAGAAAAAAATGTTAATTATGAGAATAAAGTCATATTACCAAAAATAAAGTCTTTTAATATTACATATCGCAAGAAAAAAGGTATATGAAAATAAATCCATAATATTATGAGAATAAAGTCATACAAGAGTAAGTCATAATAATACAAGAATAAAGTCATAATTACCAAAATAGTTAATAATAACACAACAATAATGTTGCATTACAAAAATGTTTGGTTTTTGAGTCACAATAATAAACTATTACTGTTATGTAATAGTTACTTACTATTATGAGAATAAAATCATAATAACATGAGAATAAAGTCATAAAAATACAAGAAAAAAGTCAAAATTAAGAAAAATTAACTTATATTACCAAAATGATGTCATCATATTTGTAGAATGAAGTAATAATTTTATAATCGTGCACAAATTAAAATGAGAAATGTTGAGCATATTGGAAGTTACACTTTAGTATCAGTTTTATAGATAGAATATATGTAATGTTTTAACATTTCAGCATCAAATTATTTTTAGGGACTTTCAAATGGTTGTTCAAAGCTTTGCTCTCATAAAAATGTCTTTATTTCTCATAATATTTTTTGACTTTCTTCTGGTATTTTTGTGTCTTTATTTTGCTAATATTCTGACTTTATTCTTATTTATTCGTAATTTTAAAAAATCTCTTAGTCTGGCCCTAACGTATTTCAATCAAAATACATTAAAAATAATATGTTAAACTGTGATTTTACATGCTTATCTTTCTGATTGACTGCCAGTCAAATTTATGAAGCTAGCACTGAAAAATGGAAAAGTTTCTGTCAAGACTTAAAGAATCCTGCTGCACCAAAACCTGGTCAACTAAAGCCAGAAGACAGGAGGCAACATTTATGCTAAACGAATGTAAAAATAATTGAATAGTGAATAAAAGTAAGAAGAAACATTCTAAAAGTTGATATTTCTTTACATATTTTGAGGCATTGTCTGTTGGTTTGCATTGGGATTCCCCGCTGAGAAGCTAACGCTGTTAGGAGGTAAAACTGTGACGTTTGATTGGACAACAGGAGGGATTGACATATTTAATGAGTAGGGATGTTCAGTCCCTTCATGCCAGCAGCTGTTTCACTCTGAGTGGTTTTTGTTTTTGATTTTCTAGTTTTCACCACAAAAATCTCAGATTTGCTCCTGAGAGGTGACTCAATCTGTTCCGCTGAATTCTATATAAATTCTGGTGAATTGCATAAACCAATGCTTTTCATTTCATTACCCTCAAGGGAGTTTCACCTTTTTTTACTTTTTTTTTTTTTTGCTTGTTCAGGTTTCCTATGTTGGTTTCCTTCCTGCAGCTGCTGCAGCCTTGGAAAGTGATGATTTCACTTCCTTTAACTGAGCAAAGTGAGTCAGAGTGATCAGAGGGAGCTGGTTTTTATGTCATCATGGATTCTGGCTCGATTCTGGAGTTTTAAGAGGCTCAAACATAGAATTCAGCGAGAACAAACAAGTTCTTCTGCTTTTATCGCAGTAAAAATTGTTTTACATCTGTCTTCTCGTTCTCAGGTTCGTAACCAAATTAAATCCATAAAAAGATTGTTAATCCATCAAATCCCAGATTCAAACATGTTGGTTTCATGGTTCTCTTCAGGTTTCTGTGGCTTCATTCAATCTGTGGAAAAATATGACTTTCTCACGAACTAGAAAACGAAAGGAACCAAACCTAGAAAGTGACATGAAAACTAAAAGCTTGAAACCAGTCAGGCAACCAATCCTTTGTTCTAGAACGCAGCTAACAGGAGCATTAGCATTTAAAATCAAAGGTCAGGCTGTGAAGGCTGGAGCACTGAGTCAACTGAGTCAGGGGATCTCCAAAACCACAGCCCTGCGGTTGTTTCCATGGTAACCAAGGTGGATGGTCCTGACCGAAGTAAGCAACCCTGAAAACACCAACACACGATTTATCAACATCAGAACAGAACCAAGGAACAGGAGGAATGTCCAAATGTTCAGATGTTCGTTAACAGTCCAGAACGTTCACAAACAGTTCAGAATGTGCAGACATTCATGAACTGTTCATGAAGTTCAGAAAATCCAGATGTGGATGAAAGGTTCAGAATGTTAATATGTTAATAAAAAGTTCAGAACGTTCATGTGTTGATGAACAGTTCAGAATGTAGAAAATCCAGATGTGGATGAAAGGTTCAGAATGTTAATATGTTAATAAAAAGTTCAGAACGTTCATGTGTTGATGAACAGTTCAGAATGTTCAGATGTTGATGAACAGTTCAGAATGTTCAGATGTTGATGAACAGTTCAGAATGTTCAGATGTTGATGAACAGTTCAGAATG
>NW_006800109.1:127700-202529 GCF_000485575.1 Poecilia formosa
CAGGACAGCGGCCCTTGAGGACTGGGTTTGACACCCCCGTCATTGTGAATGACAACCTGTGAACAACAGGTTAATACACTTGAAATAAAACAAAATCAACTCATCTTCTGCAGAGAAGATAAAAGCAGAGCGTTCGTCTGCCTTCATCAGTTTTGCTTACATGTGACCGTCGCCAGTCTTAGATGTTATAGCTATGTTAGCATGTTAGCAGATAAAAGGGAGAGAGAAGGACACAGAGTCAAATTTTCCATAATAAGTTTTTCTGACTTTTAAAAACAGACTGAATGTTGATAGACTAATTCTGTGTCGAAAGATTTTGACATAAATGGCTTAAAACTCAAATTCAGGTTTATTAAATTCTACAAAAAAAGATTGTAGCTGCACAGTGGTGCAGTTGGTAGCACTGTTGCCTTGCAGCAAGAAGGTCCCGGGGTCTCTCTGCATGGAGTTTGCATGTTCTCCCTGTGCATGGTGGGTTCTCTCTGGGTACTCCAGCTTTCTCCCACAGTCCAAAAACATGACTGTCAGGTTAATTGGTCTCTCCAAATTGTCCCAGGTGTGAGTGTGTGTGTGCATGGTTGTGTGTCCTGTCTGTCTCTGTGTTGCCCTACGACAGACTGGCGACCTGTCCAGGGTGACCCCGCCTCTCGCCCGGAACGTTAGCTGGAGAGGCAGCAGGACCTCCTGACCCAACTAGGGACAAGGGTGTATAGAAAATGGGTGGATGGGAAAAAGAGATTGTGACCTTTGAACCCATCCAATCATTGAACAGATGCTTAGAACATATAAACCATCTTTATGAGACACATAAAGACGGTTACAAAGTCAGCCTTCTATCACCTGAAGAACATTTCCATAATTAAATGACTAATGTCCCAGCAAGATCATCCATATGTTTATCAATTATCGCATTAATTACTGCAACAGGTCTGCCTAAAAAAATCAATCAGATCCAGAACACTGCTGCTGGAGTTCTGACTAAAACCAGGAATGGACTTTAAAATACTATACTAAATATTAGTTTATAAATAACTGAATGACTTCGTATCAAAGTGTTGCATTAACCTTCCAGACCTCTCGGGTCCAAACAGCCAAACATGGACATAAAGAATTGAGTGTTTTGTTTTAAATCAATGCTGAAAACTGGGGGTGATTCGATTTTAGTTTTCTGGCTGATCTCCGATTACCAATCTTTAAAAAAAAACCAAACCTGCCAATTCTGATTTTAGATGACACAAATTTTTTTTGTCTGAAATGTTCCTTACTATAGGAAGAAAGTCGCTGAATTGGCACAGTTAGCTATTGTTAACTGTAAACATGGAGACATGACCTGGTGGGCCGGTCTGTCAGTAAAACCTCTCTCACAGGAGAGCAGAGGACAGTTGCTGAGGTAGATAAGATTGGTGGATAAGATCGGCTTAGAGTGCAAAAACTGGACGATCACCGATTTTCCAACATTAAGGAAATCAGCCCCGATAAATTGCTACTAAAAACCCAGTTGTTCAGAGTTGGCTTTGATTCATAATAACTGGAGCAATGATCAGTGTAATTCATGTGTACTTACTTGATGACGGCATTTGACAACATGTGATGTTAACTGCTTGTTTCATAATTGGTTACTGCAATTGTACCTTTGTGGTTGAAATAAACTTTTAAACTCAAAGTTGATGTAGAAGGTAGATTGAAACTCTGGGCGTCAGAATCAGCAGCAGTTTTTGTTGAATCTCTTTCTGTCTCTGTTCAGTGTTTATCTCTTCAGTGGAAACTGTGACTGTCCTCTGCCTCCGACTCTCCGTCCGTCTGAATCCGGCACCGCGCTCTTCATCAAGAAGTCCCACGCTGCCTGCGGCTCGGTGGCCGTCTTCACATACGACATCCTGCAGGAGTCGACCAAGCAGAACCGCGGCCGGCTGGCCGTCATGTTCTCCGTCCCCTACGACTTCAACCTCTACTCCAACTGGTACGCTGTGGGAGCCTTCAGCAAGGACAAACTCTGCGACGAGGCGCTCTACAAGGAGATGTACTACGCTTCGCAGCGCGGTTTTGTCCGAGGGAAAGCCAAAGGGCCCAGTCTGACCCACAGAGCGGGCCATGTGACCATCAGGGCCAGCATGTCCGACAGCTACCAGCCCGTCCTGAAAGTGGAGCTCTGCAACAACTGAGACCGGCCACTTCCTTTTGTCCAGTTTATCCAGTTTACCCTGCATGAGCAACACTGGAATCCAGTTAACCTATTTCTGTTTAACCAGTGACGGCTTCTTCTTCTTTCTCAACATAATCATCATTAACTTCTTCTATACCAGTAAACCAGTTACCCTGCAAGATATCCGTCCACTCTTCCCAGTTGAAAAGGTTAACATTGTATGAACTTAATTGGAGTTTGACCCAGTATCGCCACATAAACCCTGATATTTTCTGTTCAGTGATGAGTCGTCTACAAAACCTGCAGGTTCAGCATTTCTAAATTGTACAGAAAAACTCTGAATGTTCATCTGAATCTTTAAATCAACAAAAAATCTCCAATTGATCCAGCAGCCAAGTGAAAACATTCCTAAAAACTCAAAACTGCTAAAAGAAAGACTTGGAACAGATTCCTGCTGATTTAAACATCAGCTAAAATGTGGCTAATAAAAACTGACTAATAAAAATGAGTTGGATGAAATGTGTCTGGGTGTAACTGAGCTGTCTGGACTATGTGCTTCTGTCCAACCTGTGAGTGTGAACACAGACACCATGAGGAGATCTGATCCCTCACTGCAACTATCAACAGCCAGAAGACCTGAGAGGTCTGGAAGGTTGATACAACAGCAGCAGGCCTTTAAGCTGTTTGGTGATTTATAAACTACCAACAGTATTTCACAGGCTATTGTCTCAGTAGAAGGACTTTAGAACTGGGTGATGCTCTCTATCTTCCTGGTTTTAGTCAGAACGCCAGCAGCAGCTGAAAATACACGGCATAAGCCTCTGCAATGTACTGGGTGCATTGCAAACCAAAATAGCATGCTATTCCACTTACATAGACCAAATGGAGAACAGAACACCATTTTATGGTGGTCAGCTTCTGCAACGAGGGGCTGGTTGTAATCACTTGCCCGGTCTAAGGATAGAGAACCAGCGAGCACCTGTGACAGGGTCCAAACACTCCTGTGGTAGTGGGAAGGCATCTTTGCAGGTCTTGCTATTAAGCTGCTGGCCATCCACACATTTCATCAGGCTCCTGTCCTTCTTTCTGACCAGGACAATGGGAGATATAAAGGGGCTGCTGCGCTCTCTCATCACTTGAGCACCAAGTAGCTGGATAATCTACAGCTTCAGAATCTGATGGTGATGTAAAGCTGTTTCACAGGGACTCATCATTAAGGGGTATGTCATGACTACCCCTTAATGATACTTACCCAAAGTTACCATGATGGTTATCATAAAGGCTTTCAGCTCAATAAACACAATAATTAGAAAGATTTATCCTCTATTATCTTCTGCTGCTCCATTTGTCATCTCAAGAGAGTTAAACTTTTATCCAGCATGTCTCGTCCAGGGATCTCAGACTTGGATTCAGGGTCTTTTTAGGGCTCAGATTTCCACAGGAGGAGGAGTTCTCACCAACATTACTCAAGAATCTGGATCCAGTGCTCAGTCACAGAGATCTCCAGATGACTGATGTTCCTCAAGAGCTCTGAACAAGTGAGTAACTTTCATCTGAAAAATTCTAATCATCTGGGCCTGTTGGTTCTGGTTGGTGATTTCAAGTCTCAGATAGTTTGTCCCTAGTTTGGAGAACTCAACCATATGGTTTTCTCAAGACCAAAATAATTTGGATGCTAAAAGAAAGACTTGGAACAGATTCCTGCTGATTTAAACATCAGCTAAAATGTGGCTAATAAAAACTGACTAATAAAAATGAGTTGGATGAAATGTGTCTGGGTGTAACTGAGCTGTCTGGACAAAAATAGGTTTCTGCTTGATCAATTGATCAATATCCTTTTGAGCTGCTGGCAAGAGGTAAGACAAGGTAAGAAGATTAACAATTACGCTATAAGTAAGTATGATTAGAAAGATATCAAATATTGCTTTGCATTAAGGTAAGCGTCCAGCCGTCAGTAACCATGGATACAGTGCCCCACAGCATCATGTAGCCTAGCATGAATGGAAATAACTGGTTAGCATCTCATCTTTTGTACGTTTTTAAGGCTGGTCTGGTGTAAGAGGAAACACTGTTTATGACAATGATTTAAATCATGTGGTGTGAATTCAGAGAAAGTCGGTAAATTAATCAACACATCAGGAGGGAGGAGGTACGGGTCAGTTTGTAAGCTAGCTGTTTCAAGCTTCTGTAAATACTGCCGTCTATCAGACCCAACCGGATGTGTTTGGCTCAAAGACAAATGAGCTCGACTCGAACAAGAAGAAGCCATGAGTAAAGTGGCAAAAACAACTTTGGAAAATTATTTTAGTTGCTCTGTTCAATACTCTCGACTGTCACTTTCAACTTCCATCATGGTGCCTTGAATGTCTAAGTGATGTAGTTGCAAAGGGTCAGTAATAGAACCAAGTCCTGTCTGCCACACCCCTGATAAATTTAGAAAAATGACACCAAAGTGGGCGGGGCCAGGAGACACTGAGGGGCGTGGCCAAGTGCTGAGGTGATCAGAAGGGGTTAAAATGGGCTTTGGTCAAAACGAAACAACTTAGCGACTTTCAGACCATCTAGAGACTTTTTTTTTTAATCAAAAAAGAGACAAATCTAGTGACTTTACTTTGTTTGAAAGTCAATATGAAGCATGAACATTAGTTAGGGAAGAACTTCTTATAACAGCTGTAATGTTAACTTGCTCATCTGCATCCCTTCTTTTTTCTTTCTCTTCTCCTCCTCAGCACTCAGCATTATCCACATTGTCTTTGTATGTCATAAGTTAGAAGTTACAGTTGGTCCGGGATCTAAATCTGTTTGTTCCGATCTGGCAAAATGAATTTCTAATGTTCCTTTCGGTTTTCCTCTCTGATAAATTCAGGATGTTTTTCCTGTGAGGATGTATGAGTAAGTTTCCTTAAACCTAATTATTTCCATGTTTGTCTCCCTGAACAGATTCTAGAAATGTCTTCTTCTGAGCGTCAGTGCAAAGTGGAGATTCAGAACAAAACCTCCTGCTTCACGCCGCGTGATCCGATGTGAGTTCAGGTTCTGGTTCGTGTGTGTGTCAGCAGGCCAGCTTCTCCTCATCTGGACCCGTTCATGTCTCAAATGGCAGTTCTGAGATCATCTTGATCTCCTGCTTGGTACTCATGGCTGAGAGCAAAAATAGAGCTCTGACTGAATTGGACCAGAAGTCACATCAGAATGGAGCTACGATGACACCAGTGGCGGCAGGTGATGAAGTGGAAAAAATGGCAACTTGTGGTGCATTGAACTGCTGACAGAATCTGCAGAATTTTCTAAATATAACTGCTAACTTACATGCACTAATTAGTAACCCAAGTCCAACTGCGCATTTTAAACTGCTACAAGTCCAATTCTGCACTCTAAATGATCTAAAAAGCAGAAAGTAAAAACAGACTTAAGGTTGATGCAGATTGAAGATCAGAATCATCAGCAGCTTTTTTAAATATCTTTGTGTCTCTGGTCAGGGTCTATCTTGTCTGCCTCCAACTCTCCGTCCGTCTGGATCCGGCACCGCACTCTTTAAGAAGATACCTTGGTTGGTGTGTGGTTCAGTGGCCGTCTTCACCTATGACAGGGGAGCCCAAAGTCGGTCCTCGAGGCCCAGCATCCTGCATGTTTTAGTTCTCTCCCTGGTTAAACACACCTGGATCAAATGATGGCTCATTAGAGGCCTAAGAGGAACATTGGCATGCTGAAAAGATTGTTACTACCATCAGGGAGAGAACTAAAACATGCAGGATGCCTGACCCGCTTTGGGCATCCCTGACCTATGACATCCTCCAGACCTCAACCAGGGAGAACCACGGCCAACTGATCCAGCAGCCAAGTGAAAACATTCCTAAAAACTCAAAACTGATTACGCCCACTCTTTTAAATATTTTAACTTTGTTGAACTTGTGAAAATACTCTTATTACACCAATCACAATGTATCAATCGTTTACTCTGTTTCTATCACACTTGCTGTTTTAGTCTTACTTTGTTTCATTAGGAACATTGTCACATTTGTAACAGTCTCACTTTGTTCTGTTTTTTTACACACTCTTTAATATTCTCATTGTCACACCTGTTACACTTTATCACTGTTTTCCATTGTCTTGCTCACTCTCACATTATATAACATTCTCACCCTCATGAAAGAATGGGGGACATAGGTGACAGTTTCAGGATGCAACCAATATATAATTAAAATCATGATTAAAATTTAGAATAATCCTTTTAAATTTCAGGTTTTCCTGAGGTTTTCCTGGTTTAGTTTTTTCCATGATTTTTTGTTCTCTGGAGGAAAAAAAATAATTTGAGAACCTGGTAAGGATACGTTTCCAGTCAAAAGAAGACAAATTTGAACATGTAGCTGTTTCACTTCAGTCCCATATTTGACATGATTTCAGCTCAATTAACTCAATATTTTACTACACCAACTTTCATATCTCTTCTGTTTATCTCACAGCTTTTTGGTTAAAATAAATAAAAAATACAAACCATTCCACAAATATGATGTTTCATAATTTATTTTGATATAAAAATAACAAAATAATAAATATTTAAATAAATAACAGTTTGTTCATAAATAAGCACCACAAGTAAGTAAAAAAATCAATCAACCAATCAAAAAAAAAAAAAAGAACTAAAGAAACACTCGAAGACTGTTGAATTGGTTTCATCAGTAAATCGCTCAATGCTGCCCCCTTCTGTCTTTAATCAGGCTCCCCAGCAGGTCCAGTCGAATCAGGTTCTGTTCGGTCTCCCTCCTGAGCATCTCCCAGCCGTCTCTGCCGCCCTGCCGGAGCAGAACCCGGGTCAGAACATGTCACAACTTCACTGAAATGTCAGACACTCAAAAAAATATTCCCACTTGTTGAATTTCCTTACATCACACAACCACAAACTCCAGTGGATTTTTGGGGGTTTTGTGTAACAGACTGACACAATTAGTTCATTGTTGTCAAATGGAAGGTTTTTAATTTTAATTTTTTTAATAATGGCTATAAATCTGAAAAGTGTGGCATGCATATGTGTTTGCCTTAAGTTTCTGTGGGGTTTATCTTTTCCATGTTTTAACATCTACTGGCTGATTTTTTTTTCATCATAACTGAACACGCATTTTATGCTCTACTCATCTTCAGTTGGATTCAGGTCTGGACTTTGACTAGACCATTTTAAAACAAATCTGATTTGAACTAAACTAACCTATAATACCTTCGGTTGGATGTTTATGGTGTTTATACTGGTGGATGCTGAACTGCAAACAGGTTTAAATCTCCACAGCATAATGCTGCCACCACCATGTGTTAGTTGCTAACAGTTTTGTGTATAACTTTACTACAGGCTGCTTTTCTGACTAAAACTCTCCTGTTGTTCTACGTAAGAGGTGTCTCAATTTTTTATCTCAAAAATTAGCAAATTTAAACTACTTACATTTAGTAAACTAAATGTTCAAATAGTTTGTGATTTTTTTTACTTGGCTGAAAAATAATCAAACATTTTATGGAATCTGTGTATCAAACATAATGGAGGGCTTATTAAAAGAAAAACAGACCATTTCAAAATGTTTGAAATGGTCTGTTCCATTTCATTTCCATTCTTGAGTTGTGGTCAGGCCAAGGCCAAAAAAAATCATTTCAAGGGCCATAAATGGCCCCCAGGCCACACTTTGGACACCTCTGGTCTAATTGGATGTCCATGTTTTGGTAGGTCTACAGATCGGCCAAACACTCTTTTCAGATTTTTGTTTTTAAAAATTTTAAACCAGGAGTTTTTCTGTTTCGTGTAATTTCACTAAAGTAGAGTTTAGTGGCTGTAATGTGAGAAAATGTGTGAAAGTTCAGCAAGTTTGAACATCTCTGAAGTATTTGTACTTCAGAGGTGAAGTATTTGTACTTACAGGGTGGAGCAGAGTGTTATTCTCCAGGTATCGGTAGTATCGCTTCATTTTCTTCTCGTAGACCTCATGTTTGCTTGTTGCCTCGTTGTGTGTTGACTTCACCTGGAAAACACCAGAGCAGGTTGAGTCTGACATAAAGCTGAATTATCATCAGACTCTACACTGAAAAAACAAAACAGGTGATCCAACTTAAAAAACTTAATTCATTTGTTAAAAGTAATCAAACTGATGCACACACTTATGCAGACATAAATAAATGAAGTTTGACAAACATAACTCGATTGCATATAAGTTAACTAGGGCTGTCAATGTTAACACGCTAATGCCTGCGATTAATCTGAAAGTTACATTTTAACTGAACATCGTATTTTGACCTAAAAGCAGAAATTAAGCTGGTCGCTCAGCTGGATGAGGACAAGCGACTGTCGTCTCACCGCACAAGTTCAATAGGAAATGAATGAAGAAAGACATTTCCAAAATGGCCACCTTTAAATATAAAAACCTGGAAAAACTGAGAATCTTCAGACATGTTTGTTTTGATATGGGCAGTTTCCCAGGACGGCATCAGAAAGGGGTGGGCCACCCAAGAGCTGGACAATAAAACATTTCTCATCTGTCAGTGGAAACTAATTTGCTGTACTTTGTATGCATGTGTGGTGGAGTGAATTAATTTTTTTTTACATTTTTTGAAACTTGGATCTCCATTCTGTTTTTTCAGTGTAATTTCCTCTTATGTTAGCGTTGCGGCGCTGTTCCAGCTGCACTCACACACTCATTGAGCTCCATGAACTGCCTGTTGATGCTCTCCAGGAAGTCGGTTGTCTTCCAGGCATCCCAGCCAGCCGTTGACGTGTTGCCACGGCGATACAGATTGTAAATCTGCACCAGACTGCCTCTGATGAAGTGCAGCTGGGCGGTCTCCTGGAAACACAAAGACAGGTGTGAGCTGCAGCTTTCTGATTGGCTGACAGAACTGATTACGTCAATTGATCAATCAATTGATCGACTGATTACCTCTCTCGTCTTCATGTCCTTGTACAGTCTGTCTCTGAATCGCAGAGGAGTTGTGGTGGCGATCGGACATTTCTGGAAAATAATGAAACAACCTTGAATTTCTCAACATCACACTTTAGAAACCACAGCTGCTTAAATGGTTTAACTGGTTGAACTGGTTGAACTACAAACTTTGAAACGTCAAGCGTTGATACTGACTACATCCACTAGGAGTCTCTTTAAGACGAGGGTGTTCAAAGTGCGGTTCAGGGGCTGGACTGATTTTTTTCAATCATAATTCAAGCATAAATAAAATAAATCAAGACAGAACTAGAACTTTTCAATTAAAATCTACTTTCCACACAAAGTGATCAACTTTTCTGCACAAAATCTGCATATAATTACAAATGTTCAAATTAACACTGACCTAGACCCTGATTTATTACTAAAAATAGATCAAATATTTTTTCAGTTTTCTTCAATGGAGCCCAGAATAATAAGCAAGCTGGAAAAAAAAACATTTGAAGTTTTGGATCTATGGTCTCATTCCAATAAAAACAAAAGTTTAATTAAAATAGTTAATGCTTACTTTGTCATTGAGTAGGTAAAAAAATATCTTTCAAGATATTTTAGTAAACTTGAAATAAGACAAAATTAACTTACAAGTAACTTATCAGCAAAAAATAGGAGCTTGTTTTAAGTCAACAATTCCTTAATAAGTGTGTAAATACAGAATTTAGGACATATTTGGATGAGACAATTGGGGTTAAGATTTAATAAGCTTTGTTTTTTTCTTACTCCTTTTCAAACTGGATATAGAAGTTTTGTTTGTTATGATAATAATTATTAAATATTCTCTGACATTTTAATTGTGTGAGATAAATAAAGATTTAATTTCAGGTTAATATTGATGAAAAAGTACTAATTATAAATGGAACAACTACCTTTTCAATTATTGACTTAAAACAAGCAAAAAAGTAAATTTATTTCTGTCTTATTTCAAGTACTGCAAGACATTTGCACCTAAAACTAGACCAGGAATACTCGGTAAGATTTTGTATTTTTGCATTGTAGTTTTAAAAAATGATCATTTTAAGCTGACATGTGACAAAAAGTTTGGACAAATCTAAAATACTTTTTGAAAATGCTTTTAGATTCCCTGAATGAATTTCATTCATGTCCAAACCACCGCCGGTAATCCTGTCATCCGCTCTAAAAGGCCCTTTTGGACGCATGTCGGTACTCACCATGGACCTGACCCGAACCAAAGTGCTGTTCCTCAGGTCGTTGTAGTGGGTGAGCCAATCACAGCAGAGTGCAGAGGTCAGGGCGCTGCAGAGGATGAGGATGGTTGCCATATTCCTGAACGTGGTGGGATCCATGATGCTGAGGATGAGCTGAGTTGTGCTGACATTGTGTTGGTCTGACTGAAGACGATCATTTTATTCCTGGAGACAGAAAAATGAAAAGAAGAGGAAAAGTCCCACTTTCCTTTTTATTCTTTCTGTCTTCACAGCGCCCTCTGCTGGAAACCGAATAAACTGCGAGATAGACGCGTTCAAACTTTATTTCTTTATGCATCGGGTCTGATCGGCGACAGATCCCAGCTGGATAATCTCCAGGGTTCATTTCCTCTGATCAATAACCAATAATCGGGTGTGATTTGACTGCTTGTGTCAGTTCGAGCTGCTGATCCAGGATCAGAACACGTGGGAAGTTCCTCTTTTGCCATTCAGTTTCCAAACCTCACCGCATGTGTAAACAGTGATGGCGGCCTCTCAGTTTGTAAACAAAGTTACAAAAACCAACCAAACAAACAAAAAACACGAAACATTTGAAAGATTTACAAGCAAACTAAAAGCGGTGAAGACCGGATTGTTCTAGGTTGATTTGGACTTTGGGACTGATCCGAATTTTCAGTATTTTATTTCAACCAAAGTGAGCGGCTTTTATTTTGAAGGCTCCTCTTAGTGAACGTGATTACATCACTTATTTTCTGTTTCACAATCTTGTCCAGTTCACTTTCTGATTGTGGAGGAAAAGTGACGGAACGACGTGACTTCATCTGAAAATAAAACATGAAGCAGCTGCAGATAATGACGCAATAGACCCATGATGAGAATATCTTTAATAAAATCATTGTGATTAAACAGGATAAGAAACATTTATCATTTTTACTAAAGCTACAGACAAAAAACTCTTTATCATATGATCACAAATACAGAACATTTCATTCAAGATTTGAGTTTATCCGTTACAACTGACTGTGATCATTATTTTTTAATCTGACAATTTAAGCTCATTCGCTTTAGAGTTTTACAGTTATATTTATTATGTGCGTCTCGGGTGATGTTTACAATCATAATCTTCACACTGCATCAGTGAGAGTCCTTTCTTCTTTACAATATGCGGAACAACGACGATATTATTGACGTCAGACTGAATTTAGAAATATTAAACCAACCGTCCTGCACACCTAAAGACAAGAAAGATAAAAATAACTTCAGAAAAGACGGTCATAAAAGATTAGGTAGCGTCTCGATGTGAGGTTTGCAGGTAAGAGACTGTCAGTCCGCGCATGCGTAGTAGCGGATTGTAGGATAAATTTAACACCCTGAGATTTTAAGGAAATCTGGGGAAACCTGGATGTGTGAAGGATCTCTGGTTCTTTTAGAACTTCTTGAATGAGTCGCTGAGTTCCGGTGCAATGAGCTAACCTGACCAGCAGGGGGAGACAAACTCCGCACTTTCAGGCTTCTATTTGATTATTTTCTACTTCTATTTATGTTTCCAAAAATGCCAAAATCTTATCTTTATTCAGTTTTATGTGCAGGAATATTATTGATGTATGAAACCCAATTTTTTCCTATTTATTTTGGGTTTGGTTTGATGTTTTTCTTTCAAAGTATGGGTGGAGTACATTCACCTTAAAACCAGAATGTATTTAAGTTCAAATCATGTTAAAATGTAACATATTGGTCTGTTTGACTTTCTGTCTTATGTTTTCCTTCTAGACCAGTGGTTCTTAACCTTTCTTGAGGTACCAAACCCACCAGTTTCATATACGCATTCACTGAACCCTTCTGTAGAGATAAATAAAATATGATTCCCCCCCAAATTCAAGACATATGGGTGACCCAACTAGAGTCTAGTTGGGTCACCCCATGATCACTAAGTCTTCTTAAAAGGTAGAGTCTCTGAGAACAGTTCTTCAAAATATAGTCAGTGTTTCAGCACAGTTGAGCTGACTGTCCAGGAACGACCCAAGGTATTTAAAATGTGCCACAGTTTCAACAGGTTGGCCATCGAGAGAAACTGGAACCACTTTACGGTCTTGTTTAGATCATTTAATTAGCTCTACTTTCTTAAGAGAATGAAAATTTAATAATAAATAATAAAGACTTTGCGGTATTCTGATTTAGTAATGTAATTATATTAGTTGTGTTACCACCCCCACGCCACTAGAGGCAGTACCAACCCCAAAAAGATGCGACTAGAAAGCTACAGAATTTGGTAAAAACTGTGAGCTTTGCTGAAGTAAATAAAGACACAAATTCAAATCCACGCTGAGTGGAGCTCCTTCAATCAGTGCTCCTCCGCAGCTCTGACTGGCTCAGCAATGTAACGTGATCCTCTGCAGCAAGTGATGGCAAAGCGGGGCGTCATCACGACTTTACACAGTTCGTCTTTACCTCCGCGGCAGAGGCTCCGCCGAACCCCTGAGACCAACTCATCGAACCCCTGGGGTTCGATCGAACCCAGGTTAAGAACCACTGTTCTAGACTCTTCCTCTCTGTACTTCAGCGTAGAGGCACCATATTGTGAGTGGCAAATTTACTATGAAACACAGAAAGAGTCTGAAGTTTCTGAATAAGAGAGACAATAAAAGTTGCCTTCATCTGTCCTTTAAAGAGCAGTGTTCACAGTAAAAGATAAATATTCATTTTGCTTGATGAGCAATGATAATATATTGGGTCCCACTTGTAAAGTTACAAAGTAAAAAATCAACAGCTATAATTGAGTTTGTTTAACCTGTCAAAAAATGTGGGTGTTCAGTTTTCAAAGCTGAATTTTCACCATCTAATTACACTTGAAACAAAACAAAACTGAGTTAGAAGTAACCTTTCAGCAAGATATAGAAACTTGTTTTAAGTAAATACCTACTAAATATTTATGAAAAGTTCTAGTTGAATTATTTCACTTATAACATGAGAAAATGTCTTGTTAGAATTAAATTTATAAATGTAACTAGAACTTTTAATATTAAGGAATTATTGCATTAAAACAAGCTGCATATCTTGCTGAAAAGTTGCTTGTAACTTAGTTTTTTCTTAATTCAAGTGTTCTAAGATATTTGCCCTTAAAATCTAGACCAAAAGTACCTGGTAAGACGAACAACTGAAAAACATCAAGAAACTCCCAGTGATGCCAACTGAAAGACCGGTTCTGCAGAGGTTGGACCACACCTAAATCTCACCTTCATCAGTGGAAGAGCTGATTTCATTCCTCTCTGTCAAGCAGATTCGTAAACGACGGGTCCGACGCAGTGAGTATCCCTTCTGTTTGGAACGTCTCGGTCGGTTCTGGTTGTGTTCGGTGGTTCCCCTTCTGGTTCGGTTGTCTTCAGGGCTCCACATATCAGCATTTTTATTCTCCATTGTACCTGCATTTCTACTGAGATTAAAAATAAGGTTCTGCTTTATCTTTTGAAGTGTGGAAATGTTTAGATCACTGAGCTGTTTGCAGTCTGAGCAAAGTCTGCAGATCTAGTTGGGTCAACCCTGCAAAAACAATCCCCAAAGTTACATTCATCTATTGATGTAGACCAAGACTGTGTTCACATTTTAACTTGATCATTTGCTCAAGGTAATTTTGCAAAGTTGTTACCTTTTGTAATCCTTAATTATCACTAAGGATGATAATTATGATGTGCCTTGTAAAACGATATGCTGCTTGTTGTGCTGGTTCAAGTCAAAGACTCAATGCTCTTCTGAAACTTTATAACTAATTTGAAAAATAAACTGAACTTAATGCGTAGATAAACGGGATTAATAGGAAAGAATGAATGATTGTTTTTATTTGGAAAAAAATAATCACAATACAGTGTATGATTTGAGATGGATGGAGGAGGAAAAACTAGAAATTGATAAGAACCTAAGTTGAACCCAAAATTAATTCTCAAAGTTGGACATTGTGTTGGATCAAATTTGAAAAAAACAATTGCCATGGCATTGTTGAAAAAATGTTTGGATTGTTAATTAACGATCATCTGAATGAAGGGAAGGGCCTGTGACTCAGATGTCCTCATGACTTAAATGGTGTGATTGTTCTTACAAGAACTTTAGGTTCTGTTCATCCAATCATGGGGAACTGAAGAAGAGTTTGGATGAAAGAAACCTTCAATAAACATCACAAAAATAAACATTTTTACCAAGTAATTTTGTTTAATGCTAATATCTTAGTACACCTGAAATAAGACAAACCTAACTTGCAGGTAACTTTCCAGCAAGATATAGCAGCTTGTTTCAAGTAAATAAATCCTTAATATTGATGAATAAAATATAGTTCCATTGGCATTTAAATTAACTTATAACCAGACATTGTTCCCATGTTGTAGGTTAATTTATCTGCCAATGGAGCTATATTTTATTCATCAATATTAATGAATTATTTACTTAAAACAAGCCTCTACACCTTTCTGAAAAGTTACTTTTGAGTTAGTGTTGTGTTATTTCATGGGTAGTAAGAAATTTGACCAAAAATACTCCGTAATATTTTGTGTTTTTGCAGTGAACAAGAGAAGAAGTCTAGTTGAAAATCAATGAATGAATTCCAGATATTAATGGGACACACTTCATTTATTCTGGTGAAGGTGAACTGGACAAACTTCTAAAGTTCTTCTGTTTGTCTGTCAAATGAGCAAAATTCAGCATTTTATCCCTGTCAGCCTGCATGAGTACAAGTAAAAATCCCATTCAGGGTCCAGTTGTTTCCGTTTTGTTTCCTGAACAGGTTCTGAAAATGCCTCTTCCAACTCAGCGTCAGTGCACCGTGGAGATTCAGAATAAGAGCTCCAGCTTGAAGTTATGTGAGCCGCTGTGAGTTTTAACACACACACACACACACACACACACACACACACACACACACACACACACACACACACACACACATACGCACACAGACACTCACAGGTTCAGTTCGTCCATCATCCTTTTAGGAAGTGATTCTGTGTTTATCCTGAGCTTTAATTTGGTTGGGATGCCTGAAACTTGACTGAGGCAGAGTTTGGATTGACTTGGACATAAAACCTTCCAGTTGCTTGTTGAACAAAACAATTTAAACATAATTTATTATGTTTCAAATCACTGCTTTGTGAGTGTTTTCTCTTCACTACCAGCATAAATATGTCAGAATTGTCCTTAGAAATGTGTTGCTAATGCTAAAGCTTCTGCCAATGTTGAGTCAGTAGCAACAAAACCCATTCTGTTCACACTGCATTAATAAGGTCATTTATTTCTTAATAAGACATTATTTGATTAAACTAGTGTTTTTCTTTCTCTTTCGCTTTGCATTGCTTTGTAACTGGTTGTGTAAATACACAGCAACTATTATTAGTTGTATAATTGCTTTGGTTCAATCCAATTGCTCAAAACAAACCTGTTTTAAATGTGTGTGTGTGTGTGTGTGTGTGTGCGTGTGTGTGTGTGTGTGTGTGTGTGTGCTCATCTGTGATTAAAACTGCAGGTGTGTGTCTGTGTTTGATAAAATTTTCATTCATTGGGTAGAGAATCCAGAAATTTTACTCAAGTAAGATATTTCAAAATAAAATTACTAAAGTAAAAGTAAAAAGTACAGTGGAATTAAAATTTGCCTAAAAGTAAAATTTTTCAAAAAAGTTATGTAGATGTAATTGAGTAAATGTGACTAGTTACTATCCTGCTCTGCTTAAAACAAGCCTCTATATATTTCTGAAAAGCTACTTTTAAGTTAGTTTTGTCTTATTTCAAGCATACTAAGTTATTTGCAAGAGAAACTACACAAAAATACTTGGTAAGATTTTGTGTTTTTGCAGCGTGAAGGTAGAACCACATTAAAAGTTGAAGCAACCTGCAGATAGATGATAAAACCAACAGCAGTTTCAGTTGAATTGAACTTAAACCTCTGTTTTCTGTCCAGGGTTTATGTCTTTAAGGGAAACTGTGAGTCCCCTCTGCCTCCAACTCTCTCTCCATCAGAATCTGGCAGTGCTCTCTTCATCAAGAAAGTCTACACAGCGAGCGGCTCAGCGGGGGTCTTCATGTACAACATCGTCCAGAAGTCCAACGACGAGATCAAGGGCCGGCTGGCCGTCATGTTCTCCGTTCCCTTTGACTTCAACATCTTCTGCAACTGGTACGCCGTGGGAATCTTCAGCAAAGACAAGCTGTGCGATGATGACCTCTACAATGAAATGTACTACGCCGCTCAGAACGACTTCATCCGGGGAAAAGCCAACGGGCCCAGTTTGACCCACAAAAAGGGTGAAATGACCATCAGGGCCAGCATGTCCGACAGCTTCAAGCCGGTTCTGAAGTTGGAGCTTTGCGATGACTGAGACCGGCTGCTTCTATTGGTCCAGTTAAACCAGTACCAGCACCATCTGGTTTTATTTAACCAAGTTTAACCACAAAAGGCTGCTTCTTTCATATCTTATAAAGTTTATCCCACTGTAACCTGCTCAACAAATGTCAACTTTGAATAAATTACTATCAAATGAAAGATGTTATTTTTTCTCTACTTTGGTTTGCAGCTCATGTTTCACGTGCTCACATTCATTAATTTATCTCTCTTTTTTTAAATCTTGTGTTGAGTCTGGTGGCTATGAGAAGTTAACATAAAATATGTGGAATTAACCTCTTAACTGCCACCCAGTACCAGACCAGAGGAATCTCTTTAGAGTAGAGTAGACGCAGTATTGTTAGTTCCAGGTTTTCCTTGGAATCCAGAAGGACTCTGCTTGGAAACTGAGTTCCCTGAACAAAAGAGACACAAAAACTTAATGTTTCTGCCATAATTCGAGAGCACACGTTTTCATTCTGAAAGCTTTCTTCTCAAAACTTTTAATACTTTTGCTTACATTTTCATTTTGAAAGCAAGTACCTTCAGCTGTTCTCAGAAGAGCAATGTTCACAATAAAAGCTACATGCTAATTTTTGTTCAAATAATAGTAATCATTGAAACAAAAATGCCAATTATCTGCTAATCAAAATAATGCTTATGAATATTTAGGTCAATTTTGATAACCAATATTTACTAATATATATTTCCTTGAACACATAACAATTTGGTTACGGCTGGAAAAAGTGTAAAAGATAAACGTGTTGTCTGTGGTGCCCTCTGGTGGTCTGGAAGGGAACTCCAGATACAAAAAGCTGCTAAGCTGAAAGTTTTTTTCTTTCTGTCCTGGTTTAAATAAACAATAGTGGGGGAAACAATAAAAATACTTGAGGAAACGTCCAAAAACTTGCTATAAGTAGGGATTTATTGGTGGAGGGCCAGTAAAATGATTTTCTTTAAATAATTTAATCCTTATCTTGTCTGTTAAAATATAAATAAGAGTAGATAAATTAATTTTGTTGCAGATTGACACCTTTTATGTTACGTATCCTTGTCTTTTCCAATCACAAACAAACTTGTAGGTCAGTCTATCAGAGGTTTTTAATAGCTTGTATGTTGGGCATTGCTTGTTTTTATATATTAAACTCAATCTCAGGCAGGATCTACAACCGTGGATCAAAAGTATTCTGTACAATGGCATATTAGGGCAATTGTAGAAAGAAAAAAGAAAGAAAAAGAGTACATTTCTGCCAAAAAAAACCCTATAGATTTTGAGATTAATTTCAAAAATGTTCTAGAAAAAAATATATCCGAAATTTTCTAAAAGATCAAGGAAATTTCTCAGTTTAAAGTGTCAAAAATGTGCTTGAAAAAAATCTGACATTTTGAGATTAATACATTCTCTGAAATTTCCTAGAAAAAATAATTTCTCAGTTTGGAAAGTTAAAAATATTGTAAGAAAAAAAAAATCAAAAAGATTTTCAGGAATTTTCTAGAAAAAAAAAAAAAACAGGGAAATTTCTGATTTCCAAGACTTAAACATTTTCAAATTTTAGAAATTTTCTGAAATGCCCAAATTCTTTGTCAAAAAAAAGAGATTAATCTCAAAATTTCTGAGATTTTTCTAACATTTTTTCTACTTTTCAAACTCAGAAATGTTCTTGTTTTGTCCAGAAATTTTCAGAAATAATCTAAAAATGTCTGTTTTTATTTGTTTTTTGGCAGAAATTTACTCCTCTATCTAAATGTACTTTTCTATCTACAATAATCCCAATGCACCACCGCAGTTTCTCTGAGCAGCAACAAAAATGCCATTCTCAATATGGCGGACACGCTGACGTACTCACGTTTCGCCTCTTGATTGATTGCCCCGCCCTTTTGAATCCCAGTTAGCTGCATTATCAATTGGGCTTCAGGGGGCGGAGCGTGTGGTCAACAAGAAACAATCACATGTCTGGACGCGGACAGGTGAGTCTACCTGTGCTCGTTCGGGTCTGACTTCTTCTTCGGTGTTTAAATCAGCTGATTTAACAGCAGGTCAAAGAGCGGGGTAGGGATGGTTAGCGAGTCTCTCCGTGAAGTCCGGTTAAGCCCACCTGAGAGAGGTGGTGTTTCTTTAGCTAAGATGAGAAGGTAACATTTGCGGAGTTACGTCACGCCGCTGCACCATGGCAACCGCTGCGGGACGCGCCATGAGCACCAGAGCAATAGAGGCTCAGATCTACCACACCAGACAAGACCCAAGGTGTAGGTTGTGCAAGGAGGCCTCTGAGACAGTCCAGCACATAACAGCAGGGTGCAAGATGCTGGCAGGGAAAGCGTACATGGAACGACGTAACCAAGTGGCGGGCATAGTGTACAGGAACATCTGTGCAGAATATGGACTGGAAGCCCCGAGATCAAAGTGGGGAACACCCCCAAAGGTGGTGGAGAATGACCGAGCTAAGATCCTGTGGGACTTCCAGATCCAGACAGACAAGATGGTAATGGCGAACCAACCGGACATTGTGGTGGTGGATAAAGAACAGAGGAAAGCCGTTGTGGTGGATGTAGCAATACTAAATGACTACAGCATCAGGAGAAACTGGAGAAATACCAGGGCCTCAGAGAGGAACTGGAGAAGGCCTGGAAGGTGAAAACCCCAGTGGTGCCTGTGGTCATCGGGGCCCTCGGGGCAGTCACCCCCAAACTGGAGCAGTGGCTCAAATTGATTGATTCCTGAGAGGTTAAGTAGATGTTAAAATCAAAAGTGCATTGGTAGTTTTGATGTTTCTTGAATCCGTGTATGGTTCGTTCATTGTTTGCAAAATCGAATTAATAGAAACTCAACAGCGTTTGAGTTTTGCTTTGCCATCTAAATGAAAATAAAATACGGTTGTTGTTTTAATATGTAGCGATACTGGAAATGAAGTAAGTCGCTAAAGAAAAATCATTTACAGTGGATGAAGACGGCATAAAGACAAACCATTCCTAAATAATAGACAATGGCTGCACTTGAACCGTTTTCTGCATTGATTATCGAACTTTTTGAGAGAGAAAAAACATACTCTGAAATCAGTAATGCTTTGCGTCGCCATGTGTACATTACCGCCACTACTGGTGACTGAAAAAGTTATGTGCCGGGAGTTCAGGTCTTCATTTCTGGTTCCGCCATAAGGCCCCGTTGAATTAACAACAAAATAAAAGCTTATCTTTGGTTTAACCATTGCAGTTAAGCCCCCACCCCCCAAAATGTACTCCTTTTTTATTTTTGCAATTGCCGTTTTTCTAATTTCGTTTTAAAAACGAAAAAAAAAAAAAAAAAAAAACATGCTTGTTTTGTTAATGCAATTTTAATTTGAAACTGGAAAAAAACAAACAAAAAAACAAAGAACGAACCATACACGGATTTTCTGCAGATTCTGTCCGTTTCTGATTTATCTTGAAAATCTCTCTAAGGGACTTCCTGCCGTTGGACTCCATGGCCGTTGCCATGGTGACAGGCCCTTCAGCGCACATGAGTTTAACAGCCGTTCTGGGAGTTCTGAGTCGGTCGACCTGGAGACAGTCGTGGTTCGTTTTAGGGGCAGAATGTTTTCTGTTTCGGACTTTAACGGTGAGAATATCTGGAGCAGCAAACAGGACTGGATGAGTTCATGTATTGGAAAATATCAGCAATTTTGGGTCAGAACTTTGTCACATGTTTGTTTTAACTGAGGAACCAAACAGAACCTGGAAGCCCAGTTTATAACAGGCAGTCTACCAGCTGCAGTTCTGGTTGCTTCTCAGTTTCTGTTTGTCAAAATGCAGCTGATTTAGCAGTGTGGATTTTATTTTTTAGCATTAACACCCCAATCATATGGATTTTATTTTTAAATTGTATTAAAAACTAAAACAAAAAAACACAAAGGAACTGTACATTTCCAACAAAAATCTCAGAAATCTTCTAGAAAAAAACAAGCAAATTTCTGATTTTCAAGTCAAAAAAATTGCTATAAAACCTTAAAGTTTGGAGATTCTCAAAAATGTTCTAGGAAAAGCAAGAGAATTTCTGAGTTTCATAAGTTAAAAGTTTGCTAGAAAAACTTTTATTTTTCTACATTTATGTAAGATTTTCTAGAACAAAACAAGATAAAAATTTGCTAGAAAAATGCCAATTTCTCAGACAAATCTCAGAAATCTTCTAGAAAAAAAACGTTAAAATTTTTGAGTTTCAAAAGTTGAAAATTTTGAACTTTTTTTTCAAGATTTCTGAGATTTTTCTAGCATTTTTTTTATTTTTTACTTTTGGATCTCAGAAATTTTCAGTAAAGTATTTTTTCTTTTGGCTGTAATTTATTACTCCTTTTTTTCTATCTACAGCATCTTTAATATGCCATCGTAGGTATGTTGACTATTTGATATGTTGACTATTTGGTTTAATTGTTGTGTCCTGCAGGCGTCTGTTTAATAGAATAATCATTGTTCTTCAACTGGCTCACCCTTTTTGAACTTTGTACCTGGAACTGTCAAACTTTATGACATATAATTATGACGCTGTTAACGATGTTATTCTATGATAACGTTAACAGAGTGGACGACATAAATCGAGCTCCACCTCATCGCTCTGAGAGGGACTGTTCTGTTTCAACCTAGTTTGAACCAAATAAAAAATTTAAATTACCCAAATTGTTTCTATTTCCTGAAATGTTTGATCCAAGTAATGCATTCTGGGTAAAAACAACCAAAACGAACACGTTAAATTAACGATAGCAAGAGAAATGGCTGGTAGTCTTTAGCCAAAGACAAGAGAGAAATACTGCAACTGCCAAAATCTGACGCTACTCCATTTTTGTTTTCATTTCATAAAGAGGGAAGTTGCGCTCAGTCTCTCCTTTGGAGGTTTTCATGTCATTTCCTTCAGTGGTTCTTGGTGCAGCGCCCCTACAGGCGAGGAGGGGAGCAGGTTTCTCAAACTGTTTCGTTTGACACTGCAGTGTGAAAGCAAACCACAGCTGCTGAAAATGTAACAAATGTTGCAATTTTGATCCCTAATCAAACGAGTATATGTCCGAGTTTTGCATAGAAAAAGTGGCTCCACCATATTAGAGTTTCTAAATTTAGGCTGATGATGTTCAGATATCTATAAACTAATATCTGAATAAAACTTGGTCTAATTTAAAAACTCTGTGGTTAGGCCTGTCACAATTGCAAACTTTACTGGACAACAAACTGACCCAGAAATTATTGCAAAAAAAGACAATATTGTAATTTTGAGACAATTTTCAAGTTTAACATTTTTATAAATGTGAACCAATGAACCAATTAATTGAATTGATTGTGATCCATTTAAATAATCACCAGCTAATTTAGTAATCAATTAATTTTTAACTGGACTATACAGACTCAAACAAAAGCCACTTACTGAAAGAACAACATATTCAGAACAATAATTCAGCCAAAACTGTACAAAAATAGCTACATTTGGCTCTTAGGATTGCAAAAAACACTTTAAATGTGTTCTACCAGAACTAATTGAGTGGTGTAGTTTTATCATGTTGTACTTTTTAGCTATGTCTAATTTTACAACAGTTAGCTGATGCTAACTGTTCTATTGGGAACCACTGCTCTGTAGGCTTATTTATTGGCATTTAAGTCAGAATATATAAACACCAAATGGGGATAATTAAAGTCCTGTCAGTGTGTAGGAACATGCTGACTAACTGTGTTCTTGTAAATTCAGCTGCTTTTGAACAGAGTGTTTGGTCTGATCAAGATATTGATCAGATGTTGTTCTGATCTGACTTTTTATATAATTTGCTCTGAAGTCAAACTAAAATGATAAAGTCAAACTGACTGATTGATGCTTTCTGGTCTTCAGTCTTCAGGTGAGCACTAAAGTTAATTTAGTGATTTAGGTTTGTACACATTAGACGTCCTGTTCACACTGTTTCCATGTTGGTATCAGAAAGGAAATGTTTTGTATTTTATGGTGATTGAATAACAGAAGTGTAGTTTCAGAAGTCTCTCATTAATTCAAGCTGTCTGGTTTCTGTCTGCATGTAAGAGAAAGACCTGTTTTTACACGAAGAGTTCTCTTTTTTCCATGTTAACACTTTGGTGGGACTATTAGCTGCTAAGCTAACAGTCTGGACATTTATGGGACTTCAGAATAATATCAGGGGCAGAAAAAACCCAGCAGGACATTCCACAGGATGAATGATTAAGAGGACAGAAAAGTTGCATAGGTGTTTAATTACACCTGGGCTTCACCTGGAAAAAAATCAGGTTATTCGTTAAAACTGGAGCTCACCTGAATGCTTTGTCTATCTGCAGGCATTAACAAGCAGTAACAGGGAGCAACTCTTACTGGCTATCTCTACCAGCCAACCTCCTCCCTGTCTCTCTCTTTCCCTCCGTCTCTCTCTCGCCACTGTTTGTTCTCCGTTCACTCTCTGTCCAAGTCAGCAGGATCTAAACATCTCCTGGTCTCTTTACATAGGAATCCAGTGAAGCTTAAAGACCTCCAATAGACTGTGAAGAGGAGCCTCTTTCAGAATCTGCTGGATTTGAAGTTTAGGACGGAGAGGCGTCAGAACAGACTCTGTTGGACTCCGACGAAGACGATGAACCTAAAGTTTGTGGCAGTGCTTCTGTTTCTGGTTGTGGTGTTGGGGTGAGTACTGCAATGTGTGTGTGTGTGTGTGTGTGTGTGTGTGTGTGTGTGTGCGTGCGCGCTGCAGCGAATGTTGAACCTCAAGTGTGATGTACTTCGGAAAACTTTTACATGATACTCAAAGCAATAAAAATTATAGGGTAACACTTTATTTGAAGGGGGTTGAATAAGACTGTCATGACACTGTCATAAACATGACATAACACCTGTCATGAACATGAATAAGCCTTCATGAATATTTATGACTGTTGTCATAAAGCGTCATTCGGTAAATTATGACACTTTTAATACAAAGTTGACATTATTCAAAATGTCTTTGTTATGACAACTTGACATTAACCAGGAAATCATTACTATTTAAACTTTACCTTTAATAACATCAAGTTACCTAATTTTTAAAGTGCAATCAGTAATACTTTTATAACAAATTTATATCAGTAATGATTTCTTGGTTATTGTCAAGTTGTCATAACAAAGACATTTTGAATAATGTCAACTTTGTATTAAAAGTGTCATAATTTACCGAATGACGCTTTATGACAACAGTCATAAATATTTATGAAGGCTTATTCATGTTCATGACAGGTTTTTATGACAGTGTCATGTCAGTCTTATTCAACCCCTTTCAAATAAAGTGTTACCAATTATGGTTCTGATAGTCATTTCCATAGTATGATTACTAATTAACAGTTGAATATTTTGTGTCTAGATGTAATCTAATCATTCAGTTCACCTTTGAAGTTTTATTATCAGGATTCTGCAAATTAAATATTTTCAAGAATGCATCATTAAGGCAAAGGAACATACAGTGTATAAGTCAAGGGCAAAAGTTGTGGATAATTTTAAAGGTAACAAAACAATTTCCCATCTTGTGAGCAAGATGGTTAAATGTGTTTGTGCAGTGTAAAAAATAACTTTCAACTTTGGGGAAAACTGAAAGTTAAATATGAGTAGCCTCACCTAGGCCTGTTTAGTCCCTGTCACATATTCTTACGAAATAAATGCACAGATGAGGAACTTTTACTCACATGTATCACATTAGCAAGTGTTACAGGAAAAAATCTGAGTTTCAAATGTATTTAAACCAACCTTTACTATTTTGGAGAAAGCATGAAGCAGTGAGGAGATCAGTGTTGATTCAATAGCAGGAAAAAGACTGAACACCGAAGCCTGAAAGCTTCACAATGATCTGAGGCCAAATTCTGGAAAGGAAGTGATGTTAGAGTTTGTCTTTCATTTTAACTGCAGAAAGCTAAAAGTTACATTTGAGTAGCCTCATGTAGGCCTGTTTACTACCTGCCACATATCCTTGAGAAATACATGTACAAATGAGGAACTTTTAGAGTTTAGTTCTTATAGGTTCAGGTTTTTTTTTGATTGCATGAAGGAAATCACAAACGAGACTCAAAATGTGTTGTACTTTAATCCACACTGAGCACCAGTGCCATCAACCCTCCCCTTTGTGACTATGTTGTACTTTAAATCATTGACAAACAGATGTCCTGTGCCAGGCTCAAATTGCACCTACCAGAGAGAAATGTTTCATTGCTGATACCTGTTTCTATTGGCTAATTCATAGAGGCGGGAAAAAGTTCCCAAAGATGGGAATGTTTATCTTTGGGGATTAACAACCGTCAAAAAAATGTTGAACTTTGGGGATTAACAGGTGTCAAAGGAATGTTTATTTAAGGGGGGCACATCTGGGGGGAAGAGGGATGAACACCTGTCACCAGAAATCAAAAGCAATTAATGATTAGGGTCATAAATCACTCTACCGATTAAATTTTGTCATAACGGTACCTATATGTCTCGCTCACTTCAGTGCACTGCAGTCAATTTAAAGCAGAGGAGTCAGACACCCTGAAAGCGTTTTTTCTTGTCTGAACACAAGTAACAGGAAAAAGAAAATGACATTCGATCGTAAGCTTTTCACTTCCCCAAAGAAAAGTACATAAATGAGTAGGAACCAAACCATTTCAGGAGCTCTTCCTCTGGCGAGTTGCACTGTAAAAAACTGGACTCAAATAAACCCAGATGTTTTATTATTCATTGCTGGTCCAAACACAATAATAAAGACTCGGATCAGCTGAATATTTCACTACACATATAAATGTACTTTTTTTTTTTATTGTGTCAATCTTTTGGATTGACACAATGCAGTCAACACCAACAGCAAGGCAGGAACTTTGTCTAATGTGATTAAAAATAAATAAAATCACATTAAGCTTATATGTACATCTGGTGTTTCATACTGTTGGTGCAAAACTGCAGCTCCAGCAGCACATTTGAAACATTTCCTGTTTTTGTGTCTCGCCGTGTAGAAAGGAGCTCCGGCTCTAAAATGTTCATGTCTGGTAATGAGGTCCTCTCCTGGTTTGGAGGCTCCTAGCTTCATTCACGTGATAAAAAACAAAGATTTCATGCTTCCCATCAGCCGTGGCAGTTTTCCCATTGCTGGTTTCTGATCTCTATTTCCTTGTTTGTGGTTGAACCCACAGAGTGATGTTCATCTACCTGAAGCCGATCTACAGGTAGTTCCTTACTCATAATCTCTGTTTCTCCTGTTTTCTGCCCTGAATTTGCTCTTTTCTTTCCTTTTGGTCTCAACATGCAGAAATCCATTCTGTGTCTGAACAGAGACAGATTTTATTTATATGAAAATAAAATCAATGATGATTTTATTCTTGTATAAATTTGGATGTAAATTCCTTTAAATCTTAATTTTTTATTGTTTTCCAACAATAGGCAATTGTATTATTTGCTGTAATTGATAAAAAAGGTACTTTTAGAATCATAAGTAAAATAATCTGCCAATGGAACAAGTATTTTACATCAGTATTAAGGATTTATTTACTACTATATCTTGCTAAAAAGTTACTTCTAAGGAAGTTTTGTCCTATTTAATGTGTACTAAGATACTTCCACTAGAAACTATATCAAAATTACTTGGTAATATTTTGTGCTTTTTGCAGTGCACCCACTCTATATGAAAAGCTTTACTGGATGAACTGATATTTCTTGGGTTTATTTTTAAGTAATCGTAAGGAAAAAAAGGAAAACCGAGTTTAAATAGTGTTTCTGTGGTGGGAGTCTCCAATAAACAACATGGACTCTCAGATCCATTTTGGATTGTTGAAGTAGGGATTCATCTGCATCATCTAATAACGCTGAACAGGTTTCTAACTCTCTTCCACTCCAGCCTCTCCCTTCAGCTTTATCTCAACATTCAGTGTAACAAAGGGAAGCTTTAAGGTTCTTATTGCACGTTTTTGTTTCTGCAGATTCAGGGAAGGCCTCTGTGATTCTTCAGAAGGCCGGTGAGTAACAGCCACTGCTGGGCGTGGCCTTAGAGGCGACCTTTGTTCTGAGAACGGGTTGGGTGTTTACCTGACGACCGAGTCGATGCAAAGCTCTCCAGCCAAAGGGTTCAAACACGTCCAGAGCCAGAACTCCCTCAGGGTTCTTCCTTATCGGCTGGTTGTGTAAACAGTGGAGGGGAACCGGTGGCTTGGTTCTGACCAGTCACATCAAAAGTAATTTCCTCACTTCGGTTCAGTTTGGTGTGTTTGTCAGGTTTTCTGGGTCACTTTGGGACCGCAAATGTCTAATTTAGGTAACATATTTAGGAAGTTCTGGAAATTTTTTGAATTGTGGTATTCAAACGAGTTCAAGAAACTTTGCATCTGTTTACATCTGATCCAGATAAAAATAACATCTCATCACCAGTGATCCTGAATGGATGAGTTTTTCCTCAGGATGTGTTTCCTGACTGTCCACTGTCTCATGAAGCCCGACCTGCTGGGCTTTCTTTGTGCAGCAGGGAGGAGTTCGCTGAATGGAGAGCATTTATTTTGCAGATGTTTGCAAAGTCTGTTATTTTCCACTAACGGAAGGAGATGGAGCTGCAGCACCATCAGCTTTTTTTCTCTTTTCACTTCCATGTATTGTCTCAGTCAGCTTCAAACCCAAATATTTCAAATATTTAGCAATTTGCTGTAGAGGGTTCAGTAAGTGACAACAATTAAACAGTTCCTCCAGTTTTATGTGAAATTAGCAGAAAATCAATAAATCCTACATTTTTTTCTAATACATAATTGTGAGTTTATTGCAAATGTTAAGATATAATTGGTGTTGATTCTTACTGGATTTTTAATCAGTGATGGAAAAATCTGAAAGCAGCTGCCAATTTGAGAAATTGATCATTTTAGTAATCAATTATTCTATTAATTATGATTATGATTAATTGATTAATCAGTTAAAAAGATTAGCAGATTCAGCAGATTGTTCATGTAATGACTTTCAGCAAATGTGATTAATAGAGCTTTTTTTTACAGTATTTGAAAATAAAAAAAAAATCTTAAATACAAAATGTTTTTAGTACAGTTTTGTCTTAATTGCTGCTCTGTTATTATTTCAGCAAATCACCTTTTTGAATCCTTATACTCCAGTTAACGATTAATCAATTACTAAATTAGTTGAGGATTGCGTCACTAATCGATTAATCATGATTAATTTGACTAATCGTTTCAGCCCATTCACTCCCCAGACCACTTGGAGCAGACATTTTAAACTTTGCGTCTGGTGCAGCTAAACCACGACTGCAGAATGAGCACATATGCTGTGGGATTTCCATCCGCTGCTCCTCGTTCAAAGAGTTTTACCGACTTCTGTTCACTTCAGTTGGAGAAATGTTACCTGATTTCAAAACTTTGGCTGGAGTGGCGCTTGCAATTCCAGTGTCCAGTGTGGGAGCAGATGAACACCAAAACCCTCAGATATTTTATTAAACTCAAGTAGATTCACAAGTCGGGTCGATATGTAGATTTTGAAAGAGGTTTAATGATATTTTGCAAAATTCCTTGAAAATAATTCTAAAGTAAAGCCACAAAATCACAGATTTGATAGCAAAAATTGCAAAATTGTAGATGGATTAATTAGAACTTTAAGCATGTTCTGACTAGAGAGAAGGATTTCCTCTAATGAGAAGTTTTTTTTGGGAATTTCACTGAAGCTGGCTTTCCCAAGAACAGTGAACCCACCAGATCCTCGGCAGAAAGAGCGCCATGTTAGAGTGGGATACCATCCACCTGACCGGATGGTAACCTGCTGGGTTTAGTGGTTTCAGACTCAGAAAGATCTGCTTTGTTCAAGTCAGTCAAAGTTCAGTCCAGTTTCCATCTCCACACCTTTAACAAACCAGGTTTGTTCAGAGGGTGGAGGGGGGATTAGAAGGATCAGAGCCTGTTTTCTCAGGGATTACCTCTCACCTTTAAACTGTGTGCTTCCTTTCCGGTTAATTCAAATAAAACTGAACAGACTGGAAAAGTCTTTATTTTCAAAACTGCTCCTGTGATTGTTCAAGTCGCTCCAGGTCATTGTTCTAGATGGACAGAACATCAGCTGACGAGAGTCGACGGTTCTCTGTGGAGGTTTCATGATGCCAATGCCTTTGCTTAATGTTGGTTTTCAGAAAACACACAAATCCTCACAGAGACCATCCATCCATTTTCTAACACCCTTGTCCCTTAGTGGGGTCGGGAAGTGCTGGTGCCGATCTCCAGCTAACGTTCCAGGCGAGACCTCACAGAGACTGAGTCTTGAATTTTCCTTGTAATTATTTCAAGTCTGACACTGGGTTGACCATGCAAACTGTTTTGTTCAGGAAGCTTATAAAGATATTTGTTGTATTACAAATAGATGATCAGAACTGAAAAAACCTTTTGGATGAGAAGTGAGATGACTTCGAGGAACAGGAGAGGAATTCAGTGGTTGTTTAGCTCCCTAGAGTGCGTTGATGGATGAGTTGACTGAGCAACGCTAGCAACAATAACTGAGGTCACCTGAGTTGTGAGAGCAAATGGATGTTTGGTTGAGCTGTAAAGCTGATGGATGGTTTGACTTGTTGACCAATGGTTTGACTTATTATCATAATCCTGTTTGTTAACCACAAAAAGCTTTGTTCTTGTTTAGTACAGCCAAGCGTAGCATCAAAATCAGACAAAATTGTGCTATGTGTTGAAAAACGCCTAATTCATATTTTAAAAGTCTTCTCAAACTTAGTTTGGTAACAGCTAAAATTATCCCCATCAGGTCCTTTTCAAATATCACGCAGGTTTCAGCCGTCAGCTTGTCCTCTACCTGACCTTGGTGTTGATGTTTGTGCATGTTGTTCAGATCTGGGGATGGACACCTCTTCAGGAGTCCTGACCTACACCTGGTGGCAACCAATGGGTAAGACGTACGTTACCTGACATAGAAATTACTGTCTGCAGCTTGCCTCTGTATTCTTTTAATCATTCATCAGCTGTTTGTAGAGTTTTCATCTTTCCAGTGATTCAGACTCTGATGTTGTTTAAAATGATGAACAGTTCCTCATAAGTTTTCCTTTGGGCTTTGCATGCTTCACTCTACAACCTTTTGTACCTAAATATTTTTGCTTATCTACCAAATTAACTCCAGCAGTTTTTGTTCTTGCCATTTTTCTCTCCATGAATCCGAGTTATTTTATCTGTAATCTGTCATATAACCAAGTAATGACGAGTTCTGCGCTTCAGCTTCGGATGTGTTGGATAAAACATCAGCTCAGAGTCTCAAACTACTGGGAGTTGTAGTTTTTGCCAGAGAAAGATGTTTCTGCAGCTTATGGATGATGTCCGCTCCTATTAAGGGAGGCTTTGTTGTACCTTCACATTCCTCTCTAGTATCAGGACACAGCTAAATCCTGGAACAGTTTGGAAACACTGTCCTCTTCTGGCTTTATACTGGAACTACTTTTAAACTTCATTTTAAAAAACAAAATCAATTGAGCTGTTCAGGAGGGAACCAGAATGAGCACCACAGTGGTATAAAGAAGAAATATTTGGTATATAAATATTTATGAAAAGGAGCTGAGGAAATTCAGGTCAAATGTTGGTTCATAGCGATGTTCTCTGCATCATTTTCTTTGTCTTGCTTTTTGTATGAATGCAAGACCTTTTACCCTGTTGAAGGGTTGATGCTCTTTGCAATGATGGATGAATCCTCCGGATGGCTCGAATGAATCCTCCGGATGTGTCGGATGACTCCTCCGGAAGTGTCGGATGACTCCTCCGGATGTGTCGGATGAATCCTCCGGAAGTGTCGGATGACTCCTCCGGAAGTGTCGGATGACTCCTCCGGAAGTGTCGGATGACTCCTCCGGAAGTGTCGGATGAATCCTCCAGAAGTGTCGGATGAACTTTATTTGACTGACTGTCTGTGTTTCAGGTTGAAATACCCACAGCCGAGCATCACGCATGGGTGAGTATCGCCCCCTGCTGCTGGTTTGAGTTTTTCATGGCTCTGGTTTCCCTAACGGTCGCTCTCTGATCGCAGTCGGACAGACGTTGTGTCGGTGACGCCCTGGTTGGCGCCGGTCGTCTGGGAGGGAACCTTCTACCCGGTTCTGCTTGACAGTATCTACCAAAAGAGGAACATCACCGTTGCTGCCACAGTTTTTGCTGTTGGGAAGTGAGTGTGACGTCACAGTGGGGTGTTTCTCGTCTGCTTCCACCTCTGATCATTGCGGTTCCTGTTCAGGTACATCAGGTTCCTGAAGGACTTCCTGGAGACAGCAGAGCAGCACTTCTTCGTAGGTTTCAAAGTGAAGGTTTATGTGTTCACTGACCAGCCGAATGAGGTGCCCAAAGTGAAAATGGCTGCTGGCAGAGAGGTAAACAGAGGACGTGAAGAATTCACAGTTTAGATCACAAATGGCACATACCTGTCAAGCCTACTAAATTTATACCGTGTCTTTCCCGCCGTCCTCCAGTATTAGCAATTTCCCATATTATAATAATAAAGGAGCGCGCCGCTGGAGCACATTCAACCTGACTGACTGTCTCATCCAGTGGTTTTGAATGACTTTGTTAGTCGTTAAGTTCTTTTAGACAAACTATGTTAACACTAATAGAATGTATAGTTTCATGCCCAAGGTTACAACAAACATTAGCCTTGTTTACTGTTTTCTGCCCAGTGAAATTAGGCGCTTCACTTAAAGGGATTATATCTTACAGATATAAATGGATTCAATATGTCACACTGAAAACCTGCCCATAAGGCCCAATGATGTGCAAGTTCTACATGAAATGACACTCGAAGGGATTACATGATATCATTAGGCTCTGTTATAGGATTTACATAACAATGTCCAGGTTCTGAGCAGCTGTTTGTAGTTTGTAGGTGGTGGACAGGTAGTTATTTTAGACGTCAACAAGTTGATCTTAGATTACCAGAAGACAGGGCATGGATGTTACATCTATGTCATACTATCACATACAATCACATAAAATACATTGATATTTAAGGTTGTAACATGACAAAATGTTGGGAAGATCAAGATGCATGCATGCTTTTGAAAGGGCATTTTTTTGTGGATTAGCAGCTCATCTTTCTCATCTTTCAGCTGGTGGTGCGTTCGGTGCCGAACTCCAAACGTTGGCAGGAAATCTCAGCCAGAAGGATGGAGATCATCCAGACCCTGATCGAGGAGACGCTCAAAAACGATGTGGACTACATCTTCTGTTTGGATGTGGACTCAAAGTTTCACAGTCGATGGGGAACCGAGTCTCTAGGAGAACTGGTGGCTGTGATCCATCCAGGTACAGCTTCCAGTTTTCATTCTGGATTCTGGGTTTGAGATGGCCTGATTTATAGATATATACTTTATTAACCATGTAGGGAAAATATGTCTTGGACAACATGCAGTAAACAAATTTCACCATGAAAGAAATGTTTCTAGTTGGTTGAGGAGTCATACCTTAATGGCAAAGTAGACGGTTTAAGGGATCTTAATTTCATCTCAACTCTTAGGGTGCTTTCAAACCAGCTCTGCTTAGTCGACTTCAATCAAACTCTAGTTTTTTTGCCGAGAAAGTTCATTTGAGGAGGTGTGAATGCGTAACCAAAGTCCGGTCAGCTTACAAACCTCGGTCTCTGTTCAGTTGAAGTGAATTCTGGTGCGATTCGAATGCATATGAGAACACTGAGCGGACCGGAGACTGCTCCAAAAGCAGGAAGTAGACTACAACACGGGGCATTCTGGGTAAATACAGCCAAAACAAACAGGTTAGCCTAGCACTAGCAGGAGAAATGGTCTTTTAATGAAGACAAAAGAGAAACCCTACAACTGATGTCATTCTTGGTACAGCGCCACCACAGGCCAGCGTGAGAACAGGTTTATCAGACGGTTTGGTTCATTTGATACAATGCAGTGAGAAAGAGAACCACAGCAGCTGAAAATGTAACAGATGTTGTGATTTTGGTCTCCAGTTTATCAGGTGTTAAAACTCCTTCAGTTTTTTTCCCTCAGTGTGTTTGGTCCTGTTTGTAATGTTAGTCAGGTTGTTGGCTGCTCAAATCTCTAAGTCCAGATGAGTTTAACGAGTGAATTCCCTCCTCCTTTTTCAGGGTACTACAAAGACGACCGCAGTAAGTTCCCATACGAACGGCGGCCCGCCTCCAGAGCCTACGTGGCTCCTGGCGAGGGCGACTTCTACTACTGCGGCGGCGCCTTCGGAGGCGTCCTGGCCGAGGTTCATCAGCTCGCTCAAACCTGCCGCAAGAACTTCGAAGACGATGCCAAGGAAGGCATTGAGGCTGCCTGGCAGGAGGAGAGCCACTTGAACAGGTAGGCAGGTAAAGTACACAGATGCCAGGCCTGGTTCTACAATCTGGTGATGTCATTTCCTGTCTCTGTGTCCAGGTACATGTGGCTGAACAAGCCCAGTAAGGTTCTGTCTCCTGAGTACCTGTGGCAGGATTTCAAAGCCAGAAACTCGGAAGTTCGTGTAATCAGATTCTCTGGGGTCATAAAGAACTACAACGAAATACGACCCAACTGAGCTGAAGTACTGGGCCAACCAACTTCCTGTTCGCTCCGACCCAGACTCAATACGAGCATGTGCAATACTCACCGACTGGATCAGTTCTGTTGTTTCACTGGTTTAACTGGGAGTCTGTTTGAAGGAACCTGGAAGAACCCAGAGGTTTGTATGTGAATTAAAGCGGCTGCTGGTTCTGATTCTGCAGCTGCTGCTGGTTCTGATTCTGCAGCTGCTGCTGGTTCTGATTCTTCTCTTGATGCCAACGTTCTGCAGGTATCAGTGATTGACCGTAACACATTACTGTAAAATGGTTCCTTCTTTCAAATGAGTAAAGTAAAGCTACATTTGGAAAAAGGTAATTACTGATACTGATACTTCAGACTAACAACGTTTAATGTTTGGAAGAACAAACATTAGTTTGATTTAAAGACAAAAATGTCTTCGTGTGTAAAAAACTTACATCCAGGGGAAAACTCCTCTTTAAATCTGAGGAATAAAAACGCAGAAACCCTCGGGCAATGCTACAACATCCTGCTAAACAGGTGAAATGTTTTACTTCACCAACTGTTAAGACATGTCAATGTTAATAATTAGAAGTACAGGAGGGAGGGACTTTTATTTAAATTCATTTGTTTGATTTCATCCTTGTAATTTATGTGAGTGAAAGAGTGTAAACATTAAAATAATTTTATTTAAATGGTGGAATAGGGCTGATTACGGTTTAACTTATTTTTTTCAAATATGGTGGAATACACAGAGAATATGTTTTAATACTCAACAAAAAATGTTGCATTCCTATTTTCTTTGCTTAATACATAAAGTTAAGAGCAAAACAAAAGTTCTGAAAAGAAACAGTTTCATTTAATTAAACTTTAAATGACGAATAAAGTTAGACTGAAAGGTATTGCTTTATTTAGCAATTATGAAAAGTAACTAATAAGTCATCAGTAAAGTAACTGGATTACTTTCTTGGGTAGTAGGAAGTTGACCAGCTCTGCTCAGGATCCTCCTGCTCTCTCCTGGAACCACAGATTCAAAAAGCTCCGTCATTTCAGCTGTTCGTTTTCTGGATCTTTGGAGTTCGTCTCGTATCGAGAGGTTCTGTCTTCTGTGCAGCTGCCTCCACCAGGGGGAGCCGTTTCAAAACTTTATGGCTCCAATAAGTACTACCTACCAGCAGAATGTGTTATATTTCATATTTGATAAAGTTCTTGGACTTTTTTATGTGACTTTATGTCCGTTAGGTGATTCAAACTGATTTATATAAGCTTGTTCTGAAAACGCAGGACGTCTTGTCCAGCAGGGAGCGCATGTTGGGAACGCTTTAACAAATAATTACCACTGAGGAACTTTAATACCCAGAAAAATCAGAATTTTGGATGAAATCCACCATCTGTTGGTACCAGGTTGCTAACAGAACCACAGCTGCCCAGATGATCCGTCATCCATGCAGGAAGGTGTGGACTTGTAAACACCAGAGTAATGTTTGTTTTTCTTATGGTTAGGTTTGAATTACCTCTCTGCAAAAATAGGGATCATTGTTAAAGTGACATAAAACAATAAAACCTGCCAGATTGTGTTGTTCTCTTTGTCCGGATCATCAGACCGTTTAGTCTCAGAAGTAGAGGGATTTCTCACACCTTCTGTCCCCTTCTCATACCGCTGCGCCACATCTAAAACCTTAAAAGTATCCTCCCCTTCACAAATCAGACAGAACATTATGACTGAACATTTGAGAAAGGTGTCAGAACATCCCAGGGCAGGAGTATCGGATGGATCCAGAAGCTTCTGTTAGAAAAAATTGGTGAAAATGTTTTGCCTAGACATCAGTTTAAAGTAGTTATTTTGTTTTTAGAACCAGATCAGACACTTTTCAGTTCCTAAAAATATGACAAAACTGACTTCAGTCAACACCTTTCCGTCAGAATTACCAGGATATTACATGTATGCAGTTTAATAAGCAGTTACAGCAAATCGCCTGCAGGAGGCGATAAATCGATGTGTTTATCTCCGAGTGTTTCCGAACAGAGAAACTAAATAAATGAGGAAAAACTCCAAGTTACTGCGGTTCGCCTACAGGAAGCGGGTTTCTGGCAACTAATTGTGTGAAATGTTTCATCAGAGATAAAAACCATTAAAATTTAAGAAATAAACTGGATTAGCAGTTGATGATGTCATCACTTCATGCTGAGGAATATAATTCCTGCTGCTCAGATATGGAGCTGTTGGCATGTCATGACACCATCATTAAGCAAACTTCAGATTTGTTGGAGATCCACAACGATTCTTTGAAGTTTCTTCAGTCTTATGAGTTATGACAACATTTAAATTTCCCTTTGGGATTAATAAAGTATTTTTGGATTGAATTGGGTTGGACTTTCTTCAGGATCAACAAAGTTTTGCTCCGTGTTTGTGAGGAAACATCCGGTTGTTTTTTCTCCTGGAGTCGCAGGAAGAGTTTTGTTATTGATCCTAATCTGTTTGCTTTTTGACATCAGATGAGTTTTCTGCTGGGTCCTCGTTATCATCCACTCTGTCATCACACAGCAATCAGGGTCTTCCTGCTCAGCCCTTCATCTTTCTCCATCTACACAGACACTTCCTTCAGAAACACAGTCCCACACTGACTGATTCACGTTGTTGGAGAAACTGTAATGTTCGTCACCCTGGATTCACTCTAATTCATCAGAAAGTTATTTTTTTTAGTTGCACACGAGTGCATGTCGACAATAAGGGCAGAAAGGAATGTTTTTCAGTCGGATTATGGAGATAAAGTTATTGAGAGCTCAGATCTGCTTGTAGAAACTCACAGAGATTAAAATGTAACCTGAGGAGCAGCAACAAGGGCCCTCATGTTCGTGGTTAACAGCCTGTGAATTCAGATTTTATCATAGAAAAAATCTAAACAGCCTCAACATTCACCCTAACAACCTGCGCTCACCCCGTTACATCTACCTGTTAGTCTCCTCCTGAAACCAGCTACTCTCTCATTTCTGCTCAGGTTCCTTTTCACCAAAATCTGTTAGGAATCCCAACCGAATCATCATCTTGTTTCTACAACCAGACTCCAAAGATCTTCTAGAATTAAAAGATCCTGGGCCAGAAAATACCAACTTCAGTCCCGTCTAACCACCAACCCATTATTTAAAAAGCTTCAGTCTGGATTTTGTCCCCATCACTGATTAAAATAACCAACAATCTCCTCTTCACTGCTGAGTTTGGTTTCCTTTTCCTTCTCATCCTCATTGATCTGAGTGTGACCTTTGACATCATCTTGCACTCCATCCTCCACCAAAGATTTTCTTCCATTTGTATTCTCACCCCTCTAAACGCACTCAGTTCATTCATTTCTGTTCTCCCTCCTGGTGTTCACCAGGGCTCAGTTCTGGGCCCTTCTTTTTATTATTCATCTCCTCCATTGGTTTCATCTTCAAACATTTCAACATCCAGTTTCACCGCTATGCAGATGACACCCAGCTCTACCTCTCCTTGATCTCTGTAAGTTGCTGATGGTTTGTTGGTTTTAAAACAATGTTTTAAATAAAAGGTTTTATTATTACTTTTTATTTGTGATGATACAGTAAACCTAGGAGCTTAACCATACTGAGTTTGGTGTTAATCTGCTAACCATAGCTATAAACTGTAACCACTGAGTGACCTGAGTTGACCTTTGAGTCCCATGAGAGTAACTAAGCCCCGGTGGGGAACAAGACAAAAACACATAATGAAGCTGAAACACTGTGTTGCTTTAAGGTAAAAGTTTGGAGATTTAGATACAGAGTTCGTCAATGTCAGAGAATCTGGACCAACATCAGCAATATGACAACAGACAGAACCTTTTATTTTGAGTTTCTGCTAGTAGAGATTTCCCTGGCCTGCAGTCTGGATGCCTGATGACAGGAATAAAACTGAAATTGTTCGCATTTAAAACTGTCTGACAGCTCAGTTAGCATCCTCTCGGGTTCTCAGCCTGAAGGGATTTGCGGAACAGAGAATGATTGAAGAACTTCACACCACAGCTTGATCCTGGTTCCTCACGAAGCCATCACTGTTTTGTTCCTTTTTCTGCTGTTGTCTGAAAAAATTGAGCTCCAAAACAGAATTTGTTCTGATTCTGGACATTAGGAATAAGGATGGCTATACTAGCTGTTACCAGCAGGTTAGGGTTACCTGTTGGAGTGGAAGCTTCCTCCGATGATCCAGGTCACGTTGGGTCATCAGGTCAGGATGTTTCAGGAAGCTTTAAACCTCTGAATGCTCTTTTGTTTTGGACAATTCCAGGTGCTTCATGGCTTCAGTTCTTCAGTGCTTCTGTCAAGGGATTTCAGACCAGTTCATTCCTGTTTCAGGTCCTTCATATGTTTTAGCAACTCTGTATACTGTTTCAAAAGGTTTTAGATCATAGAAACTGTTTTAGGAACTTAAAAACACTTGAGAGTATTTTATTGAGTTTGTGTGGTAATAATTATAGTTCAGGATATTTCAGGTCATTTGTTGCTGTTTTAGGATATTTCTGACCATTCCAAATGGTTCAGGATGTTTCAGAACCCAGATGACTGGTTCAGGAAGTTTCGCAGCAGATTTTCAGGTTGTTTAAGGGCTTTTTTTAATCGCTATCTAAGGATGTTTCTGACCTTTGAAGATGGTTTTAGGAAGTTTTATGACCTTCATGACTATTTTGGGAAGTGTTAGCATCTTGATGTCTGTTTCAGTAAGTTTTAGGTCCTTGAAGGCTTTCCAGCACCTTCAAGGCCTTCTTGGGATATTTCTGACCATTGAAATTGGTTCCCTGAAGTTTCAGAACCTGAATGACTGTTTCAGGAAGTAGTAGACCCTTGATGGCTGTTTCAGGGAGGTTTATTTTCTTGTTGATTTTTTTCAGGAAGTTTCACACTGTCAAAGGCCCTTCAGGTGATTCCTGTCTTCCATTTCCGAACATTTAAGACGGTTTCAGGAAGTTTCACAACCTCAGTGACTTATTCAGGAAATGTTAGACCATTGTTGACTGTCTCAGGAAGCGTTGAACCGTTGATGACTGGTTCAGGAAGTTTTAGGCCCTCGATAACTTTCAGGAAGCTTCACAGCAGATTTTCCAAGTGATTTTAGGTCCTTCATACGAATGTAAGGATTCACAACCTTCATGACGTTTTAAGTTTCTGATGGCTGTTTCAGGAAGTTTTAGGCCCTTAAAGTCTTTGGGTGGTTTCAGGTCCTTCATTGCTGTCTTGAGATATTTCCAACCATTGAAAATAGTTCCCCACGTTTTAGAACATAAATGACTGTTTCAGGAAGTGCTGGACCCTTAATATGTGAGTCAGAAAGTTTTAAATTCTTAACTGATGTTTCTTGAAGTTTTAGAGGCTTGTTGACTGTTTCCAAAAATTTCGGACCCTTGACAACTCTTTAAGGAAGTGTTAAGCTCTTAAAGGCTGTTTAGTAAGTCTGGACCCTTGACAACTACTTTAATTAGATAGTGTCTGGCTTTTGATGACTTTTGCAGAGGGTTTCTCATCCAGGATGGTTCAATCAGAAAGTTTTGCCTAGCTGAAGGTATTTCAGGTGGCTTCAGGTCTGTTGTTGCTGTGTTGGGATATTTTCAACCACTGAAGACGGTTTAAGGGAGTTTCACAACCTTAATGCCTCGTTCAGGAAATGCTAGACCCTTGATGACTGATTCAGGAAGTTTAGCTTCAATTAGCTAGCATCCGGCTTTTGATAACTTTCTTAGAGGGTTTCTGATCTGTGACAGTCTGCAACATTTAAGGCTTTTCAGGTCGTTTTTGTTTCCTTGTGGCTGTAGCTCTTTACTGTTGTAGTAAGTTTTTAAACACTTGACTGCTTCAGGAAGTTTCCGGTCTTTTCTGGTTGCTTTGTGGGGTTCTGGGTGACTGAGCAGGGACATTGCTCTGTTTCTAAACATTTATTGTGTTATTACAAGATACTCAAACACTCATACTGGGAACCAATGAGCTGTTTTCATGCATCAGCACCTTCAGTCGTCTTCTGGTTTCCATGGTGACATCAGCAGTGAAGCTAAGTAATGAATGCTCTCTGATGTGTTTCCTGCCAGCTCACCTGAAGCCTTTGATCGTGAGACGGGCCAGCTGCCTCCTCTGATTGGGCTTTGTGCAGCATCAGATAACCTGGGAGGTTCATCAGTTCATCTTTGTGAGGAAACTCTGATCCTGACGTAATGATGCAGGTTTGTTTAGCTCAGGTGAAGCACGGAGGAGGCAGAGTGAGGCAGAGTGATGAGGGGCTGCAGGATAAAACCCTGTTTTCACCAGCAGATCTGCAAAGAAGTGCAATTTACAATGAACATTGTGGGTAGGAACTAGTTATGTTTACTTAATTACATTTACTTAAGTAACTTTTTAAAAAATTTACTTTTAGGAGTATTTGTACTACACTGTACTTTTTACTTTTACTTGAGTAATTTTATTTTGAAGTATTTCTACTCTTACTTGAGTAAAATTTCTGGATTTTCTACCCACTGAATTAAAAACAAACATGTTTTTTTTGTTAAAGTACTGCTACTCTTTTTGTAGTACATTTTTTGGCTACTCTGCCCACCTCTCACAGTGACGGTGGTCATCAAAACATGACAGACCTGAACATCAAACTGGCCCTGAAGAACCTTGGTTTGACTGTTGCCATATTAAAACTATGATAAGCACAGAAACTACAGTTTTTTTTTTATCAGTCCATGGAGTCAGTTAGAGCTGGAACTGATAAACTCGTCCTTGATGCAGATAAAACGTCCAGATTAACACCTGACAAGAGATAAATGTCACTGAGCGTTCTCAGAGGTTTGTAGGGATGTGTGTGCGTGTGTGTGTGTGTGTGTATGTGTGCGTGCGTGCGTGCGTGTGCGTGTGTGTGTGTGCGCGCGCGCGCGTGCGTGTGTGTCTTTGTGAAAATTAGAAAAAGGAGAAAGGAAGTAAGACAAAGACAGGAAGCTGAAATAAACTGAGCTGAGAGTGTGAGACAAAAACATTCACTTTTACACACACAAACACACACACACACACACACACACACACACACACACACACACACACACACACTAATAACAGGAGTGTGTGTGTGGGTGGGTTAACTCACTCAGACATGATTTCATTTCAGGACGAGCGAGCACAGCTGAAGAATAAGAATGAAGGAGAGAGAGAGGGAGAGAGAGAGAGAGAGAGAGAGAGAGAGAGAGAGAGGGAGGGAGACCTGATACAGAGAGAGGCTGATCTGAGCGCGTGCAGAAGATCGTTTCAGCAGACGGAGAAGTCAGACGGAGCAGAGCCGCCCGCAGTCAGACAGTTGGAGGACGAGGACATCTGGACAGATCCCTTCACCCAGAAGCATCAGGGAGCAGCTTCAGGTCAGAGTTCATCTTGTTTCTGTAAGCTGACCGAGCAGCAGTCATTTTCCAGCTGCAGGTGTCCTACGGCTTATCGTCTCACTTTGTTTCACCAAAATGAGACAATTAAAGTATAACAGGGACCAATCAGCATGTTGGAATCCTTTTCTTCAGCAGAGAAACTGGTAAAATTGTCCAACCAGTTAAAATAAATGGTTTGTGGATCCAGAAAGCATTCCAAGTTGAGATGCAACTTGGAAAAAAACATTTAATCAAATATCAGGGGTGTTTTAGAAGTGACTAAAATGTTCACAACTTCTTATTTTAAACATTCAAGCAAAAAATGTTTCTGAATGTGCATAAATATGAAGAGTGGAAACTGTCTTAGTCAAGTAAAGTCATGTCTGTTTGTCCAGTTTAGTTTAGCTTTGCACAAAGATTTTTTAGAAAAATAATGACAGTACAAAAAGGGGAAAAATCCAAAGGGGTTATATAGATCTCTACCCAAATAGTATAGAATAAAACATAACATGACAATACAATCTTTCATGTGTTGATCATAAATTTATGAAATACATTAAGATAAAATAATCAATACACATCAATGTTACAGATATTATGAAACAAAGGTAGTTGTTCTTCAGGTGACAGAAGGCTGGCTTTGTTACCGTCTTTATGTGACTCTGACACTATACTCAGATTTCAGGTTTGATCTCTAGTTTCTACCTGTAATGACTGGAGCTGACAGAGGTAAAGATTGTGATTGGATGAAGTTTCTTACCTTACAGATTGGCAGACAGGTGACAGCCAATCACCTTAGAGATCCAATCAACCAATCACCTTAGAGATCCAATCAACCAATCACCTTAGAGATCCAATCAACCAATCACCTTAGAGATCCAATCAACCAATCACCTTAGAGCGCTCCACACATCATTTCTGTTGGCTGTTGCTCAGTGGGAAGTGTACCCTGATAAAATTGTTAGCGTGATTGAGGTTCTCATTCCCTCCAGGTGTGAGTCTCCATGGCAACAGATATGTTTGTGCTGCTGAGCGTCTGTCTCAGTGTGAACGTGGCGATCAACATTGACACGTCGTTTCCGGTGCTGAAGGCAATCGGGAGCAAGAATCTGTTTGGATTCTCTGTTGCTCTGCATGAGGATCTGGAGACGGGGAAATACCTGTGAGTTAACGCCTAATCCACACACCTGCCCCTGTAATCTATACCCCTGTCCTTCTAATCCACACACCTGCCCCTGTAATCTATACACCTGTCCTTCTAATCCACACACCTGCCCCTGTAATCTATACACCTGTCCTTCTAATCCACACACCTGCCCCTGTAATCTATACACTTGTCCTTCTAATCCACACACCTGCACCCATCTGCTCCTCTACTCCTCACAGTATCACATAATCTGCCCTTCTAATCCACAAAGCATAACATAATCTGAGTTATAATCCAGTGTCAACATCTTCTGAGTAATTAGCAAGATATACATTTTTTTCAGAAGCTGCTTGAATCAGATAATTCATTCCAGGAATTTTTTTTCCAAACATCTGAGGATTTGGAGTAAAGATTCGTTAGCAGATTAATATTTTCACATTTTCAGGTTGGAGCTGTGAATTTCGGCTCCTGGATTTATGACATTCTGTTGGTTCTGTGTTTGCTCTCCTTTCCTCTGAACGTCTCAGGTGTGTCCGCATAAATGCAAACTGCCGTTCAGAAACGAGCCGTTGCTCACAGCCATGTGAAACCTCAGCTTCCTGTTCTGAGCGTTAAATAAATCTGTGGTCTGATTGGCCCTCATGCACTGAAACATGCGTGACTAGAACTCTAACAGCAGTTGTCTGGGTTCCCTGTGAATGTTTGAGATATGAAATGTTTCTCAGCAGAGTTAATGTTATTACAGCTTCATTTTGTAGAGACAGGAACCTTTTATTGAGTGGAGATATGGTTCATTAATGCACTGCGGAGTTCAGAACCCACATAACAACCATCCATCAATTCATAGCCCAACTTCCTCACTTTGTGCTGCTATTATTCATATCTGGAATCAAACCCATTCAGTGAAAGCACAGAAAATGTGTTTGTTTTTGCAGTAGAGAAGTATTTTAAAGGGGATTTTTTGTGCAAAAATTCACATTTTGGACATTTTTCATTTGAGTTTCACCTGCTCCTAAAACCAGCCAAACACTAAAAAAATCCCCACAACAGTTCTTTTGGCAATAAGTCAATGTTTTTCGGTGCCTGGAAAATGAGCTGTTTCAAAAACTTCTGGGGACTGCGTCGTTACCTAGCAACCCCAGTCATGTCTGGCCCCGTAACCCCAGTGGCGATCTGCCATCTTTTGTCAGCTGGTTTTACAGCTGTAAAAACAACCATTTTGTCCTAGTGAATTTTCAGAAACCACTTGTATTATTGTTGGTTGTGCAGGAGGCTCAACTTCTGTTTTTCAAAGATGTACAGCTGTATAAATGTGCATCTGTTTGAGTGTGAGTGTGAACATTGAGTCGGGAGTGTGGCCAGCAGCAGCTTATAGATTTAAAGTGACAGGACGCTCATTCTGAACCGACCAGAATGGTTTTGTGCAAAAACTTTAATTAAATGTGTTTCGTATAGACCGTAGACAAATCCGAACCTGTTCAAGGAAGCATAATAGGTCACTTTTAATGAATTATGTTCCTATTTGGTCTGGGTGATCAAACCAAAATAACTCAAAACTTCAACATCGTTGGTCAATATTATTTCTTACTTTCATCAGATTTTTGCTTATCAAGTCAGATAAAAATGTTCTGATGGACTTGCAGCATGTAACGCTCAAACAAATGGTATTATTTCATACTGAAGGATGGAGCAGCACCCCATCAGAACACATCCAGTATCCCCATCATCATTACCAAGAAATATCCAAATGATTCATGAAGCCAGCTGTGAGAGTTGGAGGAGTTGTTGCTCAACTACAACCGGGTCAGAACCAATCAGTCTGCGTTTCCTCAGAGGTCTGGAGCTCAGATTTCCATGCAGTCTCCGGTCTTCTGAGAGTTTCTCCTGGTTCTCCACTCCGTGCAGTTTTATCTCCCAGTTTGTGATAAGTGGTTTCCCTCTGAGGAGGCCGACTCCATCCAGCTGCTGCTGATCCGGCTCCATGAGACTCACGTGGATAACCGTCCATGATGAGGAGGCTCCATCAGATCAGAGCTGTGTGTGAATGTGCAGCACAGGGAGTCAGGTGAATGCCCTGCAGTGTTAATAATGTGTCTGAATTCTCCTGCAGCCTGAGAAAACGGCAGCAGCTGGAGCAGAAAGGGGCCGCAGGAATCAGGCAACAACTTCAGATCAGAAACGATTATATGGAAAACCCACAATGGAAAACAAAAGCTTTCTCCAGAAAATCATATGGTGCTTACGTATCCACTGTGACACTTTATTTATTGACTTTTTAGATTTTTTTTTTCAAAACATGATAAGTCTAGCGACTCTTTTTCTGTTGTTGGAGACTTTTATGCAACCATAAAATGCTTCCTACACTGCAAAAACACAAATTCTTACCAAGTAATTTTGGTCTTGTTTTGTAGTGCAAATATCTGGAATAAGATAAAACTAACTTATAAGAGACTTTTCTATGTGTTAGGATCATTGTAAACAGAAAATATCAAGGATAAAATTTCCACAAGAAAATCTCCAAATTTTTTGAGACAAAAATCTGGGAAATTTCAGAATTTCAAAAGTCAGAAATTTGCGAGATAATCTCAGAAATTTTCTGGAAAAAATTGAATTTTCTGAGTTTTAAAAGCAGAAGAACTTTGACTTTCTAAACACAGACATTTTCAGAAATTCAACTGCTTAAACTCAGAAACTTCCATGTTTTTTTCTCCAAAATTTCTGAAATTAATTTCATAATTTCTTATTTTTTCCTACTACATTTTGACAGATAAATCTCTATTGAAAACTTAGTTGTTTTGAGCCCTTTAGTAAAAGTTTTTTGATCAAAGGTATAAATGCCTCCCTATATTATCACAGACAAACTATTCTTGTTTTCACATCTTTTGAATTAAAACCACAGAAAACAAAGTAAGTTAATGAAGAATAGGGACAACAAAATAAATATTTAGTGTATTGCCTGAAGACTAAAAGAAGAAAAATGGGAGTGGAAGTAATTTCACCAGCCGTGGGATGGAACAGGAATTTTTCTGTGGGAGTGGGATCAGGGGACAGGAGTGAGAATCCACTCCGGTGTCGCTCTGTGCTCGCCGCCGGAGCCCCGTGAATCTGACTGAGACGGTTTTACATTCGAACGCAGAGCATAAGCTGTTCCACTGAAACTAACAGGAAAATTCAACTGCTTAGGAACCGCTGGGCAGAAGGAGGCCGGCAGTGAGACGGTTTAGGCAGAACAAAACAAATTTACACAAAAATGTTACAAATATATGAACAGAACCATAAAAACAGAACCATAAATAACCAATTTAGACAGTTTATCTGCACAAAAAGTTGATTTGGAGGTTAGTTGGACAACAAAAATACAAAATCTTACATCTTATGTTTAGTGCAAATATCTTAGTACACTTTAAGACAAAACTAACAAGCAACTTTACAGCAAAATATATGAGCTTGTTTTAAGTCAGTAGTTCCTCAATATTGATGAAAAAGTACAAGTTCCACTGGCAGATTATTTTACACTTATAACATTGGAAAAGCATCATGTTATAAGTGAAATAATCTGCCAAAGAACTTGTATTTTTTTAATCAATATTAAGAAATTTTTGACTGAAAACAATCTACCTCTTATTTCAAACAAGTCTTAAAAAACAGACCAAAAGTACTTGTTGAGATTTAGTTTTTTGACTTTGTGTTTTTGCAGAGTAAACTTTAATAAGAAGGAACATTAGGAAGTGGACAAACTTTATTTTGGGAGCCTGAGCTGGTTCTGGAGGACAGTTTATCACATACAGCCTCGCTATGAGCTTAAGCAGTTGTAGATGCTGACAGGTCACATGGTACGCCCCCTCTCCCCTGTACACACAAACACACACACACACATGCACGCATATACGCAAACAGACACACACACACATATGCACACACACACTCCCCCTCCCTTTGAGCAGCTGATTGCTCCATGTTGCTCTGACTCTGAACATACGTGTCTCATCCCCTCCTGAGCTGCCGCTTCCTGAAGGAGATCCTCGCGCGGCTCAACCGGAGGTCACCCAGCTGTCTGTCTCCACGGTCGCCATGGCTACCGTCTCTTTATGTCTGTTAATTGGATTGGCTGTGGGTGTAGCTCATGCACAGAGTGATGTTCCTCTGGAGGTTCAGGTGCTGCAGGTCGGAGTTTCCTCTAATCAGACTCCAAGCCCCGTGATTGGCTATCCAGCGAGTCGATGGGGTTTTATTGGTTCTTGAAAGCAGAATATAGACTCTGAGTTCTGCCAGGAGACGTCTGAAGTCCAATTTGGACTGAGGGATGTTGGAAGTCGTTGAAATTAATTTCTGGATTCTGGATTAGTTCTCCCAGAAGACATGGAGGACAATCCTGGAATCAATAACTTATCTCCTATAGATGCTTTTGCTCTTCTCTGACACTGCTGTTACTCCATCACCATGGCAACCTACCTGAGCAGAGAACAGGTTAGAGGTCACATAGAGTTAAAGTATCTGAGTGAACACAGGAAGTGGTCACACCCACAGATTTCCTGTCAGTAAGAGGAGCCACCCATCCCTCTGGCATTTAAAGACGTGAATGCTGCATCGTTTTGTCTCCATGGCGACCTCCAGTCCTCACTTTGACAGGAAGTATTGTCCAAAATTCACATTATTTACATTTTTGTACCTCCTTTTGTACAGGCAGATGCTTCTAAAAGCAGTTCAACCTTTTTTTTGTTTGTTTGTTTTTTGGCAATAAGTTAGTTTTTTGGTTTTTCCAAAATGAGCCATTTCAAAAACCTCCAGAATGCAATGGGACAAATAAGCAAGCACTGTGTCATTACCTAGCAACCCAAGTGGAGCTCCAGTACATTTGTTCAGTTGGTTTTACTGCTGTATGTGCTGTACAATGGCTGCTGGAAAAGACATGTGTTTTGTTGTTGACTTATCATATGGAAACCACTAGCTGTATTCTTGTTGGTTATGCAGGAGGCTCCAATTCTGCTTTTCAGAGATGTACGGATGTATAACTCATCTGTTTGCAGCCATTTCAACATACAAGTGAAACAGTTGAGTAAGGGGGCGTGGCCAGCAGCCGCTTTTTTGCATTTAAAGTGACAAGACGGCCTAAATCAACTCATTCTGAACTGATCACACTAAAATATCATTTTCTAAGAATGATTTTGTTGAAAAGATGTAGTAAACATGTTTTGTTTACATCTTAAACCTGTCCTACGCTGTTCAAGGAAGCACAACAGGTCACCTTTAAATGAATTCCCAGCTGGATTGACTCATTGTTCCAGTGTTTCCAGTCCAGTCCAGTCAGGATGGGTCCTATCCGGTCACGCTTGACTCACACTGACCTCCAAACAGTTTGTTGTCCTCCAGCTGATTTATGTCACATGACTTCAGCTAATCAGAGGGAGACACTTGTCCTCAGTCTGTCATTGTGTTATTGGGTGTCCCCTCTGTCCTTCAGACTCCATTTATCCTGAGACTCAAAAGAAATGTGACTCAAATATAAAAACAGTCAGTTTAAGCATCAATGACCTCCATTGGGAAGCTCAGGTTGTGATTCCTGGAAACCCAAAGAACCATGACGGGTCACTGCCATCAATCAGGATGACATTTAGGATTGAAAACACTGTTCCTTTAACACCGAACATCTAACACCAGGGCTGCAACTAGCAATTATTTCAGTAATCGATTAATCAATTAGTTATCTGACAGTTAATGCCCAAATTGATTAATTAATCTGATGATTAATCAATTAATCGTCAGAATAATCGATTAATCATCCAAATATTCCTTGTGATTAGATTTTTAAAATTTGCATATTCGGCAGATTTTTAATTCAACCACTTCATCCTTTGTATGCAACATTAGAAATATAAAAGATGCAACTAAACAAATAATTCAATTATTTTTTAAGCAAGAAAATTAACATTTTCCAGCCTAAAATGCAACAACTACTGTTCCTTTATGTTCAAATAAACAATTAAATTATTTTTTAAATCAGAAAATACTACATTTTCTGTCTGAAAAGCGTTTTTCGTTTTTGTCTGTTCAAAATAAATAAAACAGTATTCATTTAGTTAGTGCTTGACTGTTTGTAGTACAAGATGCATCAGCAGCAAAAAAAAAACAAAACAAAAAAACAACTTGTAACATCAACATGAAAAATAAGACAGAATCAGACAACAGGTAACCCTGCCTACCTCTGTTCCTGAAAGGCTATTGGTCGGCGCTCCCAGGGAGAAGGCGGAGCCTCACGTTCCAGCCAATCGAACAGGAGGCGTGTACAGCTGCCCGGTCACGGCTAACCCATCTGAGTGCAGTAGGATAACATTCATAGATCAAAGTAAGTTCCCCCTCTTAACATGTCATCCTACTTCCTGTTTCACACTGAGGGATGTGGATGTCTTCTGAGACTCTGAAGCCTCCGTTGGCCAACAGTTTGTTCATGAAAATTGGTTCCCAAATTCCCAGTAGAGTGGAGAACAGATCTTTGGGAATAAGGTGGAAGTTTGATCCTTACTGGCCTTTCTAAGCAAGAAGGAGCAAATTAAGCTTAGACCACATAAGGCCACATGACACATGACGGACACAAAGATCCTTCAGGATCTCCAAAACTTTCAGTTTTATAGCAACAAATCCTGAAAAACCATTTTGACTCGGGGATCTGAACATCCTGGTTATTCTCAGAGGAGGTTTCTGGATTTTGGAGTTCAGCCTGAAGTGAACTTTGGTTTGACACACAGCTCCCACTGCAGAGGCCTTTAAAGACTTTTATCTGCAAAACAGTGCTACAGTACACTGCAAAAGTACACTACATTAAATAAAGTCAAACCAAACCAACACACAATCTTAATTTAGTATGCATGAAATACAACAAAAATAACTTCAAAATAACTATTCATCAAGATATATGTGCTTGTTTTCGGTCAATAATTCTTGAATATAGATTACAATGTATTAGTTTTATTGTATTAGTCGGGATTTTTTTTACTTCTAAAAAGACATTTTCCTGTTTTAAGTGAAAAAAAATCTTCCAGTGGAACCAACACTTTTTTTTTTAATCTATAGTCAAGATCTTCTGACTTAACACAAGTTTATTTGGGTTACTGAAAAAGTTACTTTTAAATTATTTTTGTCTCATTTTAATATAAATATAAACACAAGAAACTAGATGAAAAATACTAAAGATTTTATGATTTTCCAGTGTAGGTGGTAGAACAAACAAAGATGACTTGACCCAAGACGTCCTGGCAGAACATTGGACTGAAATGACATCAGCCCAGTTATTAACTGTAGTTTTAATACATCTTAAGAAAGTAACAAGAGAGTTAAAACAGCTGATTAATGGTAGCTCGTCCATGACAGGTGAATCATCCCATCAGCCTGACAGCCATGACACAGGAAGAAAACAACCCATTTGAGCTGCTTGGCTCTGGACTTTCAGTTCATTAGCTGACTGATTCGTTGCCGCCTGTGATCTTATCGCCATCTTGGTGCATTATGGGTAGTCCATCAGTCATTGAGCTGTGACATCTGCTGTCTGTTTCAGAACAACACAACCACACTCCCATTATTAAGATCCTGAGTGGGGCATATTCAGGACTCACTGTAAAAATAACCCAGAGGTAAAATTTAACACAAAAATAAAAACAAATAGACTAAAGCATGACAGCTGGTGCATGATGACTGATAATGTAGATACTGTGCCACAGGGAATAGGAATACGCTGCAAAACATAAACTCTTACCAAGTAGTGTAGTCTAGTTTCTAGTGCAAACATCTTTTTCCATTTGACATAAGACAGAACTAACTTATAACTAACATGTTAGCAAGATATAGGAGAGTTTTTGTGAGTTAATAATTGATAATATTGATGAAAATGTACATTGTTCACTAGCAGATTATTTCCCTTATAACATGGTAAATTGTCTTGTTCTAAGTAAATTTGGGAACCTGACTGAACCATAAACTCATTTTTATGCCTAAATATTCTAGAATCAAATGTCCAACAGCTGAAGGTTGGTCCAACCACAGTCATCGACAGAACAATGATCCCAAACTCAAATCTTCAACAGAATGACTGATAAATGAAAGAATCAAATGGGTTGCAACGACCTAGTCAAATTCCTCAATCTGAGACCTTTGTTTTTTTTTCTAGGGGGACATGTCTCATTGGAGTACTTTATACCAGTTTTCTGTCTTTGTGCTGTTGCAGACCTGGACCCCACTGAGGACCAGCAGGAGGACATGTGGTTGGGCGTCACAGTAGCCAGTCAGGGCCGACCTGGAGGGAGGGTCTTGGTGAGACTCTGCTCTCATTGGCTGATTATTTCAACCAAACGTTCTGCTGTAATTAAATGTTTATTAACCACAAACTGAAATAATTTAACGTGAACCGTGTGTCTTGGCAGGCATGTGGGCACCGGTTCGTTAAGGTGTACCAAGGAGATAGAAAGCTAATTGGCCGGTGCTATCTCCATAGAAACGGCCCACGTCATGATGAAGAGCCGCTAAACTGGGAGCAAATACAGCAGAACTGCGAGTAGGTCACATGACTCCATGTTTAGTATGTGGGAGAGGCTACATTTACCTGTTGTACCTGTGTGTGTGTGTTTAGTTACAGGAAGGATCACACTGGTGAGGGCATGTGTACTTTTGGAATCTCCGCCTTCATCACGCACACCGACGCCATCTTTGGCTCACCTGGGAGCTACAGTTGGCGGGGTACCTGTTCTGTTCAGTCCCGCCCCTCTATGATGTCACCATCACATGTCTGGTTACTTCCTCACCTCCAGGTTTCCAAGTCCACAACCATTCAGACCCACTGATATATAGCTAGTGATATGAACCTGCAGGCGCCATTATTATACACTGAGTCATGTCCACAAAACAAGAGTTGGACTCCCTCCAGGTTGCCCTTTGTCGCTGATTTGGTTCGTGAACACAGCCAAGGTGTTGAGGGTAACCGTTCTGGTGGCCTTCTGGGTCTCTGCGTTTTGCAAACGATGTGGTTCTGTTGGCTTCATCAGACCGTGATCTGGACCATTTCCCAGTTGAGTGTGAAGCAGCTGGAATAAGAATCAGCACCTCCAAGTTGGAGATAACGGTCTTGAGCTGTTTGAGTTTTATAGAAACTAAATTGGTTTGTCTTAATGTGGTCCCAACTCAGATACATTGAAGTTTAAATCAGAGGCATGTACAGATATAGAGGATGTGTTCTGGTCTCTGCAGAACTTTGAAGTAATTTTTCAAATGAGAATAAATAAAATTCCTTTCTTGTTTCATGCATTTCTTTTCTCCAGTGTTATTGACTTTTTAATGTGTGTGTTCCAGGAAATGTTTATGCCTTCTGGATGGATCCGAACAATGACCTTATTTCGACAAAGAACTCCTTTGACTACAAGAACTCAAGTTATAGGAATATTTATTTAGGTGAGCTATCTGTTTCAGTGATTCTTCTCCTGAGAATCTGATCTGAGCTTCCTTCCTTCTCAACATGTCATCTTCTCTGAGGAGCATCAGGGAAGCTCAGAAGATGCCTGAGAACCTTCAGTCTTTCTAGCGAATCGATGATCTGTGATGTTTATGCTAATGATAGCCAGTTAAACACATCAAACTGCAGCTGCTCTCATTTTGAAATTAAAGAAGCATCTTAAAAACTAAACTGTGTTCCTGCAGGATACTCGGTCACTCAGGCTCTTCACCTTCTCTCTGCAGAGAGTCAAACCATCGTAGCAGGTGAAGCCAACCTTCATTCCTCATCAGCTCCTGGGGTCTGTTGATGTTCTGACCAATGTGTTGATGTGTTTGTGAACAGGGGCTCCCAGGGACAATAAAATGGACGCCCGTGGTTCTGTGATGCTGGCGGTCAAGCGGTCCAAAGATCTGGTGATTCAGCAGACTCTACGAGGTCAGCAGGTTGGCTCATACTTTGGTAACGTCGTGGTAGCTGTAGACCTGAACAGCGATGGGTGAGAAATCATTTTGATACAGCAATGACAGACGCAGAACCTGCATTTTGATCTGGTTGATGAAAAGTGCTTCACTTCCTGTTTGGTTTTTTGGCCTGCAGGTGGAATGACCTGCTGGTGGGCGCTCCTTTTTACTTCAACCGCCAGCAGGAGGTGGGCGGGGCAGTTTATGTTTACATGAACGCAGGAGGGAGGTTCCACTCTGAACCCACTGTGGTTCTGATGGGTTCAGTTGGATCTGCTTTTGGAATGGCTGTTGCTGCAGCAGGGGACCTCAACCAAGATGGCTACCAGGGTGAGGCAGCAGCACAATGCTGACGTCTAATAATCAGTAATCAGTCGGGGTGATGTGATGTTGTGTTTCAGACTTTGCAGTGGGAGCTCCTTTTCACGATACTGGATGTGTGATGATCTGGACTGGGAGCAAAGAGGGAATCTCTGCAAAACCGAGTCAGGTATCAAACAATGCTCTCCACGGGCAACTCCAACTCCACTTATCTCCATCTAGAGGAGATAAGAGGAGCTTGAGCTGAGTATGGAGGTTTTACCTCAATCCCAAACCAGTCAGGTGACTTCCTTTATCCCCTGAACCAGATTATGATTACAAGCATATGGGTACATGCCAAAAAGAAAGTCAGACCCCAGGATTATATCAATACTGAAACCCTTCCACTAAATTAAGTTAGTAATTCAACCACCTCACCTGTTAGCCTTCACCTGTCCCCCTCAGATGATCGAAGGACGTTCTGTAGCTCCTGGGTTCAGGACTTTCGGGTATTCCCTGGCTGCCGGTGTGGATGTTGATGGAAACCACTACCCAGACCTGCTGGTCGGCTCTCTGGATGATTCGGTCGCCCTCCTCAGGTACTGAAGGAGAGCTTCTCTAACCAGAGCTTTACCTGCTTGAGCTGAAGGTCTTAATTTTCTGCTGGTTCCTCAGATCTCGCCCTGTCATCCAGCTGAACACCACGTTAAGAGTTTCTCCAGGTGTGGTCGCCCGAAATAAGACCGAGTGAGAATCAGAGGAAACTGTTCAAGTTTGCCTTCATCGTTATTATTGTGATAATTATCATTAACAAGGTCTGTCTCTCAGTATCAAGGTGGAGGTGTGCTTCTTCTTCAAGTTCAACGCTGGAGAAAACATCAGCAGCATCTGTGAGTTTGCAGTTTATTTGTGTTGAGCAATATGAAGGTTTTAAAAAAGTAGAACCATATGCTGAAACAATCATTTGTGATTTATTGATTGTTGAAATAATAATTGACTAATTTAGTTAAAGTTAATGAAAAGGAAATTTGCTAAAACAACAGCATACTCGGAAAAGTATTTAATTTAAAACTGTACAAAACATACATACATTTTGCATTTAAGATAAAAAACCTTGTCTGTAAATTTGTTCTACTCACCAAAATGTTTATTTATAATTTAGAAAATTAACTGAATTGTTTGTTTGCATTTTTTAATTTATTTCTAATATTGCATAAAAAGACTTATGTGGTACAAATTAAAAATCTGCAGAATGTATAAAATTTCTGTGATTAACTGGTTAATTTTCAGTTATCCATTGATTATTTTTTGTAACTTTCACTTAATTACTGCGTTGACAGTGTTGTTCTTTCAGCAAATGTTTTTTTTAGTCTTAATACTCCAATTAATTGATTTCTAAATTAGTTGACAATTATTTCAATCCTTGATTAATTGTGATTGACCTGATTAATCGTTTCATCCCTAATTAAAATGTTGAGGAAATGAGGAAAATCAAGTAAATCTAATTAGTTAAAATTGTGAAGCTTAAGTGGTAAACCTCAAAAATTCACCAGAATGTGTAATCATCCAAATAATAAATAGAATAATCGATTACTAAAATGATAGTTGGAAAGGTAGACAGCTATATAATTCAGTCTTTCTTGTGATCCTCAATCCCAAAGTTTATCTATTTCCTGTAAATGTTGTGAATGAGACTTTGAGATGCATTGGTTTGCAGGTTCCTGAAACTTCCTCTGGGCTTTTCCAGAGGCGGTCGTCCTCCTGCTGCTGTTTCACCTGGATGCTTCTGGCTTCAAGGTCAAACTCAGCAGGTCCGACTGACCCTCACCGCCACGTTGGTGGAGTCGAACTGGAGCGTCTCCTGCAGCTGGAGATGCAACAAGCTCAGTTACACTGCTTACTGACAGCTGCTTCCTGCGCATGTTGCTAATCAACCCCCGCTGTTAATCAGCATATCTGATGAGCTGCATGTCCTCATTGTGTTAATTTGTCCAATCTGAGGGAAGGTCACCCTGTTGCTATGACAACACCTGCACCGCCCACACGGCAGATGACATCATGGCGTGTCCTTGAGTGTCCCGGTGTTTCTGTGGATGATAAATCGCATTAAACAAACGGATATTATTCCATCTGACACACACACACACACACACACACACACTCCCTCCGCTGAGGTCTGTGAGAGTGTGTGCGCGCTGTCGTTAATCCGACCAATCAGAGTCAAGGTGACCCCTTTCATGAGGTGAATAAACCGGTTGTAGATGAGGTGGAGTGATCATCATCTGAGAGTAAAACTGTCACCTCATGCACATTTTGTTTAAAGTCTAATCATTTTTAATATTCTTGCTTCATCTTGATTTCCTGAAGTTCCTCATCTGAAGTTTTGGGTTAGTTAATCTGATTTAGATGGAATAAACAGTGTAATTCTGAGACTAATTAGATTATTAGACACTTTGTCACATGAAGATCAGGAAAATGTTCTGGACTTAACTTCCCCTGGCTGTCTCAGTGAGAAACAGCCTCTAAATATTCCCAGTAGTATTAGACCTGACCAATCACATAAACTTCTTCAGGCCAAAGCAGAAACACACCAAACATCTGGGACGGTTGGTTGGGTTTGTTACCAAGTGTTGTTCTTTTTAGGATTTGATCCCAGCATGTTGGCTTCTGTTTTGTCCTTCTGAGTGAGATTTCATCTGTGTTGCTGTCACCTTAGCCTGCTCTGTCGTCCTGGAAAACCCAAAGTTTATGAAGCGATTAATCAGTTACTGAAATAATCAGCAACTAATTTAGTAATCCTTAATGAACACAATAAACATGCCAGTAGCTGAAAGAACAATATACTCACAAAAGTAATTAAGCAAAACTGTACAAACAACATACATGTTCTACATGTAAGAAAAAGAAAGGCGTGGTTGTAAATATGTTCGACCCAGAACTACTCAACTGGCCTAGTTTAAGCTTCACTGGGTTCAAATTCTGTAAAAGAAAAAAAAACTTTTAAGCACCATTTAAAATGCAATTTTTAATCAATGCAAAAGACGTGTACACTGGACTGATGTAATGTCAGGCAGACAGGGCAGAGCGTTTCACATGTTGATGGTTAAAGGATTTTTCAGCTGCACATGCAGCCTTTACTATAAAAGATCAAGTGTACCCAAAAGAAATGCTATTTCATTGCATTTTATTTCATGAAATATTTTTCAAAAGAAACTGAATTACTTGTTTTTTTGCATCTTCTAATGTATTTATGATATTGGATAAAAAGGCTTAAGTAGTTAAATTAAAAAAATGCAGAATGTGACAATTTTTTCTAATGTCCACAAACTTGAAGTCTTGTTTTAAGTTGTAACTTTAGTTGTTTTCAGTTTTGTTGTTTTTTTCTCACAGCTGTCAACTTTACTGTGACTGGTGACGTCACCAGTCTCTCGCCCCGCCTCCGTTTCCATGACAGCAGACAGAGCGTGTACTCCAGCATCCAGTCAGTAGGGAATGGAAAGTGTAAAACCCTGAAAGCCGGACTGCTGGTGAGATATGCGCCACCTGCAGGCACCTGAGCTCATCACACATGAAAATATGAACCGTGAAAACACCTTATGATCTTTAACTGAGCTAACTGAAGGGTCTGTAATCAGTTAATCGCAATGAATCATATTTTAATATATAAATGACATCAACAAAATGAGGAACTTTTTCAATTCAAAAAGCCTTTTTGTTGCTAAATTATTGAATAAATAAACATATGAGTTCACAAAGACATTTTGTTGGTTTCTATTTAGGTTATAGAAACCAACAGATTCATATGAGAGCTATTATACCATTCAGCTTTTAAGTGCTGATCATTTGAAAAAATCCAGTAGAAAAGTAGACCGTGGATGCTGACGTTGGGGACGTCTGTGCTGCTACACGTTTAGCATCGCGTTGCTATTTTAGGCTTCGCTGATATACTAACTGCGTTTAGCGCAATATTCACACAGCGATAATCTTGCCCAGCGTCACATCAGATCGTTTCTTGAAGCAAAAATGAACCCCAGTGAATCAAGAGAAGCGGCTTTGTCTCTATCGATGTTGTTTGCGGACGTTGCTTGTGCATCAGATTTACGGCCGTAGCAGAAACACGATACAGAGGTTCCGGCTCGGGATGTTTGCGTGGATAAAAGAAATTGCGATTAACTGCGTTGAAATGTTTAACAACTTAATATCTATGTAATTAATTAATCAAAGTTAACATGTCAAAGTTCCTAGTTGTAGCTAAATGCTGCTTCTTCAATCAATCAGAGCTTTTTTTTTATCTGCTTCTGCCTGGAGTTCTGGCACTTGCGTTTGATATCTGTGAAATTCTGACTACAATTAAGTGAGAGGAAGTTCTGCTGGTAGAGATAAGTCCAATAGATTGCGACAAACGTCGCTGTGATGTGTTAATCAGTCTGCTGGTGACAGAGTCCACATTCTTGTTCTCCAGAGTTTAAACAAAAACAAAAAGCTGTTAGAAACTCTGATCCTATTTTTTAAGTGGTTGGTTGATGCTGGACTTTAAGGAGATATAGTTTGCTTTCTGACTACTTTACTTCCACATCTTTATCAGCTGGAAAACCTGACCCATGTTCTGGTAAACTAAATAAAATGTTCTATTTATCTGTGTTCTGCAGAGTGCCATCCAAAACGTGGTGGAGCCTCTGGTGTTCTCCCTGAACGTCTCTCTAAATGAGAAACTTCCCAACAGAAGCAATGTTGTTCAGAATCTGAAGCGCTTCCCCATCCTAAGCCCGACACCTCCACTCATCAAAACCCTGGTCAGATCCGGTTGCTTTCAGAGAAATAACTATCTTTTGAAACACTGTTTGATTTTTGCTTTTCTTCATCATTCAGATTCACATCGAGAAGGCCTGTGGGTCTGATAACATCTGTCAAAGTAACCTTCAGATGGTGGCTCGGTTCACAGATGAGGACCACAAACCCTTCTCCATGTGAGTGACACAGCTGATTGGATCATGTCAGAATATTGATCTGATCAGAACTGGTTACCATTGAGACAAATACAGGTGGGGTAAAGATGAAGAAGTTATGACAACCACCAGCTAGAGTCCGTCCTGCAACCAGGACCTAAAAACTCCTCCAGCCACATCAGGTTCTTGATGTTCTGTTGTTGATCCGTTTGTTTCCAGGCAGGATGGCAACCAACTGCTGAACTACAACAGCAGCATCAGGAGGTTATTTCTGGAGGTCAACGTCAGCAACACGGCGTCACCAGGTCGACTGGCAGAGGATGCCCACAACACTGTCCTCAACATCAGCGTCCCGGCATCGCTTGTTTACTCTGGAGTCCAACAAAAGGCAATGAAGATGAGATTTTTAATTCCAATTAACAATGGATTTACACCAGTCCTGTTTAGTCTGCATTAATCCAACTCCAGCTCATTTGCCCAGAAAGTCTTGAATGTGTGATCAAACCTAGATATCAGTTAGGTCGAAGTGAACTTTGACGCGATTCGAACGGCAAAAGGAGAGGACACCAATCCAAAAGTAGGGAGCAGAATATAGCACAGGGCATTATGGGTAAATACAACCAAAACAAACATGCATCTAGCGCTAGCTGGAGAAATATCTCAAGGTTTTTTACCAGTCAAAAGAGAAATTGTACAACCGCTTAAATCTGACACCACTCCATTTTTAATATCATGTGAAGAAGGAAGTTACTCTCGTGTCTTTTAGGAGGTGTTTGTGTCTTTTCCTTAATTTGGTTTTAATTCATCACCACTACAGGAACAGGCACCACGTGAAAGTGTACCGCAGCAGCTGAAAATGTTATGAATGTTGCCACTTTGATCCCTAATCGAACCAAGTATACCAAAGTATCAGGGCTGAAAAGTCCCTGAATCTTCCATTACAATAGAAGGAATGGGTTTGGTTTGACTCCTAAAGAGAGTTCTGTCACTAAAAAGTTGATTTCCAAATTAATCTTGAGTTCATTGGGTATTAATCTGATCAGTCACACTCAGAACATTTCTTGGACACTTCAGCACTGGAATTTAGTTGCCTACCGTTTTAGTCCCAGTGAGAAACCACAGGAGACTTGAGTGAACCCTGAAGGATCTGGGTCTTTATTTTTTTGTTGTGTTTCTGTTTGTTTCAGGGGGGCAGCTCAGGAGCCATTGAGTGTTCTGTTGAAGGGGCCACTCTTCTCTGTCAGCTGGGGAATCCCTTCAGAAGCAACCAGAAGGTAAATACCCGTTCCTGCATGTGGCGTTCCAGCTGTAGCATCACAGTCTGTCTGTACTCTCTGCTCCTGTGTTCCAGATTGAGATGTTCATTAAATTTGAGCCATCTGCAATCGCTTTGGACACCAAGGAAATCCAGTCTCAGCTGGTCCTGTCCACGTAGGGCATCCACTCACACGTCTCGGTCTGAGTTTGTACCACCGGATGCTGATGTGTGTCTCTGTGTCTTCAGGCTCAGCAACCAGTCAGACCTGTCTCCAGTCTTCGTCTGCTTGCTGGTGGAGTATTCCCTGCAGGCGACTCTCACTCTGTAAGAACTGATTCAGTTTACTGATGAACAGCTGGTAGGAAAGCAGGCACCATTCTGCTTTCAGTAGGTTGACACAATGTTGCTTCATGAGTAAAAAACAAACCTCACTAAAGGTTAGTGATAGGGTGCCATCTAGTGGCCATAAACTTAACAGGTGAATTATTTCTGACTTTTATTGGATCATAGAGTAGCAGGTTTTGTTCTGTTGGATCAAACTAAATAATAAAGTAGTTTAATTGAAGCTGTCCTCTGATTGACTGTTTCCTGTTAGAATCAAACCGGGTTCAGTCTTCTTCGGTGGTCATGTGGTTGGTGAGCGCGCCATGAAGAGCACGGAGGACGTGGGCAGTCCGGTGGTCTTCACCTTTCAGGTTTGTTTGGATGATCTGGACTGCTCCAAACCAGAGACAGGACAGGTGTAACCAGGTGTTCCCCAACAGGTTCACGTCCAGGGGAAGCCTCTAGGTCACCTTGGCGACCTGGAGGTCGAGTTCGATTGGCCAAAGGAGGTGGCGAACGGAAAGTGGCTGTTGTACCTGACAGAGATCAGCTTGGAAGGCACCTCGAATCGTCAGTGCACACACGGCGACATCATCAACCCTTTGAAGCTTGTGGTAACCACCGCAACACCTGTCCCAGACACTGTTTTCAAAATAACAGTCAGAATAAATGCTTGATGTATGCATTTGTTTGTTCAGATGTCCGATGATGAGAGGATGATGAGGAAGAGTCTGGGGATGAAGGGAGAGGAGGAAAGGAAACAAGAGAAAACACTCCCAGTCCTCAGCATGCAAAGACAGAGAAAGACCTTTAAACTGGTAAAGACATGACAACGGACATGTCCACAAAGTGAAGGTTTCCACTTTGACATATTGAACATTGTAGCTCCAGCTAAAAAGCCAGACTTCTGGAAAAGTGGTTAGCACTGAAGGTTAAACAGAGAGAACCTTCTGATGGAGGTCAATGGTTTAACTGGTTCAGGTCGATGGAGTCCAAAAGAAAAGTGATCATCCTAATGTGTTGCAGAACTGCAGCAGCGGGGCCAGGTGTGTGAAGTTCTCATGTCCTCTGCTCAACATGAACAACTCTGCAACTCTGACGGTGAAGAGCCGGCTGTGGAACTCCACCATGATTGAGGTACCGTCACCCAGAACGGTGATCATCTGTCAGGTTCCACCGCTAGTTAAAATGTTAGTAGCGCTAACCATAAATCCTGCTAATGCTAAAGTGCTACATGGTATTTAGTGGAAGCTAATGCTAATGAGTTCTAAATAAACACTTATAACTTGCATATATTGTTATAGCTTGTTCTCTATTGTTTTTTATTTTCTTCCTTTATGTTTCTTGCTTGAAATAAAGGTAATGGAGAAAAAAGAGAGTGAACATGAGGAGAAGAAATTGTGTAAACAGGCTTCACTTATTTCAAAATAAAAGCATGAATATAAATGTCTAACTAGTTGAAGAAATCTTAACCAAAGATTTAGCCATTTGTTTTATGTACAAGTTTTTTCATGACACATTTCCTTGCTAGTACTGTTATCACTCGCAACGTCATCCCCAAATCAAAATTGTAATTCTATATTATACATAATTCATCAATTATATGTAATATACATGTATATTTTCTGTCATGAATAAAGTTATATTTAGTACTTCCATTATTTAATATTCTATTACTCAATAAAAAAAAGATCTTGAACTGTATTCAACTTGAAAGTTCACAAAACAGCAAAATAAATTAATGCTTTAGAATTTATCCAGCGAAATTTAGTGGAGGATAAATGAAAGTTTGCTAAATGAAAAATTAGCAGATTAGAATAAGTGTGCCCACCACTGGTTCTGAGCAACACTCGCCAGCTTCAACAGTTCAGCCAGAGTCATGGTCACTTCCTGTCCAATCCATACCAAACCCTAAACACAAACGAATAAATAAAATGGTTGACTAAAGAATATTAGCATGTGAACTGTAGATGTGAGCTTCATTGTGCTGCAGTGCACTCTAGTGGCCACTGAGTAGAAAGCCTCCCGTTGTGTTTCAGGACTACAGAGATGCTAGCAGTGTGTTGGTTCAAGGCCAGGCCACTTTGAAGTTGAAGACCACGAAGAGCACCATCACCATGAAGTCGTCCCCCTCACTGGTAACACCCTGCTGCTCCCATCCCGGCCTGATGGCCTGCTGCAGCCTCCCTGAGTCTCTGCTTCCTGTCTGCAGATCGAGGTCAACATTTACCCAGAGTTTGAGCTGCAGCTGAACTCTGGCGCCCCCTGGTGGATCATAGTGGTGTCAGTCCTGGCTGGAGTTCTGCTACTGGCTCTGATCTGCGTTCTGCTCTGGAAGGTTTGTGAAGCCCGACGCTGGTTTTCAGGATCCACCACATGAGACATTCTCATCATCTCATCCCCATGGCGTCGCTCACCCCGGTTGGTAAATTGTTATGTTGCCCCCTGCTGTTCAGTGTGGCTTCTTCAAGAGAGCCAGCACCAGGGAGATGTACGAGGCCAAGACCCAAAGGGCCTGCATGAAGAGCCAACCGTCTGACATGGACAAGCTGACCGAGGAGCTCTGAGGCCAGGCAGGCTGCTGCAGGAGAGCCCTGCTGTAAGGACCACTGACCGGATGCTTACTGACTGCTTACTGACTGCACTGGTTACTGCAGGAGAGCCCTGCTGTAAGGACCACTGGCCGACTGCTTACTGACTGCTAACGGTCTGGTTATTGACTGCTACAAGACAGCCCTGCTTAAAGGACCAACAACTGTTTGCTGCCTGCTTACATTGTGTTTACTGGCTGATTACTGACTGCACAAGCTGCTGCAGGTGGTTCCTGTTGCAAGGACCACAGCCCGACTGTTTACCACTTACTGACTGCTGCAAGAAAGCTCTGCTTTAAGGAACACTGAACAACTTACTTTGTGCTTACAATCTGGTTACTGCCTGCTTACAGACTGTACAGATAGTTGCAAGGACGTGGCTTTGTGGTGCTTACTGCCTGCTTTATAGATGGGTTAGTACCGCTTGCTAATTAAGGACTAACTTCTGTCTTCCTAGTTTTATGAATGTCTCTTTCTTTATAATTTATACTTTATCAAATTTAGCAGCCATGTTTTGGTTAGTATCTGTCTGCAGATAAGGCCACGCCCATCATTAGACGTTTTTAACCAATCAGAGAATATGTTCACCATAAAGCTTAAAACATTTCAGGCTGTCTGGTCTCTGATTCTCACACCTGCTGCACATTTACCTGCCTTAATCCTGACCCATTCACCTGTCCGCCTACTTACCTGTTCACCAGTCAGTCTGCTCACCTGTCCGCTGTGGTTGAGTGGAAACAATGTTTTTTTTTTTTTTCTGCAGTGTCAGTTCTTTGTGCATCCTGAGGCGTGGCAGACGGCGGTGCTCCAGCAGAGAAGGATTATGGGTAACACCGAGCAGCATGTCGATGATGATGGTTTCCTGATCCAGGAACAAGTGACTTCGACCCAGAACCAGAAGATCCAGAAACACTGGGTCACCATTTGGACTGAAAGCCACTGAGACCTCTGGTATCCATGGAAACGGATCTTATACCAAACTGAACCAATCCGGACCAAATCTGATCAACACTGCCAGGCTGCTGCCACTCGCTTCACCTGTTTACCCTGAGTTCACTCAGAGGTGGAGCTGCAAACTCAAAGATTTTTTTATTGGTACAATTTTTATTGATCCGTGTCTGATTGGCCCTCAGCCATTGGAAAGAATCAACTGATCCAGCAAGGTTTTAATTTGAAGGGCTATGTTCTAAATATTGGAATGCTCCTTTAAGGACCAGATGTTGCTGCAGGGTCAGCATTTCTGTCCATGCTGCCTTCATGACTCGTCTGTAAATTCGTCCTGCTGCCTTCAGGTGCTCCGTGGTCCAGTGTTGTTCGTGCTGTAGACATGGATGTACAATTTTGTAATTTCTGACAGCCCCTGAAAGCAGCTCTAGTCTGTGTGAGTTAGCATTCCCTGCAGTGTCAATGGATGTTTTGTCTGTATGCTGATGATATTAAAGTATTTTTTTACTATTCACTGGTTTATTGTGATGCTCCTAAAGAGAATGTGGTGCTGTGATGATGTTCTGTTTGTCAGTTCTCAAAGCCACCAGAAGACTTCTGACTGGTCTTGGATCTCCGTCTCGGACTTGATCCATCAGCAGCAGATACTTTAAGTCCTGAAAGACAGAAGGTAAAGCTCATAAAACAAACTTTTTTTAGTCCAGAACATCCCAAAGGTGCTTGACTGGATCATCTTGATGCTGTGGACCAGATCAAAAGTCTATCACACCGGAGAAGACTAGTAGCTGCTATATACTGATTATGATTCACCCTCATTTTTTGGGGGATGTTCTGCCTCTTTCCAGGAGCTTCAGCTTCTCAGCCAAGAAAAGTAAGACAGTAGTAACTAATGCAGTGATATGTTCATAGATTGGATGCGTCTGAGCTTAGAAATGATTCAGGGCTATAGAAAACAACTTTTTCTCAAGTTAATTTAGCCAAGTATCATTCCTTCGATTACTTGCCTTAAGATGGAATCATTTCACCTCTAAATGTGATGCAAGAGTTACCAAACATAACCAAAGGTTAAAGGTTAAAATGTTCCAATATCTTCTGTTTATTAATTTATTGTTTGAGATTTGGATGTTCAGCTTCCTGATTTCAGGGATAATGAGTCAAAACTATTGATCTTTGGAGATAAACAGTTTTACTGGATTGTGATCTCTCCAGAAACTCAGGACACAACAGAAGGAGGTTCAAACTTTTCTGGCACAGATGTTTTCACTAGCTGCGTTTCTGTTGGAAATCTGCACAAGACATTTCAGGCTAATTAAGAAACGCAATTAAAATCCCACATGAAGTTTGTTCAAATCATAAGTCATAAAAAAACATGCAACACCATCATCCCGTCTCATTGTTTTGATGTCAGAATCATGAGTTTTTGGCATCGTTACACTCCCACTCATTAGCAGAGCTTGACTTGAGGAAGTTTAGCAATTTAATTCAAGTGTGTAGAACAAGAGAGACATGTAAAAGGACCCTGGCCCTGGAGGACTAGAGTTTGAGTCCACTCTCTCCTAATTAAATTTTTAACACCAGACTGTATTTTCACTGCAGCTTCCCTTTTCTGATGCTTCCTCAGCTGGACTTCAGTTCTGATGCTAAGAAGCAGAAATGCAATCAGATAATGATTATGTCACACTGATGACCATTTCTGAGCTTAGTAAATATTCATGTTCCGTAGAAAAGCTGCAGAATCACTGCTGGCTGTTGGGTAAGATCCTGTCAGGACAGGCGCTGTGCAGGAGATAAGGTTCGTCTTCAGCTCTCACGGATGATGCAGACATTGTGCTTCCCTTTTTGTTCAGAGCAGTTTCAAGGATCAGAGCTACTTAATCATGACTTCTCCTTTCTCCTGCTGAAGCTAAACCACAGAAGTAATCCAGCATCAACTAGCTACAGTTTTCTGCTTTAACCTCAAACCAAACAAGTGTCTGAGATATTCCAGAGAGACTCGGGGACTAATGCCAACAACTGCGGCAAGATGGATCCGTTTCCAGTCCACTGGGTGAGAAGAGCTCTGTAGCTGCATTTCCATTACAAATATGTGAAAATTTTTATTTATATTCCGTTTCCATTAAATAAGAAATAAAATTAAAATCACGTGAATAAACTTAGCAGATAATGTCACTTGTAACGAGACATTTCCCCGTATTTTTAGTGAAACAATCTGCCAATGGAACCAAAGAAAGCCAAATAATTATTTACAGAAGCTTATATCTTGCTGAAAAGTTACTTGTAAGTTAGTTTCAAGTGTACTAAGATATTTACCAAAAGTGCTTGGTGAGATTTTGTGTTTTTGCAGTGATGTGGGAATTGTGGGAAAACTTGCAGCATGATGGAACCTCATGGTTGGAGAAACATTTGACCCAATCAGGGGAAGTAAAGAATCAACCATCATGTCTTCTCACGATCACTCCTGTGACGAAATGCTGAATCAGGAGTATAAAACTCCAGCCGTGGGTTTGTGGAGGATCAGATCAGCGGCTGCAGTCGTCCACTTCGGTCCTGATTGATTCCAGAGACTTCAGACTGGTCAGAAACTTCAGACTGGTCAGAAACCAGATGGTTTGGTTTGAGAACAAACAGAACTCTTGAACTCTCCATCAACTAGACTCAAACAAGTAACAATGTTGACCAGAGTCCTAAAATGCTTCCAGACGCAAAGAAGAAGATGCTGATTCTCTGAAAATAATTTATTTTCTTCTAACATTCCAGGTGTCATCAGGATGACTTCCTCTACCTGTTTGTTCCTCTTCCTCAGCTTCATGTTTTCCTCCTTTGGACTCGTTGATCCCACCGCCCTTAAAGTCCGGATCACCAACCACGCCCTGAACATGTGTAAGGTTCCTGTTGACCTAGAGTTGGAACATGGGAACGGAGCTGTAATTTCTGGTTGTTGAGTTCCTGTGATGTGATGAAGCTGTTTGTTTTTCCACAGTGAGAGACGAAGCTCTTATCATGTTTCACGAGCAAGTGGAAGGAAATGTACTTCCAGGTTTCCAGTATTTGAACTTGAAATTCAACAAGTAATGTCTTGACCGGACACCCACTGACACAAAGTCTGACTGCATTACACCAACTTAAGTGGTGCCATTTGAAAAGTTGTACTTGTAAACTGGCTCCTAGCTAACTTATAGGTTTAGTAGATAAGTATTATTTTGCATGTTAAATAATCAACTATGAAATGGAAGTTTCTTTTCTTCTCTTCTGTTCAGTGTGAAGTTCACTGGGGTCAACGTCAACGAAGCTCATCTTTCATTCGTGGAGAACTATGGCTTCCAGTTAGTGATTCAAAACTTTGGCTTTACCTTGAACTTTGACGCCAGCATTAATCTTTATTTCGTGTAAGTACCCAATTCTATCTACTCCAATTTTAGTAGAACACCAGACTGAGGGTCCAAACTGGTGGAGAATTCAGTAACATCAGTAAATCAGCAGAACTAATGATGACTTTAAAAAGGAAGAGTTTTAATGCTTCAGAGTTCACTCAGCAGGGTTTACTCTAAAACCTCAGTGTCAAAGTTCATCCGTGTCTAGAAGTTCTTCGCTTTAAGCAACGAAAGCAAAAGCAAACCCTATTTGATTTTAGAAAGTTTTGATTGTATTTCTGATCATCATGACTTAAGTGATCCATTTCTGGTTCTACAGTGAACCAGGGACGTCCCGAGAATTCATCTTTACAGGTGCAGCCGTCAACATGGAGGTTGGTCTGGCCAGAAATGAAAATGGAGGGCTGGTAGCTGACATGAGGGCCTGCCAGGCTTCAGCCGACCAAATTAGATTTGTTGGAGCAGCTCAATTTGGGTAACTGAGATCCGGACTATTTGAAGTAGATTCTGGGTCTGTGAAGGTTCTGAAAGCTCTATTTTGTTTCCAGGAATCTTCAGAAGATAACTGAACAAGGAATTGGGGCCTATATAGTCTCCAATAAGGTTTTTTCTTCGTCCTCTTCTGTCTGAACCTGAATGTTGATAAATGACTGCTTAGTGGCCAGATATCACAAACTTTAATTATCTTTGAAGCAGCCAGTGTTTATCCAGCAGTATGAAGGCTAACAGGACTCTCTCTGCTCTCTCTGCTTACAGTTATGCCCCTTTCTCAAAAACTATCCTCTGGATTTTGTGAACCAGAAGCTGAACAGTATTCCAATGGCTGCACCGCTCCCGCTAGACTTGGGCATCAACTTTGACTATACCCTAACCAGAGACATCCAAGTGACAGCTACAAGCCTGGACATGACTTTCAAAGTGAGGAAAGATTTACTTTGTTGCTTTTTAGATTTGAGTTACGATTTTAAACTTACAACCTGCTTGAAATGCAAAAACTTGTACATTTTGTCTCATATTTAAGATTCAGTCAGGCGTGTATAATTAAGGAATGGACAATATGAATACAGATTACCTGGTGTACTGTAACATAAAAAACATGTTTCCCTTTATTCTGTCCCTAAAAAAGATTTTATTTCTTTCTCAGCTGGTTAATTTGTAGAGACTCAAACAGAAAGCTACTAACTTCTTCTGGTACTGGGTAGGATCCTTTGTAGCGATCCAAATATAGGTGATCATCTTTGCATCCAAATAACCTGCATGCTGTGCTGTAGTTCACTCCTCTAGAAGGAAACGGGTCATGCAAGAAGAGGCAGAGATGAGGTACCTTATCTTTGTGCTAATAAAGGGTCTGTTGTCTAGTCGCTAAGAGAGTTAATGTGTAAAAATCAGAAGGGTGGTCAGAGTCAGATGAGGGCTAGAAAGGAGAATCCATTGCACTGGATCAAGAAACTCAAAAAAGGGTAAGGATGAACTGCTGCATCTTCTGGTCAGAACTTGTGACACATGAACATCTCTGACAAAGAGCAGTGAGAGAAGGTTAGCAGACAGATGGCGGCTGCCACTAACATAAGACAGTTTCCTGGTGGGCATCATCTGTGGCATTTTTTCCGCCTTGGAAGTGAGCAGGGATCGTCATGTCAAATTCCTGATGAAGTCGACTGAGGCCATCTCCACAGAGACCCTGCAGAAGAGTTTTCTGTGTCTCGTCCAGCTCCTTCCGCACTCCCAGTTTTACCTTTAAATCAACCATGCGCCACTCAGGGCCTTGCTGAACCCCTCGTTCAGAGAGTCTTGCCGAGTTCTAATCACTGTTCCCTGATTTCAAAACTTTGCCTGTAGTGATGCTTGTAATCCCAGTCTCCAGTGTGAATTCATCCTCCAGAAAAACATCAAAACCCTGAGATCATGCACATGCAGGTGTGCAAGTCAAGTCCAAATGAACCAGGAAAAAACTGCAAGACTTCAGGCCACAGGTCAAAATGACAACATATGATGTACCTGCCCTCACAGTCAATGAACCAATCAACGTCTGACTTCAAATCAGCCTCTGCTGGTCGGTCCGAATGGTACCACAGCTCTTGGGGTTCCAGATAGTGGGGTGGTACTGGACTGTAGGTATCATGGGTGGTCTCGTGTCCACAGACTGTGGATAACTTGTCAGAGCTGATGCAAGCTGACATGCTTTTTCCTGCTAGTTTCATGATCCAGTGTGTTTATCCACCAGGGCCTGGCGTACAGGCAGCCACAGCCCCCTCCTGTGATGGAAACAGTCGTGGAGCCAGTTTTCATGGAGAACACCCTGATGGCTTATGTGGGGATCTCTGAATTTTTCTTCAACTCTGCTGCCAGATGCCTCTACGAAGCAGGATCCCTATCGAAAAACTTTGATAGGGTAGGTAAAGACTTTGTTATGCTGACATGTCCAGTCCTCAGTAAAGAAAACTCTTTAACAACACTCATTGATGATGTAGCTTTCTTATTGAGGCTTCAGAATCCTCTTTCTTTTACGGCAGATAAACTCGAGGGCCATGAAGTTCGCTTTAAGAGTCAAGCAGTTCTTCACAGTAAGTGGAATAAGAGTTATACGAAAACACTGATGTTCTGAAACAGGGGGATCATTGTTGAGCTTCTGAAGTCAAAACTGAATAATGACACGGTATTTCCACAGCAACCGTGGAACCTGGACCAACCTCTTGAAGGTCAGGTGGGGCTCACCGAAGCGCCAACCATCAGCATCACCCAGTGTGACGGTTTCATTTTCAACATGAGAATCAGAGTTAAGGTCATTGCCCCTGAAACTAGAAGGCCCGACGTCTTCTCCGTGTCCGCGGTAACGCAAACAGACCCACAGAGGAGATTCAGGTGGACCAATGGCATTTTCTTCTCATTCACCTCCATCTCTGCTGCAGGTTTGCTCCGTTAGCATGATGGTTACCATTGAGAGGAATCGTCTCACTTTGCCTTCGAAAGACATCAAGTATGGAAACATGAAAACTCCTCCGAACTTTCAGATATGGAGTCTTTAATTCCTTTAAAATTGTTTTTATTTTTTATTTTTCAGTTGTCGAATTGAAACCAGCAATAAAGTTAGAAAAGTTCTGGTAAGAACATTTCTTCATCTGTCAGCTGCCATACCCAGACCCTTCAACAGTCTTTGCCGAGTAATGATTTTTTTGTGGGTGTTTGTGTTGCTGCTGAGCAGGTAGCTCCTCTGAACAAGCTGATGAACAACGAAGCCACAAAGTTCCTGTCAGGTGAGATGATGGAGAGGAAAAGAATTGACTGACGGCAGAGAGCCTCAGGAGGTCGATGCAAAAACAGTCCTCAAACTTAGAAAGACTGAGTTCAATCATCCAGGAAGTGGCTATGTCACACACCAGATAGGGCCGGTCTTTCCTGGAACCCTTTAAACTTGCCAGGGTCAACATCTCTCCAGACTTTCTAAAGGTCTGCCAGGGTATTGCTTTGCAATTTCATTGATTTCCATTCATTTTCAGTTTGGTCCATGGATTTTAAGTCACTTAACATTGACCTATGACTGATTCCACCACAGTCGTAGTAAAGTTGTGAAGTTGAGAGAGTAACACGACTTGTTCTCTACCAGCACTGACTTAGACTTTTAGGTTGTTTGTCACTAAAAGGTTGCCACAGAAACTCTCTGGGAAATCCCAAAGAAAACACTTAGACAGAAAACAGGATTTTAGCTCCAACCCTTCCCAAAGAGCCGTTAGCTGGATACTTTGACCAAATAGAGGGAAGTCGTCAGCATGTTGCATAAAACATATGGTGCTACCTGAAGTAATGTTGTTCAGTAAGTGTGTGATGGCCAAATCCATGGCCACACTCTGAAGGCAGAAGTCGGTAACTCTTATGCACAATTTAGTTTTCTTAATTTTTTTTTTTTTTCATTCAAAAACAACACTTTAGTTTAAGTAAAACACTTATTAGTTGATTTGGATACATTTGTTCTTTATGTTAGCGCGCACATTTAGTTAACATGTGTATTTATATCAACTTTAAAGTTTAATTTGTTTGCAACTAACTTTGTTTGTTTTTGCCGGTACTTACCTGCCTTGGAGTGGCCAGACAAAAGATGGATGCCAGGGCTCAGCAGGCTTAAATGCTGATTGGACTGCACCACTAGTTCCTGCTGGCAGGGGAAATTTGTAGTTTCTTTATTTAGATAAGTTTTGTATTTAAGTAAATATTAGTATTTAAACTTTAATATTTTTGATTTTCATTTTTTGGGTTTTAGTTTAGCTAAACTTAGCTGTACTGTTAGTTGTTTTGTGTTATTTGTAATTGTATTCTGTTTAGTTATCCCTATTGTGTCTTAATTGGTCTGATCAGCCAGTATATAAACCCCTGTGTGTCATTTCTTTGTTAGGTCAGTTATGTTTGTTTGTGCAGCCAGTTTGTTTACATTTTTTGCCTGAGTTCAGTTTTGTTTCTTTGACCTCTTTTATGAGCTCAGTTTATCCTTTGTCATTTATAATCTTTGGGTTAAAATAAAAACCTATTTTTCTAATTAATATCCTGTGACTTCTTCTGGTTTTAACTCGGTCCATCACAAAGTGGATGCTGTTATTGAGACCAAAAGAAACTCAAAGACCTTCAAAAAACCAAGACAAAACTTTTAGTGATTTGTTGAACTTCTTAGCTCAACTTCTCAGTCAGACTGATGACGCACAATCCAAAAACACTGTAGTATTTGCACTACTGCTTAGTGCAGATATATTAGTACACTTGAAAAAGACAAAACCAACTTACAAGCAGCTTTTCAGCAAGATGGAGCTTGTTTTAAATAAATAATTTCTTAATATTTTAAGAAAAAAATTCTAATTCCATTGGAGGATTATTTCATTTACAAGACATTTTTTCCCATGTTGTAAGTGAAATAATCTGCCAATGGAACTCATCCTTTTTCTTCCATATTAATGAGTTAATAACTTAGAACTAGCTCCTTTATCTTTCTGAAAAACTGCGTAAGTTAGTTCTGTCTTCTATCAAGTGTACTGAGGTATTTCTAAAAGAAACTAAACCAAACATACTTGGTAAGATTTTGTGTTTTTGCAGTGCAGATCAGTCAGAACGGATCACCAACAGCCAAATTCATCAAAAAGGATCTAAAATGTGGTCAAAATAGTTGGAACCAGTCTGTTAATGACAGAAGGTGACATGAACATGAACTGTGTGTCTGCAGGTTGGTTTGGTGAAGGAGTTGAGATTCCTATTCCTCCAGAAATTAACTTCATCCAGGGAAACGTCCGATATGAAGATGTGAGTCTTTCTGGAACACTGTTTTTATTTGATATCAATCTGCAATATGTGGATTAGCTACATCATAAACAGACAATTCAGATTTATTTAATATTTTTCTGTATATTTCTGAGTCAAAATAACAAATTTTTAAACAGTTAGTTTATGATCAAACATGTTTTGATACCACTAGTTCCACTGGTAGATTATTTTACTTACAACAAGGAAAAAGTGTCTTGTAAGTGAAATAATCTTCCAGTGGAACAAACCTTTTCATCAATATTTATGAATTATTACTTAAAACAAGCTGGTGAAAAATGAATTGTAAGTTAGCTTAGTATTTTTCCAAGTATGCCAAAACATTTGAACTAGAAACTAGACCAAACTATTTGGTAAGATTTTGTGTTTTTGCAGTGTAGCTTACCCCCAAGTCATGTTTTTGCTGATAAATTGTCTAAATTGGTTATTTAAGATTCTGTTTTTATGTTTCTGTGTGAATTATGAAATTTTCCCATAAATTTGTTTTATTCGATAATATTTTACCTAAAACTGTCTCACTGCTGGCTTTAGTGTTATTCCAAGTGTTGTAAGATATTTGCATTAGAAACTAACCCAGAAATATTTTGGGTTAGTTTTTACAGTGCACTGTTCTCACATAAACAGAGTATCTTAAACGCAACAGACCATCTTTCACATAAAAAACTCCTTTAAATGAGTTGGTCAAACCTGGATTATATCATGATGAACTGATTACTGATTCAATAAAACAAAAGTTTGTCATTTCTGAAACCTTTATTTTAAAATCAAAACAAAAATTATTTTCAGCTTCCCTAAAATGACCAACATCTGGTCTTCTGATCTGGATTTATTGTAACACCAGTTAATGATTGAAACACCAAAACTGACCACATGTTTCACACTGATCTGAAACTATAAATGTTTCTGTAAATGTCCAACTTTACTCAGCTTTTCACGAGTTCCTGCCCGTTATTAATGGTTAAGCAGATTCCATCCATCTGTCACCGTTCTAACCACTTCCTGCCTGTTGCTTCCTGCCTGCAGGGCTACGTAGTGGTGGGAGGAGACCTGCGCTCCACTCCAGCTGGGAGGCAGAGAGTGGCAGACATGGTGAGAGGTCCTGGGAGATAAACGGCTCACACCAGAACCTTCCTGTGCAGAACCACAGCTTTGTTCAGAAATAAAAACCTTCAGCATCTCAGAGTCTGTTTTCTGTCTGACACACCTCAGCAGAATCAGCCAATCAGGAAGGCAGGAGGCCTGTTAGCCTGGTGCTGACCTCAGATCAGTCCAAACTGTAATCCTGAGAGAGTCTAAGACACGGTCAGATCCCAGTCTTCATCATCAGCCTCCTCTTCATCAGACAGAGAAAACTCATTCACCTGAAACACACACAGTCAGTATGTAGTATGTAGAAGAAAAACACACACCTGGAATCACACTGAAAACCCCCCCCACAAAATTTTATCAAAATATTTCTGTCTAGTTTCTAGTGTAAATATCTTGGTACATTTGAAATAAAACAAAACTAACATACAAGAAACTTGTTGGCAATTTATATAAACTTGTTTTAAGTCAACAAATTATTAAAATTGATATAAAAGCACAAGGAAATGTATTTCTATTGGCTGAATATTTCAAATATAATTACACATTTTTCTCTTGTTCCAAGTGAAATAATCTGCCAGTGGAACTACAACTTTTTCATCAACATTAAGCAAATATTGACTTAAAACAAGCTCCTATGTCTTGATAAAAAGTTACTTATTTAATTTTGTCCCATTTAAAATGTACTAAGATATCTACTTGGTAAGATTTGGTGGTTTTGCAGTGCAGGGGAGGACAGGTGAGCTTACCTCCAGGACATCTTCAGTTTCATCAGCTTCAAACTGATCTGAGGTCTGTTTCAGCTCCACCATCACTTTACCATTCCCTGTAGCAGCAGATCTGGGATCAGCTCACACAGCTTACAGTAGTTTTACTGTAACATGAGTTTAGTCTACCTAGAAGTATGAGCAGCACGGAGGAGAAGGCCTGGACCAGGGCCTTCTCTCTGACCGACCGCTGCAGCTTGCAGCGCCTCTGCAGGAGGACGTCTGGACCTGGACACAGAGACGACAGGGACAGCAGCCACTGACTGAAAGTTCTTCTCGGACATCAGAGCCAGGGGCGGTGCCAGCCTGGTTGGGGCCCTGGGCCATCATTTAGATTACCATTTACCACATTCCATATTTATTTTAATATTCTATTTGAAAAAAAAATTCTTAGATTATAAACAAACATCAAGACACAGATTTCACTCCACAACTGTCAATTAACATCAAATTTGTTTTATAGAATTACACTTAAATACATATTAATTTGCACAAATTTCATAAAAAGTCCGACCCTTTGAGAAATAATTACTTTTGTGATGACATGCCATTAAGGAATGCTAATCCACCTCCTTTGGTTTTGCCACCTCTCTTACATCTCTGTCTAGCTGTATGGTTGGAAAGATGTTGGAGTAGGGGATATGGTGCAACTTCCTCTTTCTCAGCTCCTCTGGGTTGAGGCAGGTAATTCAACATGCCGTTTTCTCACCTGTACTGGTGAAGGTCTCCTCCACCACTGCGGCTCCTCTTGTCGTCACGCCGTAACGCGGGAAGCTAAGCTTCATTATACAGCCAAACCTTAACTTCTGTCTGGCTCCACCCACATCCTCTTCTTCATCCTCACCTTCTTCGTCACTGGTGAGCTCCTTCAGCTGTTGAGGACACACAGACAGGAAGTGACCTGCTTGCTCTTACTCACCTGGACTATCAGGTGAGGTGTGCGTTTCTCACTGTGATGATGTCAGAGGTCCAGCCATTGAAGCCCAGGTAGTGATTGGCCAGTTCCAGGCAGCGGGCGTGGCTCAGAGGAGCGTTCTTGCCAGACAGGAAGTGGGGAGTCTGCTTGGAACTCAGCTTCACCTGTAGGAGCAAACACAGGTGAGACAATCAGAAGTAAACAAGTAAACGCATAATCCAGAGGAGGAAGGGGTCACCTTGAGGGCGGAGTTGTGTAGCAGAGGGCGTCCATGTGCGAGGCTCTGGGCGTTGGCAGCGTGAGCAGCAGAGTAGAACTTGATGATGGCGTAGAAACCAGGTGGGTGGAGCGGAGCGTTGGGACACACCTTCAACAGGTAGAGCGGTCCAAATGAGGAGAAGACGTGATAGAGCTGCTCCTGAAACGACAAACAGCAGATCAGTGCTAATATGTCGCGTCAAGAGGACTGGATCTGATTAGCTGCTCTAACACAAAGCTCCGCCTACAGGAAGCTGCTTCCAGAAAACATCTTCTAGATGTATGTGACAGAAACACTGAGAAGATGGAAAATATTTGAATAAAATAAACAGAATCATTACAACATTGAACAAATAAAATATGTGGAAGCCATTTAAAAGTAAAAAAAATTTATAAACTAAAAATATATAATCCTGATTACAAATTTATGAAGAAAATATTAATGCAAAGAAAATAAAAAGGAAACTAGAGCTTAGAAAAAAATTTTATACTGTCCATAGGAAGAAAAAATAACAACCAAGAGAAAGAATAAATAAATAAAACCATTTAGAAGTTAACTTTAACCTAAAAACATATTTCTCAACGATAACAGCTGGACCCTCATTCTAGGTTCTGTTGTAACTCATCCCGTTTCTGATTTTAGTTCTTAGTTCGGACTTACATAAATCTGATCCTGGGTCAGAACCGGAGGGATGTCCCAAACGAACACGGTTTTGTTGTTGTCCATGGGAACCTTAAACTCCAGGATGTCCACCTCCATCCCAGGAAAAAAAAAAGAAAAAACCCACCAAACTCCGTTTAAACCCCAACCGTTTTTAATTCGTTTCCGTTTCAACTGAAATCTGGATTCTTCAAAACGCCATTGGAAGCAGGGTTCTGTTTGAGAATAACTACCAAACACTTCGGCATTAAGCTTAACTGCTCACACATTCAAATTGAAGAAAAATAAAAGAAAGTCAAACTTCTGCCCAAATATTTTCCTCCCGGTTTGGTTCAAAATGGCGGGTTTCTGAGTTGAATCCGGCAGGCGGGGTCTTGTCTTCATAAATAACCAATCAGGCTACAGATCAGACTGTGACGCAGCAGTACTGCCTAAGTAACTTCATGGCACGTACACAATCATTACTTTTCACTGGATCGCGTTATATATATATGCGATTATTTGCTTTTAATAATAAGAATAATATATATATATATATATCATAT